>NC_070582.1:9172515-9480976 GCF_027409825.1 Scomber japonicus
AACATTTAAACTATTTTTTTTATAACAAGCGACACTTCCTTTTCCTCCATCAAACAGAGACAAAAAACACACTGAGCTGATAACATTAAATCACCTGACCCCTTTAAAGTTTATTTTGGATGTTTCTAGAAACATATGAACTCACCTTTCCTCTGTGTTCAGCATGATAGCTTCAAGGAAACGTGGATGTTTATGTCCTTTATGTCGACCCAAACGATTTCTATTCAACAACAAAAACTCCACAGAAAAGTTCACCATCCGTATCTTCAAAAGAAACCTTTTTGTTGTAAAAGTCTTGACAGTTTTTATAAGAGAGAGAGAAAGAGAGACAGGCTCACATCACTGTTCTGCAGCAACTCTGCAGAGTGCAGCAGCACGACGGTTATTTATACTTGCAGTGAAGCATCATGGGTAATCCGCCTCAGAACGTGTGACGTTTTTTTGTAGTTTTTGTAGTTTGGTTTTAGCTAACTAAACAGAGATAAAATAAAATAAAATAAAATAGAATAGAATAAAATAAAAAGAAAGAAGAGAAAAAATAGAAGAAAAAAGAAAAGAAACAGAAGAAAGAAAAACAAAAAGGAGCAAAAAAGAGAAAAAGTGAAAAAATAGAAGAAAAAAGAAGAAACAATAAACAAACAAAGAAAACAGAACAAAACTGATGTTAAACTGTTTAAAACTAACTGTTAATTTAAATAATCTGCATTTCTATGATGATCATGTTTATAAACTTTGATATTAGGAGCAAATCTTCACATTTAAGCTACAATCAATAATTATTATCAATCACTAAAATAATTGTCCATTGATTTTCCAAAAAACATTGAAAGCAATAACAATGACCAAACGGACACAAAACACGGTATAAAAACTGACACTTTTTATTTTTACTTTAATTTTTATTTAACTTTTTGCAACTTTGTATGTATGTTATTATTTCTAAATAATAACATACATAGATAATACAGGAAACTGATCCTTACACAGAGATAAACAAAATAAATAAACAAACAAAAAGAAAAACAAGATAATAATAAATAATTCCAGGGAAGACAGCATAATACATACTGCAGTTTGATATCATCACATATACATCCTTTTTCCAGGCCAGATCTATAAGCCCTAGCGTCATCCTACGAGATGCAGCGGTGCCCAGTTAATCAAGAAATGGATCCAAAGTCTGGTGGAATAAAAAGAGTTTATCCTTTAATGCTGTAGAAAAAGCTTCAAATGAAATGAAACTTGTCACAACTTGCTGCCACTGATTGAGAGTGGGAGCTTTATCGGTGATCCGGGCACAGTGCATTTTAACAATCTGCATTTCTATGATAGTCATGTCTATAAACTTATTATTATTATTATTATTATTATATATTATATATTATATATTAGCAGCAAAGCCTCACATTGAAGAAGCTGCAACCAATGACTATTTGACATATTAGCTTGAAATGACTTGAAATTATTTCTCAGTCATCACTGTAGTTGTATATTGATTTTTCTTAGTTTGAGGTTTTATGTTGTGTTCATGTGCTTTATATTTTTATCCTGAGTTACACTTATGCACAACTAATCGCCCCTAGGGGACAGAAAGTAACTAACTGCTTGAATACTTTTGGTGTTAAAGTTGCTAATAATCAATTATTATAACAGTGGTACTCAGATACTTAAATAAAAGCCCTGCATTTAAAATCCTACTAATTAAAAGCACACACAAAAGTAAAATCTGCTTCTGTTGGTAAATGTCCAACTTGCTTTCTTCTGTTTTGGATGCATATCAACAGATTTTGAGGTAACTTGATCTAAGTTTTCTTTGTTGAGTTTTAAGGATCTAAGACAAACACCGGAAAACATTTGACAAAACTGACAAAAGGTCATTAGTTTGGAGTAAAATATAAAAACAGATTTTCATAATAATTATGAAAATGAAAAAAAAAATCTAGGACAAGATGCCCCCTAGTGGTTTGAGGCCAAATGCATTTTCTCCCACCCTCTACATCTTCACTGTTTTAAAGTCCTTACATTGGCTTCCTGTCAGTTTCCGTTTTGATTTTTTAATTATTTTCATTTAAATTAGTTTTTACTTGACACTTAACGGTCTTGCACCTACTTGTCTGACATGTTTGCACATTTAAACCCCGGAGGTTCTCTGGCATGAGTCTTGTGGTTGTTCCTGACTGTAGGACAAAAACTTGGTGAGGCAGTCTTTAGTTTTTATCATTAGTTTGTATATAAATAAAACTGCCTTGCCTTGCCTTGCCTTACAACTGTTGCAACAGTCTGCCTGAAGAACTGAAAAGGGTTTGATAAGTTTAAATCAAAAGTTAAAACATATTTCTTTAGCCTGGCTTTTTATTAGAATATCTTATTTATTCTGTTTAAGCATTTATTTTACTGGATTGCTTTTTTACACAGTTGTAATCCCTCCTATTTATTTTATTTGGCATCGACCTTTATATGTTTTTATGACGTTCTTATTCCATTTTATTGCTTTTTTTATTACATTTGACTTTTGTTCTATCTTTATTATCAGCTTGTCAGTCATTAATCTGTACAAGAGGTGCTTTACAAATGCATTATGGTTGATTGAATGACAAAATAAGTTGAAAGGACTTACAAGACAATACAGGGAAAATAAAACTCAGCATAATACAAGCAGAACAAAAGTTAAAAATTAGAAATACTACATCAATAAGCCGTCTTTCAAGATGATATCTCAGTGTTACATCTCGGGAGCAAAGGGAAGGAACACAAATAAATGGGTCATTTTAATACCACATCCTCCCATATTGCCACCCTGGTCAGAATTACTCCTGTGAGGTAATGTATCATTGTGCCCAAAAAAAGGGCCCTATATTCACTCAAATCTACTTTTCCATAGTGGGTTTGTGCAGACGCCGCCTTTTCCATTTATATATTAGATAACATCTCCTTGAGTCAGAGTGCAAAGAAGAAGGGTGGAGTGTTAAACTTCCAGGTCAGAAGAGGAAGTTTCTTAGCAGGCCTGCAGACTCCTACCTGCAGATCTGCACGTCATACACAAGCTGAGAAGTCTTTCCAGAGCATCAGAAGACTGCTTGGGTTATTGTTGGCTTAAAAAGGTTTTTTGAGAGTAATTTAAACACTGAAATCCAAAAGTTGTATAATAAATGACAAAATTAAAAAAAAACAACACATGTGCCAGTAACCCTTCTGCAGAGTACAATGCTGGGAAGAAGCAGTTTTGCTTTCGAGTAATACAGTCTGTGCAGCGTCATGTACCGAATCAATCTGTAATGTATATTGATGGAAGAATAATAAACCTGAGACACTGCCAGTTCCCAGAGCTCTGATACCTAGAATTCAAGCCGCTGGCCCAGACTTCCTTCATGAAATCTGAACAAACACAGATAGTGAAGCAGTTCACAAATTACTACGTGGAGTCTGCAGGAAATAAGAGGTTGTAGGGGGAGTTTCAAGATGTGGAAACTTTTATGTAATTCATGCTTTGCTTTATTCCTTATGAAATACTGGATATGTTTACCTCCTCAGACTCACACCCCATGTCTACAATAAGGCCAAAACCTGGGTCACACTTCTGTTTAAAGGATCACATCAAGCCAAAATGTTTATACTGACTGGCACTAAAATGATACATGCAGAAATGTCATGCAACAAGTAACAAATACTAAATTTCAGTAATGGTGGAAGTTCAAAATCTTATGTGCTGCATATAATGTAAGTACACTTTTGAGGAACTTGAAATTTACTTGAGTATTTCCACTTTTTTTTACTTCTTACACACTTCATCTCAAAGGGAAATATTGTACATGAACTACATTTATGTCACTAACAAAGACCACGCCAACTAAGATATGAGTATTAAGTATTTATTATGTGGAAGGAAAAAGGGTTGAGGGATAGGGAAGAAGGGATGAGGGGTGAGGGATGAGGGGTCGAAAGGTTGAAGAGTTTGGATGAGGGGTGAGGGTTGATCGGATGTAGGGGTTAGGGTCGAGGGGTTGTAATATTCGAAATGAGACGAAGGGGGATAGAGCAGATAGGGCGTGACTTTAGTACTGCTTGTGTGGAAATTGAGATGGTATGGGGCGTGGTCTCCGTTCCTGAACTTTGTTATAAAACTTCATTTTTAACAGCTAAAGTTACATTTTCATACAACCACCACAGCTGTTCAAAGGCTTTATCTCAGATCTTATTTTAATTGATTGCAAATGTTTTAACGTCACTTTAATCTTTAATCTTTTTACTTGTATTTATTTATAGTTTTATTTTCTTCTATTCACCTTCCTTATATTGGATTGCATTGCTGTTGTTGTTTCTCGACACCATTGTAAATCAGGATTCCTCTTCAATGGTTTTGCGAGGTAAAATAAAGGTTAATAAAATAAATAAATAAATGCATACAATCAACAAATAAACAAGGTATTGCAATACATTACTGTACAGTACATAAGATTAGCTCCACTTTACTCAGCTACATTACAGCGTTACAGTGAAGAATAATTCAATAATATAACACTGAAGGGGCCACTGTGCATTGTCAATATACATTCAAACTGTACTTGTAGAAGAGCATTTTACACTGCTGTACTATTATTGTACTATTATTATTTCTTGTAGTACAAATAAAGGATCTGATACTTCTCCAACCTCTGGTAACTTGGGCACATTATTTATCATATCTCTGATTATGTAATTATTTTTATGACATAGTGATAAAGATTTTTCATGAGCTCATAATTAGACTGCTATAGATACAGTAGTGTACCTGGACCAGTTGTTACTCTTAACATTATTTCATTTTCATACTTTTACTTCCAGTATGTTGAGTAGTTGCTCCTGTTAATACTTTCATTCTATTAGAAGTTTGAATGCAGGAGTTTTAGACCCCATTGGATGTTTTTTACCATTGTTATATTGCTACTTCATATAAATATATGACATAAATTGTTCTTTACTCCATGTGTAGTTCATGTAGTTTACAAGGTATTATTTAAGGTATTCTTCCATAACAGCTATAGATTTAGTTTTTCTATAGTTGTTCGCCCTGAAGGATTGACCTACTTTTTTCCCTCTAAATCGGTGCTCTCCAGGATTAGCTTCCTGTGGCCTGCCTGACTGAGGTGTGCTGTGTACAGACCCTTTATCTTTGCTTAGCAAGCCATTGATTTTGCCAACAGGCTTCATGCAGTATAAGTAGAGCCGAACAATTGTCAGAACAAATGTTGCAGCCAATATTCACTGGGCCTCCAAAATAAAGTGCTTTTTCAGCTGTAAGGGAACATTTTGAACCTTTGGGACAGAACGAATCCTCTCTCAGTCTCAATTGTTATTATTATTATTATTTGAAAATGACTTACCTCTCATCTAGTCTCTAATTTCAGAACTAAACAAAGCCTCTTTGGATAATATCTTAAGATAATTTTCCCACACATAAACATCTAAAAATGACTCTTTATATATCCAGAATACAATGTTGTTTACGATAAAGAGGCCATGAAAACATTTTTGTTGTTAGTGTTTTAGTGATGTTTTTCTTTTTTTTTTAATTTAATCTTTATTTAACCAGGCAGTTTCATTGAGATTAAGATCTCTTTTTCAAGTAAGATCTGAAAACAACAAACATTCACAAGGTCAGGAACACAACCAGCAGACAGGAGCAGCACAACTACACAATAAACAAGAAACACAAGACTCAAGTTTTTTGGATAGTTTGCAGTTCATGCAGTTCATTGTACCTGAAGCTAATTCTTCCAACATAGTTTGAACATGAAGGATATCTGACGTTAAATAGTTACTGCAAAAGCTGTTTTACAGGTATGTGACACCTGTCAGTCCTGTGCTCTACGGCTGTCTTTGACCTTTGACCTCTTGTCAGGGACTGATGTAGTAAGTGTTGTGCTTTCAGCTTCATTATCACAATTTTCTTTATGTGTAAAAATGCAGTAACATAAAGTTTACTGTATACAAAAAGAACCACAACAGTCCCACAGGAAATCACATCACAGTAAAACAGGACACATGACTTGTACTACGAGCGTATGTCAAAATAAAATAACCCATATCACATTCATATTTATTGATCTTTTGTAAATTTGATTCCACTTCATTGCTGATTTTGTTATGTTTGTGTCTTGTAAGGTGACCTGGAGTGCTTTGAAAGGCGCCTTTTAATAAAATGTATTAATATTATTATTATTTACTATATAATATGGGAGCATATGAAGAACAAATGAGATAATACAACTTAAAGTTAACATAAATAATATTACAGATAAGAACACATAACAAAAAGAAACATGCATTTGCAAAAAAAAGATTGCTCGCAGTCTGATTTGCACCTCTGAAGCATCATCAAAGTCTTGTTCTCCCGCTGGCCTTCGCAGTGGTCACCTTGGTCCGATCCCTCCGTGTGAATCTGAACATAGACCCAGTTACATAAGGAGGAACGGAAAAGAGCCCTTTTGCCAAACAGATTATCAGATTAGTAACAAGATAGCCGTCCAGCTACTTGATCCTGGCACATCACAGCTTTAATGTTGGCGGTCCAGCTTGCCTCGGTAAGCAGGGGACATGAAGGGGTCACTGCCACCTGCCAGCCATCATGGAACAGCACCCGTCATGATGTAACGGTGTATGAAGAAGAAGTCTGTGTCGTGGAGATGACGGCAGCAGTGTCCTCAGTGACTTACAGCAAGTTTAATCATAGTTTAAGCTTCATTTGTAGTAGCCTGAAGCTTAAAATGACATAAGAGGAGACATCATCTCAAAATGTAGAAATGTCTTGACTCAAAAAGGCATCTCTTGATCTACATCGCCTCTATTAATAGATTAAGTAATAAAGAATAAGTAAGGGATAATGTTTGTTTCTTTTTCTAGGATTCATCAAGTCAGTGCACTTCATTAAAAGTAGGCAGGGTTTGAACTCTTCATTCGTTACGTAACTATTTCTGGCACTTTTCATGTGTGCAACCAAGTGAAGCCTTTTAGGAGAGAGACTGCTCTGTTACTCCCACACTGAAACGATGTTGTATCTCCACCCTCTCTACGATGGCCGACTCGTCACTGCCTTCGAATGTGGATTTTCAGGGTGGCTAGGAATCCACCTTCACATGCGACCAGACGGCATTCGAAATTGTTCTTTCTGAGCATTTTTAGTTACTGTGTTTAGTTAGTTACTGTTTAGAGGCTGCCTCGTATACAAAGACTTGATATTGACTTGGATTTGGGGCGAATGTGATGTACTCATGGAGAAAATGAAAATCTTGACACTTAACCCTTACATACTATATTGTTGAGGGTCAACTTTGACCCATTTAAACATTTGAGAGCTGAAAAAACACCCTATACACATTCTTCCTCTAGTTTGACTAGATTTTTTTCATTTTTGTGCGGCTGATATACATTTTTGTAAGTGCAAATGTCCAAATTTTACGTGTTTATTACAAAATTCAAAAATCACCATTCAAACATGTTGATGTATTCTTCATATTCTATAAAATGTTCTCCTGGACTATAACATAGTGATTTTAAATATCTTTTATTTCCCATAAATAAATAAAGCACACTCTGTTTGCTCTCTGACAGCTTTATTAAGGATTAATCAAACATTTATATATGACTGAGAGGGGAATGCATGAATGTGAATTGATGCGGAGACTAATTATGAATCAGAATATGAACAGTATGTAAGGGTTCAAGTAGCTGATTTACATGTTCAGACCAACTATGAGGAACCAGGCACAGACCATAGGAGGCAAAACTCTCCCTTATTAAAAACCAGCCATTAAACGCACCTCTAACCTCTAACTGCTGAAGCTTCTCACTGGTAGAAGACTTCGGCTGTACTCACATCAGTGCGTATCACAGCTGCTCTTTGAGAGACAAAGCATGACTTGACTGTTTTTTAATCAGGCGTGACAATCTGAAGTTTTTGGCAGACAATTCACTAATCAGTTCAAGGATCGGTGAGCTTTTCTTTTTCTTTTTTTTACATTCCCTTGTAATAGTTTTGTGTTCCCATGTTTCCTGAATGAAATCTCTGTGGGATCAAGTCATTTCATCATAAAGCGGACATCCTCTTTTCTTAGCTGTAGGCCGTATTCTCTACATCAAGTCTTTCCTCTCATTCAAATACCTTGAAAAAATTATCCATGCCTTCATTTCCTCCTGCTGTGATTCCCTGGAACACATGGGATTAGTCAGTCATCCCAATCCCGCCTACAACTGGTTCAAGACGACGCTGCCAGACTCCTGATGGGTGCCCGGAAGAGAGACCTTATTAGGCCTATTCTGGTTTGTCTCCACTGGCTTCCTGTACAGTTCAGGGTGGATATCGAGGGGCCTGGTGTTTTTGAAGACCTACATTTCTGACCTTCTAACCCCTTCTTCCATTTCTCATCTAAGGACTCTCAGGTCATCTAAGAGGGGCTCCTACTGTAGCAGTCCAGCAAATGTTAAACTCAGGAGGGACTGCACCCTTTATTAGACTGCACCCCCCCCCTCCCTCTTTATCAGATGTGCCCCCTCCACTGATTCCTTCAAGTTCAGGCTCAAAATACACTTTTATTCTTCAGCATTTGGTTAGTCATCCACTGAGTTTTTATTGCCTTATTTCATTCTGTACAGCACTTTGGTCGAATTGCATTGTTGCAAGTACAATAACTGGTTATGAATGAAACTGACAGCATCCTGCAGATTACCGGACTGGTTCAATCAAAAAGAATACCCTTACATACTGTTCAGGGTCAAATTTGACCCATTTTCACTTAGGAGAGCTGTAAAAACACCATATATACATTTCTTTTAGCCAGACTTTACCTAATGTGACCTTCAGTATGTGAAAATGGAAATAATATTTTGAACAGAAGTGAGTGTACGTGGATGCGCGACGATTGAAGTATGATCAGAAAAGTGAACAGTAATAAATGTGTGGAGCCTTCGTGTTTTTATTATATAACCTATGTAAGGATGGGTGTCTATAACGCTTGGTTAGTATCTCCTTATCGCTAAACCCAACTGAAAAGATCAATTTGGTCAGTTCTTCCACGGCAGGCATAATACACGACAAGCGACGTCTCTCCAGTATTTTTTTCTCATAAATTTGCAACTTTACAATGTAGGAATATATCCAACCCTAACCCAGTTAATCTGGTATGTATACTATACTAAAAGGTTAGTTTTTTGAGTGTTTCCTCAGGAGAGACATCATGATATAAGAATCTGTGTAAGCTTAATTTCACTTATTGATTTGTAGTACTATATCAGCATACTTATGTAATGCCCAGTTCAAAGTAAAATTCAATGAGCTGATCTGTACTGGCGTGTTGCACTTGGAACAGCTGAGTGTAAATAGATATACAATATGGCTCAGAAGGAATAAAAGAAGTAAAGTATAATGAGAGAACACAAAAAATATTATGAGGGAACTTTGTTGTGATTTGGCGCTATACAAATAAAGATTGATTGAGATTGATTGATTGACGCCCAAACAATAAAACCATGGGGGGGCTCCATAAAAATTTATTGACATGTTTTTTCACAGAAAGATATTTTGAAAACACACAGTTTTAGTTTCAAACGTTTTACCCTCTCATATAGTTTCAATCACATCTTTTTTGTCAGGTATTGACATTAATTGTTTTATTAATGTCTTAATTGTACCCCCTCTGATATCCTGATAAGTCAAAAAATATAACTTATACTGTGAGCCTAGAGCAAAGAAACCTTAAAGTTAAATGTAAAAAAAAAAGATTTCACCTTTTGACAAAAGTTTGGCAATTCAGGTTTTACCGCTACTGGCTGTCATTGTTCAACAGAGGAACCACATATTCATATTCATATTTACCTCGACCTATAATGATGAAAATAAAAACATAAACCCAATAACATACACAACACAGATTATGAACATGTTGACCTGTTTCTGCTTCATGTTTTCATTTCAGTCACACTGAGACTGCAAACCAATAAGGAGGCCAAGGTCAAATTCTTGGCCTCATTATATGTAATACAAAGAAATGTGCTGACCTATATGTGTTGTTTACTGTTGGAAAACGTGCGTATGATGCCGTTTCCACATGACGGGTTTAAGCACAGTGAGACTTTGTTGGGAATGTGGCGGGATGGTAAAAGCTGTAGGAAAAAAGAGTTCATTCATACTTTTTGCAATAAAGAGAGAAGTATTAATTCAGTTTAGATTAGTTATTTGCAACTATCTGAAGGAAGTCAAAAAGTAGAAACAAACATTACAAAACTAAACTAAACATACAGTAACCCATAAAGAGAGATTAGATGGATTATCAGATTAACACGTTGGATTTTAGAGCTCAACAACAGAATGCAGACAAAGGTTTAACATAAACTGGATGCTTTGATCATCCAATAGTTCACTTGAGATTTTTCACTAAATCCAATAACGTGAACCTCAAAGTCAGGTGATCATCAGTAAGGCAAAGCAGCTTTATTTATTTAATACACAGGGGCAACTCATTGTGCTTTTTAATTAAAAACACAATATTAAACAGTAAAAAATAATGTAAACATTAAAACATTCAATTATAATATAAGAAAACAGTGAAGAAAGAGAAAAAGAGAGCAAGAAAACAAGACTAACTAGACTAAAATAGAGCATGAAATATGAGAGTGCAACATAAATTAAAGATTTGCATTAAAATGATTAAGTATTATTATATACAGTAGGATTAATCCTTTGGGCCCCATGAATGTCAAAATGGTAATCCATCCAGAAGTTGTTGAGATATTTCGGTCTGGACCAAAGAGATGGATGGACAGGCCAACATAGACATCCATAAAAATAATAAACTAGCAAAATGTGTGAAAACTTAGCAAATTAATATTTTTAATAATCATCTCACAAGAAACATCAGTCCAGGTGTTATCTGGCTGCATAAATCCATGAATTATTAAATAAATATAAATCACAGAAGTATTTCTTTATTTGATTGTTTGCAGCAGATGAACAGCAGCAGCAGCAGCAGCCGCAGAGAAAAGGCAATCTGAGCCGGGTCTGAATCTCAGGTGACCACTGAGCATCTTAGTTTCCAGGACAAACTGTCTCTCGGCCGCCCTCCATGAACTCAGGCGCAGCGTCAGAGTCGCACATGAGAAACTTGCTGAAAAACAAATAATATCTCATGTTTCAACCCGTCGCCTCGATGCTGTTTGAGACCGACACCGCTGACCTGGTATCTCGCTTTATCCACCGAGCTCCACACACATGAAGACAAAAGGCAGATCGTGTGAACAGCACGAGACACTCTATCCCCGCTTTGAGGATGAAATATTCAGCAGGTGCTCAGCGGGGAATAAGTTGGACAAACTGTAGCAAGATGAGCATCCTGACAGATTGAAGATTTATAGTGGAGACAAATCAGAGGTGTTGTCAGAGGGATATCCAACCCTGTAAGGCGGAGGATTATTAATTATTAAAACTATCAAATGAATGTTCCAGTGTGCTTTGTGGCTCTTCCTCCAAAGGACAAACTCCAGAGTAAATACTGTGTGATATGTGTAGAAATGAGCTCTATAACTCCAGTAAAGACGGGTCTATGGCCTGAACAGCAAGATTCTATATTATATGGCTTCAATATTTAAAGTTATTTGGAGTTTAGATTTAGATTTCTCTCACCAGGAATGACTTCATGCTAAATTGAAGAGCTCAAAATTCTTGGTCTGCATATTGTAGCATGCCAGATAAAGTACCAACAAATACCGAATCTCCCACTTCACTTATTTTCAAGTTCAAGGATGTCGTTTGACTCTTTGAACTTGACATAGAGGCTCTTGAGCATGGCTGTAGCTGCCACTGAGGACATTAAGGTCATGAGGAAGGTATTTATTTATTTATTTCTATCAAACTTAGAACCTTTTTAGTTGTTTCATATGACAGATGTCTGTTTTTTTTTTACTCTGTGTTCTTCTCCCTGGTTTGAAGTAGACCGGGTTGAGGAACATTTAAAATAAAATATTTAAGAGCTTTACATCATCTTATATAATATGAGTCTGTCAGAGGGAAGATGCAAGTAGAGATTTGGATTGTGAGGTTATTTAGAGAGATCTTTGCCTGTGCAGATCATGAGGAGTCTAGATGAGCTGAATTTGAAGGATGTCCTTGTTTGAAGTCATTGACCATTGGGTCTCTGTTAGATTTTTAAGAAGGTATAACAAGTTTGTGGAAGTGTCCATTTATTTCTGGAGAGGTACAAGGGCTGGCTTTAGAGAAGGAACAGCTGAACATGCTTTCTCTCCAAAAAGATAGATATGATAATTGTATTTTTGTATTTAGACCTTTCTGTAATTGTTACTAATGTGCTGACAGTATCTACAACTACTTAAAAGTAAAAATGCTTCATGCTCTCATGTCTTTGTGTCTTCTTGAGTGAACTTTCCACAACAGGACACATGACAGTAGCATGCTGCAGATGAAAGCAAAGAATGAATGAACAAACAGAATAATAACCTTCATCCCTTCATCAAGTATTATGGTAAAGTTTCTGTCTGTGTCTATTTGTTACTCCAAATGATCTGTAACCAACACAGAGCTCAGTGCAGGTTGTGGACACAAGGCGAGGACGCCGGGACGCCTGTCCAACTGCCAGTGTGGACAGTAGGAATTATTATTGCAAGCAAAGCCGGCCGTTCTTTCTTCTCGACATTTTACCCTCGATGACCCTGATGAAGGCCGCAAGCCAAAACGCTTTGGTCTAAATAAAGTTCTCCTGTACAACAAGTGTTGCTGGAGCTTTTTTTTCTTTAGACTTCTTTTTTCCCTTCTCCATGCACCTTGATGAAGTTCTACCAGAAATTTCATCTTGTCATTTTACAATAGATTTGGAAAATTGTGAACCTGCCCTTTAATGTACTCACAGCAGGTCATGATCTCACAGTGCAGCCTGCAGGTGTGGGTCCCAGAACAGATCAAATTTAGAAAAACATCTTTTTACCCTACTGAAAAATACAAAGATCATATATCCACGTGTATGTTATGTGTGTGTTTTGTGTTCACTACTGAAAAAAATAATATGTGTTACATAGGTGGGAAAACATCCGAAGTGGGACACTAACAGCTTCAGTTTGAATGTGCTCCTGTCGTCAGGTTTCATGCTTGTAGCTAAAATGTCTCGATTACAAAGAAAAGAAGAAAGAAAAGTGTTAATGCATCTGCTTCTGTACATGTTTGTGTGTGTGTGTGTGTGTGTGTGTGTGTGTGTTTGGAATACACAGCAATCACAATCCTTGGACAAAGTCTTGATCTAATTAAAGTTCCCATTGTTCGTCTCTGGCAGCGTCGCACATTCTGTAGGGGGGGGGGGATGTCGATTTACTCACGCAGGTAATCACAACAAACACAAGGACACACTGCAGTTCACCTAAAAACTTCCCATTTTTCCAATTTTTTTTGTGTTCCCTGGCATAAATTGTTGTCTTGATTAAAAACTGGTTTCTTATGATGTGCTATATGAGATAAGACATTGATGGTGAGTTTGGAAGAAAGCTTTATAGCTCTTTGCCAAATCTTCAGTGGAAGCTCTGATGATAGTGATTGTTGTGGGTGAGGTCCTCATCAACAATGAGCGTCTAGGTGTCCGCAGGAAGGAGAAGCCGTCCGCTTTTGTTCTTGAGAAGATGTTTTGAGATTGTTTACTTGTACTATTGGAAGTTGCATGCTGCATCCTGTTATAAAACCGTCGTACCGTACAGTGTGTTGTTTCAGGGGCGGATCTGCAGCGTTTGGCTGAATCCTTGTAAATACCGTGTGTGACTTTTTCCACTACACATCCGAGAATAAAAAGGCTGTGATTTATCCTTTGTGAAAATGCAGGGACGGAGACAATAACATGACAACCAAAGAAAGCGAAGGACTCCAAGTTGAAGTGGAAAAAGAAAAAAGGTTGTTTATTTTCTGAGTAACATGCAACTTTCCCAAATGTGGGGAAAGATGGGTGAAAGAAACTGGAATTGATACAACAAAACTAGGCCTGACTGATTTCTACCTCATAAAACAAAACCACAAAAAAAGGCAGGAAGTTTACCATGCATGGGTGAAAAGACCTAAGGTTACCCCAACTTACATACCTTCTAGTATTCTTAACAAGAAAAACAAGAAGACACCATCACTGTGGGCCTTTCTGACTCGTAACAATGCATATTATCATTCTAAACAAGGGCTGCAACTAAGGATTATGTTTTAATTATTCATTACTCCACTCTTTTTTTAGTATAATTTTCATTGACAGATTTTTCTTACAGACATAAAAACCTCATTAAAGTTAATGCTTGAAACTGGGACACACATGTGCTCAGACACTCACACCAGGAGAGAGTAATAGAAGTAACTTAGCGGTATCTTAATCCTGTATCAAGGGAAAAAATCATAACAGAGTATATCATCATCTCAGCCACCACCAGTGCCTGGACTCCATAGGTGGAGTCAACTCGCTGCTGCTCAGGACTTAAGTCCGTTGATTCAAAATCTCCCTGTAGAGCAGGGGTGTCAAACATATGGTCCACGAGCCAGAATCGGCCTGCCGAAGGGTTCATTCTAGCCCACTGGATAACTTTGCAGAGTATGAAAATTGCAGAAAAGTAATTCCATGGATGCTGAAAAAGAACTTCATTGTAGGACTGAGCAGGCAGGAAACTGGAAAACAGGAACTAAAACACAACGGAAACTTCAGTCATATTTAAACCATTAATGTATTGAACATTGTGTCAAACCGCAGCTTCTGTGAAAAATTATCTGAAAAAACTGAGACATGATATTGTTGAAATTGCACAAATGTTTCTTGAGACATCTCAGGCTGTTCATCTGTTTTGTAAATAGATTGTTTATTATAGTAAAGCTATAATATATAGTAGTTTATTTATGATTTTACTGGTCTGGTGCACCTCTTTTTCTTGTGTTTTCATTTGCATTAAGTGTATTATTTGTATGTGTAAGTTTATCAAAAATACACTTAAACAATCTTGCAATCTTTAAAGATTGCCTCCAATTAGTGACGAGTGCTGTTAAATGAAAGCTGAACTGTTTTAAAGTGCACGTTCGAGGTTTTCCTGTCTGTTCAGAGTCAAAGTGTCAGACTGGAGCTGCTGTTTTAAAGTCATAGTGTGCAGAGAGTGTAGAGAGAAGAGGAAACACATGAGTCTAACCCCATCATTCCCACTTGCGTCACCTTGTTTTGCTTAGGAAGTAGTCTTCACGTAACATAACTCACCCACGTGCTGAGAGCCACGCTGTTCTCTCTCTGCAGTCATACTCAGCAGCTTTATAAGCTGATTGTCTACTGGTAATGCAGCCATGCACGCGTGTCCCACTGTTTCAAGGTAGAGATGTCAGCGTGCCCTGCAGCTGACTGGATCCTCAGATGTAATCTGTAATGTAATCTCAGTCTCGCCACATCCATTAATAACGGTGATGTATTAATGATCGTGAGACTGCTGCAGTGCTCGGTTACAGGCGATTAACTGACTCACAGTAAGACGATATCTCAGGTGACATCCAAGGCGATTTGCAGTTTTGTCAAAAATCTAACGTTTCCTCTGAGAATTTGACTTCTGGATAAAATCTGGATCTTAATCTCTGCATAATCTGACATTTAACATGTCAGGCCGATTCATTTGAACCATGTCCTCTGCATTATTTCTGGGAATTTGGGGGTTTCAAATGAGTGCGGAGGAGTTCCACATTTTTTAGAAATTATCTCAAATTACATCACACGTCCTGTGAAACCTTTGTGTCTCCAAAATATAATTTTTTCATGCACCAAGGAAAACAAGCTTGTTTTTGCAAGGCCATAATGAATTTTCTTTGGCAAATTCACTGTTATTTAAAACGGCTTATTTGAGGAGAATTTTGTCAGCCCTGATCGTATGATAACAGATTTGGTCTGAACAGTGTTTTTTTTAGGGTCTGATTATGATGCGTTTGTATATTTTTAGAATAAATATCAGTGAATGTGACTGTTAATTCAAACAAGTTAAATTAAAGTAAAATGTGATATTGAGGCCATGGGGTTTTCTTGGTAGTGTTGAGAATTCTTTGACACAGCTTTTAGAGCATCACATAAAGGCACAAATATTTACAAGTAAATTAAAAATATTAAGAAAATACATTTATGGGTGGTGGCGTAACGCTGAGGGGCGGTGGACTCATGATTTTGGTATTTCTAATATCTCAGCTAAAGCCCTTCTCATAACCGCAGCACAACTGATGTCATCTGGATGAAAATTGGACAGATGATGTAACTTCTTGCTGACTGACCTAAAAGGTGGCTTTGGGGAAAGAAATCTTGGCAAGCAATCTAAAGTCTCCCTCCACTCAAAAATGTGTTTTTCTTATTGTTGCTTCTCCTGGATATTTGAGCTTCACTTTGCAGAATGATGTATGTGCAGATTCATCTGTTGACGGAGGAAAATTTCTCTGCACTCACCTTAAATCTGAATTCCTGAGCCAATTATGATCTAATATTCAACTTAAATGGAAAAGTAACATACACCAAGGGTTGTAGTGAGTTAAGTCCCTCAAGCCTTCTTCTAGATCAATATTCAAGATTACAATATGATTGTTTTGAAGAAAGTCTGAAGGCCAATACAAATAAACCTGCCTTGCCTTGACTTGTCTTATTGTGAGTACTGTCTTTAGGTATAGCCCTAAGGAAGAATATTGTGAAAATATGGATCCAAGTAAGCAATAACCCAGCTGCTGTCATCATTCAGGAGACCAGTGGAGTCTCACAGAGCAGATTATGGTCATATCGGGACGGGGCGAGGCAGTCTGCATGAATTGTGTAAGTGGGTAATCTCTCAGTGGGCTCCATATCTGACTGGATACGCAAGTGCCTGAAGTGCCAACAGAGCTGCTCTTGCTAAAAGAAGCCTATCTTGCCCCTTAGCTCTGCGTCTCATTACGTAACTCCTGCTGTCCCATTTCTGCCCGCCACCAGCCCGATGAACACTCCAGCGAAAGGACGTGGAAGACTTTCAGTGTAACTATCACATGTCACAGTTCTTCCCTTATGTGTGTGTGTGTGAGCTCATTAATATTAGATGAAATTCAGGCACTTGATTTCAGACATTATTTCTGTCTCTTTTGCACACAAAAAATCAAACCTGGAAATCTGGTAGCATGTCTATAGCCTGAAGATCTACTGGACAATAAATATTTCACACTCTTACACAACCCCCTCATTTAGCTAGGCAGCATACCAGCGCGTCCGCTATTTCCCAACAACATGAGATGGGGAAGGAATGCAGCAGCACTTTTATTGTCTCTAGCAGAGCACTTAACAGCATCCCCATGCCTCAGCTTTAATGTTTTATCATGTCCCCAAAAATATGCATCCAGGCTGGGAGGAAGTGACTTTAATTAGCCGAGTACTCTGTGTACCGAGCGCACGGAGCATTAAGGCCACCTGGTCTGTTCAGAGAAAATAGAAAGCTATTATCCCCTGTGATTTTACCTATTAACTACACTTTCATTTTAATCCTGAAGTGGAGAGATAGATGAAGAGGAGGCGATGAGTTAATGATGGATTTTTAGGCCTCAAGACAATTTATTAAGTGAAAATGGGAAAAAAGTAGATAATTGATAAAATTGGTAGCTCAGCAATGTAGAATAAGTTAGAAACTGTAGACTGAATGCAGGAAAACATCTACAAGAGTTACTTAAAGTTCCATGAATCTTTTAGTAATGGTTTTGTTATGATTACACACATTTTAAGCATTAACCCACAATTTAAACATAACTCAGAAGCAAATAGCGACTAACTTTTAGACTAACAATTAGACAGTGATGCTCACCGTGTCTGACTTATAATCCTTTAAAACAATGAACTAGTCATGATGACCTCTCGTTAGGTTTAATACTGTATGTGGATGAGCTCAACCAAAGGCAGATGGTTTCATTTGTAGGATTTTTAGGGGCCTGAAGAGGTAAAACTATCCACTATTTCACAGCAGAACTAGACAACGAGCCTACAGATATATAGCGACCTTGTGAGGATGTACTTATGTTGTGTTTAAGACAACTTAGAGCTTGGAAATTTCTGACCCCATGCTTTAATGGAAAGGATCTCAAAGTTGGAGGTCTAACTGGGAAACTCGGTCCAATTTCATGCAACCGGACTTCACCAAGAAGTAAATACTCAATATGGTGGCGTTCACAAAAGTTGGGCATTGTGATAAATGAAAAGGGAATATCTGTGGTAGAAAGTAACTAAGTACATTTACTCAAGTATCGTACTTCAATACAATTTTGAGGTACTTGTACTGTACTTAAGTATCTCCATCTGTTGCTCTTCATCCCTCCACCAGTCCACCTTGAACGTTTTCCCAGTTTGTTGAACTGGAATCAGTGGCGGTAGATCCTTGAAGTTCAAGATGAAGTTTGCTTTCACACAAGTTGTTTTCTTAAGAAAATGTGACGGAGTCCTTTTTTTGTTGTTACATGCGGACCACTCCACCTGACAAATTTCCTGTACCATGTTTACCTTAACAGCAATGTATGTTTGAGTTATTTAAAGACCCTGAGGTTGTCAGTGTTATGTTGAAATGTATTTGCTCAGTGTGAATAACACAAAGTACAGCTGAGGGTGATGACTGAAAAGTTTTAGCCTAATGATCATGCTGGAGGAAATGTTTAGAGATTACCAAAATGATTACAATTCATCCTGAAGGGGACATGAGTGTTTGTACCAAATGTCACTGTAATCCATCGGTTTGCTAGTTGCTGAGATTTTTCAATCAAAACCATAAATGTCAACCTCTTGGTGGCGCTACAGGAAGCTGCATCGTGTGCCCCCGGGCCGAGGTCCCCGACAACCCCACGACAGGCTCCGTTGAAGGACCGCTGAGACAGACGGAGCGTGATGGTGGGTCACGGACGCCAATCGATCAGTCTGACAAAAGTGGAAGAAAACCACAGGAAAAGAGGCCAAAACCCTCTTTAAACAGCCCAAAGATCATCACACGGAGGTGGGCTACAAGTATGGTAGGTTGTGGTTGTGGAATTTTACGTTTCCGAAAACAGGGTTTCTGAAATCGTGCAGATGGTAGCTTGGACTTACCCCCCAAAGGGTTTGGCATATCCCACTGCAGAGCTGAAACACTTAAAAAATTTAACAAAAATTTCACCTCTGAGCTTCGTGGTCCTGGGATCCTAGCATAGGATCCTCTGGGCACCATGAATGTCTGCACAATAATTTATAGCAATTCATGATCATTGACCAAAGTACAACAGACTGACACTGTAGCTATTGTTGCTCAAAAAAATAAACTCAACTCAGCAGGTTTGATATCTTTTATTTTCCTGTCTTCCTGATCATCTTGTGGCCTTTGAACGTCCTTGTGACCACTGTCTTAAGAGATAAAATTAAAGGAAGCATTATGCTTTCCTTTAACCTCTAACCCTGAGCTAAGCCCCCTCCCTAGAAAATAAACTGTGACATGTTTTTCCTCATTTTTCAGTCCTTGTAAGGACATTTCAGTCTTACTCACAAACACAGATATTAGATTTACTGGTGATGAGCTTGAGAGGAGACACAGGCACATGGTCTTTCACGTAATTCCCATGTAAGACAATGGAGACCCAGCAGAGACCCTGCCTAAATTAGCACACACTCTGAGTGGCCTTGTTGCACCGTCTTCCTGTTCGGAGCGGTGAGCAAGCAGTAACCCTGGAGGAAGGGCAAGAGATCGTGGGAACCGGCGTGTCACCGCAGCCTCGGCCACGTCCCGATGAAAGCTCCTTCCAGAGAACAACATGACAAACTCTGCGAGCAGCAAAGGAGGGAAAAGAAACCAGAGAGGAAACTGGAGAACAATGAAGAAATGGATGTGACAGTGCTGCTTGGCTATAGGTCTGGGTGGGAACCCAAAAGTCTGTTGTACTGGAGTCATGAAACTGGCTTTACTAACTCATTGACAAAAAACAAAGCCCAGTTCCCACAGCGACCTTTCCCACGCTGCTGCTCATATTGTATATTTATACTTCTCTTGTCGAACTGTTTCCCCTCTGATTCGTACATTGCATGTTTGTGTTTCCTTATCTTTGTGAACGTGCTTCAGCTGTTGCTGTTTTGAACTTGAACCTGGCTTTATTCGGGCCTTTTAACTACAGACTTTTCTCTGAAGCTGTTGGTATCTGAGTTGGCAACCGTCCCAGCACTTGTAGACCTATTTGGGTTTTTTTTTTTTAAATTTGTTTGAAACTCAGAACGTATAGCAGCTGTTCAGACCTCGAGACTTAAATTATAATTGACACATATTTTGCTCTTAATAAAAAATAATTAGGAGCAGCTACAGGACAAGAGCAGGTGAACTTCCTCTTTTCCATGCAAACATCCACACACACAATAATCAAAAACACATGACGTGAAATAATATCCATCTTTCCACCTAAAATAAATGGTAAAAATATGAATTATATATTTATATACAGTATATTGTGAGTTATAGTCTAATTTAAAACACTGATAGATAGTCGACCATTTTGGGATGGATGATTTAAATATGCAGTGTAAGATGCTTGACGGATGACTACGACCTACAAGGAGATGATCATGTGACTGATGGAGATGGTGGAAGGCGTTAGTAGGCTAGTTTTTGATAGCCTTGCTAGCTTGTAGGCTATTGTTGTAGTGTAACATAAACGAAACAGTAAAGAACAAAACACTACTGTCACTGGAAAATAAGTAAAACACTGCAGTACCTCTACTTTTTTTAAATGTAGTTTGGTCACCTCCATCAACTCTCATCAGAATATCGGCTCTGATTAATTATAACGATAGATTATAATGCTGACGCGGCTCAATGCCAATGAACTAAGAACACATCAAACTTCATTTTTAACAATAAATTCCTACTGTACTGTGTCTGCTGTAACAACAACAACTCATTAATCAACATTGTTAGTGTGGTCTATAAGATTAAGATATTATAACTGAAAAAGGGTTTACATTTTTTTGGAGTATTCAATCTTACTTACAATCTCTCTTTTTCCCCCAAATGAAAGTAAAAACATGATTTTTGATGTTTCTCTTCATTGCTGAACTGTATTTACACAGATCTTGTTTAAATTGGATTTTTCTGAGATGACTCCCAAACGTGGCTTGGCGTACAACTGGGAAATTCAGCTTAGGAGACCTAAGAAAATATTCACACTTGTTCACACACCCAAGAGGTCCAACCAACCCTCTGCACACCTCTGAGATACATTTGTGTTGGGCATTGATGAGGAATTGCCAACATAATAAAAAAAAAGGCCCAGAGGCACAGTGAGCTCCATCAGGAATATGCAAACACAAGACTCAAGAGCTTCACATCCTAAAAAACTATGAGAGGGGGGGCAGAAAGGTGACGACTTTAGACCTCTGCAGAGACTGGAGCTCCTGCTAGAAGGACGCTAATCTCTGCAGCACTCTCCCTCGTCAGCTCTGCTGTACAGAGAGAGAGAGAGAGAGAGAGAGAGAGAGAGAGAGAGAGGCTTAAAGGAACTCATATGAGCTCAGACTGTCACAAATTAATCCAAACTCCCACTAATAATTCACTAATCTGAATACAAATAGAAACTACTTCTTTGTATGTCTGCAAACTTGTTTTGAAAGATGCATCAATAAAACATATATATTTCAGCTTTTAGAGTTTGAAAAGGTTGAAAAAATGATCCAAAAAGGACATTTAATCTATTTTAAAGCAACATTAAACTGGTGAATTTTTTTGGACATAATAACTTTTCAGCTTTTCATACAACCAACAAGCAAAAAGCAGCGTTAGTATTCATCTTGAGTTGTGTTTCTGGCCACTCAGGTCCAGTATTTTAATACAAACCTGTGTTTATAGCTCTACTTTCCGTGCAGATATGCAACAAAGAATGAGAAATAAACAGCAGAAACTTTTTGTCTGATACAGAACCTCTCAGCTGATACGATGCTGTAACATAGAGGTTAATTACCAGTAAAACTAAACACTTCTGTGCTCTCTCTGACATGACGCTGTAGCTGTGGCGTGCACAGTGGTCTGTCTCTCATCTGTAATACTAATGTGTTCTTCCTGTCGATCAGCTGTTTTTACAATCGGGTGGCCCGTTTCCTGTTCATTGCCTTCGGCCTTGCAACCTTCCTGGCTGGCTCATACAAAGCTCTTAGGTTTCATTTACTGCTTTGGTGTTTTTGTTTCATTTTCAACAGGGCGGTTTTCAGACTGTATCACTGAGTCAGATTTTTATTGCAATATTGTCTGTAAAATACTGCTGTCAATACGGTGATGTGCACCCTTCAGTACATAACTATTATATTCATTTATTTATCTTTATTCTATTGACATGTTGTGGTTAGCTATACTTTATGGCCCAGCCAAGGTAAAATAGTCACTCTGCTTTTATCTCTGTTTTGGTCTCCACCACCTCCTGATGAAAAGTCTCTATAGCTGTTAATGCGCCAGTGTTTATCTGCTAGTTGCTAACTTTTTAAGTGTGCCTGAAAATAGCTTCCTGCAGCTGCTGAATATGAGGTTTATAAATGAGACTGAACCAAATCAGTCAAGTTTAGAGCTTCAAACCAAAAACAATGAGTGGGAAATTGCATAATCGGGTGATATTTCTCTCTGTGTTTCTTTTCCTTTGTAGTCATTTGACCCATTGTTACAAAAAAAAGTAGTGATCATTAATGCAGCTTTAAAGGATATGTCTTTTTTCTATTTTTCTTAGTGATGAATCTCAATGAATCTCACGTGCAGAACCAAACCAACATGTGTGTGTGTGTGTGATAGCTACCTCTTATTGCTCTGTGCTGTAGACTTCCGTTGTTATTCAAAAAGCATTAAAAACACACAGGCGAGCCACAGAGCTGAACATGTGACAGGTTCCTCCACCGTGAAGAGTTTGGGTCAGTAAAGGCTTCAAAGATGAATAACAGTGATCATGTTATGAGTCTCTGAAGATTGGGTCAGTGTAAAGCAGACACCATGTGTTCACATTACGGAGCTTCGTTAGCTTGCTATGCTACATATCACAACCTCTTGTAAGTTCTTTAAAATGAACAATGTAGTATAAGGTTGTGATATATAGCACAACAAGCCAGCAAAGCTCTTTAAACATCATCGCTGTTGTTCATTTTTGGAGTCGTTTCTAACCAAAATAACTGATCCAAACTCTTTGTGGTGAAGGAACATGTCGCCTCATGCAGCGGTAAGGCTCACTGACAACAACAGAGGTCTAAAGCACAGAGGAATCAGATATATTAGGCTGTGAATACACACACAATACTTTAAAGTAGGATCAATATATTGTTGGTTTGGCTCTACACATGAGATTTGTTGACATTAATAACTATAATAAATATATAGAAAAGCTGTTATATCTTTTAAAGTGTGGACAAGATGAAGTAGTCTGAGCCACATATTTATTGCAGAACTTTTATGAAAGATACAACAAAAATAATGCCCAAAGGCCTTTTCTTGACCTCGAACTGAGTTATCCAACCATATTATGGGGGATATTCAACATATTAAAGTACAGCAGATACACCTGCTACTTTCAAACTTTGAGAGTGAGGAGCCAAAAATAAAAATATGCTCCACTGGTCCATGACAGAAGGGCAGGATGTGGACGTTTTGGTCCTCCGGTGTGACCGAACGCCTCCACGCTTCGTGTTGTGATTCTCTCCAGTGTTCTTTTAATCTCGTTGACAAAGCCTCTTCCAGGAAGCTATGCCAGATATGTCCGGCTCGTCACGGCTTTTCCAGCAAAGCCAGTAAGTGAAGAATAACACTGTTTCACCGAACAATCCCCAATCGCCACAAACAAGGCCAATCTGAACAACAGGGGGTTTAACCAAGACCACGGTTGTGCCGACTCCAGGGAATTCTTTCCATATTTTTCTTCTGGTGAGTCACTCGATGCCTGAGTGAATCTGGGCAAAACAAGAACTGCAGGGCCGACACTCACTTTCTGTGGATGTTTGGTGGAGCAGATTCGCCCCCACTCTAAATCATACATGAAGAATATTTAGCAACCTTACCAACTCTGAATTCCTCACCAACATAAAAAATTTAAATCACATGTCATCAAAGCAAAAGTGGATTATATAATTTCATATTTTTGGTGATATAATTTTTTAAAATGATACACTGATCATAGCGTTGACACGATCCTCTGTAATTATGCAACTTCAAGCTAAAACCACGTCTGAAAATAAAGATGGACTTTCCCTGTGGGAAGTCTTTTTAGTCAGGGTGTGTACCTGTCCTGTGGAGTTACAGAGACGTGGAAACATTTTACAGCTGGTCAGAAGACAAGTTTGATGTTTTGAGTCAGATGATTATGGTGATTATTGGAATGGGATTAAAGAGATATGGTACTTGTTTTTTTGGTTACTGACAGCTGATTTTAATAAAGAAGAGTACTGAAACTCTTTAGCATGTGTGGTCAATAATGTGTATGAGAACTGAAACCCCCAAAAGATTTCCTGTTGAGGAATAGTTCAACATCTTGCACTTATTCACTTCTTCTTTACTGAGAGTGGAGACTTTGCCAATCTGTGAAATGACGATGTGTAATATCAGAGACGTTGATCTTAGAGATGAACCTACACAGAATTATCACCGACTCTGCAACTCCTCTCAAATTTATGGAGCTTTATAAAAGATTTCAGCTCATTGTTAAGCAGTTTGGCTGCAACTTTACTATTTTGGTTCATTCTCAGAGCATCATTTTCAGACATTTTCAGACCACCTGCTCAGCACCAAACAGCATTGCCAAATGTACGATAATTATCTTGTTTATTTTCTGTATATTTTTGCCCTTTGTATGATGTACAATAGTGCCAAAGGTTCCATAATGTTTTATAATTTGGTCATTTTCTGACACTTAGTGATAGTATTTGTAATCAGTCTAGGCTATCTCATTTTAATTCATTTCCTGAAATGATCGAGAGGTTAAAATATGGATCTTGTGTCGTTGTTCACCTATCTCTTCTCACGTGACGCCAACAAACGTACAGGAATGCTTTTGTCCTTTAGTTTATTGGACAGCTGTAGTTTTGTTTTCATTGTCGGGATGTTTTTATTTGAGAGAAAGATCACCCACTTTAATTTATCATATATCATAATACCTGTTGAAATTTCACATCCATGCCTATTTACGATCATTTTAAACCTCTTGTATGACACTTTAACATTTCCCATTTGGCAACGAAAAGGCAAACAGAACATAGCAAGTAGCTCTATCTGTGGACTCACAGTACAACACATCCACTTTGTTAGGTTTAGACATGAGTTCAGGGGTCAGGGAGGTTTGGGGGGGTATCATGTAGTAAAGTGGATGGACCCTTCTTGAACATAGTGGAGCATTTAGCAGCTAAAGAGCCAGATATTTCCCTCAGGACTTGGTAGAAAACAAAAACAGAGTGAATGTTGGATTTATATTCCCCAAGTGGACCAAAAAAACACTTTAAATGAATGATAATGTTGCTCTGTAACTGTTGGTTGAGTCAATAAGCAACTGTTAGCTAACCAGTTTCAAGTACATATCAACTTAAAAGGTGATGATATGTCAGTGTTGTGTTCGCACCTTGTTTCCTTGACCCACAATGGTAAAAAAAAAAAAAACCCAAACAAAACAAAAAACAAACAAAAAGGTAAAGCAGATTTAAATAAATGAGATTAACGTGTTAATTAGTGCTGTTTTGAGGTGCTGATAGGTGTTGGCCCCTGTTTGTAGTCCTTGTGCTAAGCTAGATGACTGCTGGCTATAAATTCATATTCATGAGACTGGTAATCTAAGTCTCAGCAAGAAAGTTGATTAATGAGTTTCCTAAAATGCCAAATGTTTCATTTAAGTCGTGTTTTTTGAGAGTGAGTTTGAGGCAAATGGAACATCAGACTCTGTAAATGACCTTTTCTTGATCTTTGTCATGGAAAGAGGAGCAGATGGACCCAAGCAGGGCTGCAGAAAAATGTCTTTATTCTGATTAAAGCAAACTTGATGAGGAACTGATGAAACCAGAAAAGAAATGACAAAGGATCCAACAAAGATTGAACAGTTTACCAATACTTAAATACTAACAGAACTAACAAGGAAATGGGGAACATATGATAAGACTGGGAGGACACTGGTGGCACGGCAGGGCTGATGAGACTGATACATGACAGGTGTGAAGTCGGGAAAAACACTAAGAGCGAGGCAGGCCAACGGAGCAGATGTAAGGCAGCTGTGGAGGGGGAAAAATGGGCTGGGGAGGAGTTCAGGAACATAGAAAGGAAACACAAAGGAAAGTGAATATCAAAACCCAGAAAAAACACCTACAATACCCAATTATAAACACGCAAAACCAAATGACCAAATGACTAAACAGAAATACAGAAACAGTGGAAACCAAGAGAACAAAACACCAAAAAGTGTAAAACCCACAAGTCCATGACAGTCTCTCTCCAGCCGACCACAGAGACCTGATCAATGACTTTGACCCGTTATCAATCAATACTGTGATCACCTGTTATCACGTGAACAATGTTTCACACTTAGGTCAGCATGAGATGTGGTTAAAAAGAGATACTTTTTAATTGGGACTTGATTTGATGTTATTCTGTCTCAGATACCAATCCAAGAGGTCAAGAACGAACTTAAATGCTCATTTTAAATCTGTGTGTTTTGTGTAAAGAGTTGTTGCTGTTCAAATGTTTCCGATATCATTTTTCAATGATGTGAGCAACACAAATTAAATAGTGAGGTCGAGGCAGGGATATGAGAGATGGATAAACCTGGACACATAAAGTAAGAAAAGTAAGAAAGGATATAATAGGTTGGTTTTTGTCATTTGAATAAACAGACCCATTTAACCCAAGCTGTAAAAAACACCCAATACACATTTCTTTTAGCCAGACTTTTTCTAATGTGACCCACAGTATACAAAAATGGAAACAAAATGCATCTTTTTTTTACTTTTGTGCAGCTGATACACATTTTTAAATATGGAAATGTACATGTTTGACCTGTGTTTATAAAAATAATGATAACACATTAGCATTCAAACATGTTATATTCATCCAATTCTCTAAAATGCTCTCCTGGACCATAAAATAGTGATTGTGAATGTCTTTATTCCATAAGATTAATCAAACATTTATTAAAAGCTGATGGGGAATTTCTGAATGTGAGTTGAGTCAGAGTATGAACAGTATGTTAGGGTTAACTATTCTATTATGCAAAGTTAGCACTTCTTTTATTTTGACAGGATTGTATCTACAACATGAAACTTTTCATTTTTTTTGGTTCTCAAGTCAGATCTTTAGGTAGTCAAGTATCATGTAAGTCAAATCTCACAGCAGACTGAAGTCAGGCTTAAATCTGACTCGAGTAAAGTCTCAATTCTGCCAACTCAGTTTCAGAAATAGGTTTGGGCATCTAAGTTTAAAAATATCTTCAGAAACAGCAACTAATATTTTTTTTATCAGTCCATTTTCAGACAGTTCACATCTCCGACAAAAACTGGAAGCAAACCGACAGATGAGTCTGAGAGCACCAAACTTTTCCACGCTTGGATTTCAGATTACCTCATGTCTGCAGGCAAGTTCACAAAAGCAGATGAGGTCAGTTGTGTTTAGGAATACCATTCCCTCGCCCGGCACTGTTCCCATGGCCTCTACATTTTTCCAGACATTGCTTCTAAAAATGGCTCCATGGGAATAAAACAATATTATTATTGGTATTATCTGTACATGATGTTACAATAATAACAGTTATCATCAGGGGTGTTGTTAGACATATTGTATCTATTACAGATTTATATGATGAAATAGCTCTTATTAAGCTAATCTATTGTTATGTACCTGATATATTACAGATTTATATGATGAAACAGCTCTTATTAAGCTAATCTATTGTTATGTACCTGATATATTACAGATTTATATGATGAAACAGCTCTTATTAAGCTAATCTCTAGTTATGTACCTGATATATTACAGATTTATATGATGAAACAGCTCTTATTAAGCTAATCTCTAGTTATGTACCTGATTATTATACAGATATTTTTAGTAATTTATTTCCACACTACTACTAAAAAACTCACTTGTTAGTTTCAAATATGTACACATGCTGATTCAATGTTGACATGCTAATGCTCACAATGGCAATATTAACATTTAACATTTAGCAGGCATCATTTCTTGCATTTTAGCATGCTAACAACAGCAAAAAATATATTTTAAATAAACTCCAGAAAGTACAACTGAAGCTGACTTTCATCAGTTTTGCAGATATTTGGACCTAAAACAACGTTTTGAGCTGATGATGGAAATATGAAAAGTCAGAGGATCATCAAAGTTATTACAAATCATCCTCAGTGGGGAGGGAATGAATGTGTGTACTAACTTTCAAGGCTGTCCATTTAATACTTGTTGAGATATTTCACTCGAAACCACAAACATGAACCTCATGGTGGGGCTGGAGGACATCACCAAAGTCATCGGGATTCATTCTTTGGAAACCATGAATGTCTGTAAAAGAATTTGTAATAGCAGAGTTGGGATTTGTGGCACAACTTAATCATCTTCCGATGTGCACGGAGAAGAAAAAAAAAAAAGTCTGGAGGTCAAAACTCAAGCAACTCTTGAACCACAATGTCTCATTATAAAGTTGTTTTTTTTACTACATGTGCTGCTGGAGTTTTGGGCTCTTCTGTATAAACCCATTCATTACATGTTGAGATAAGTGTTTTGTTTTTGTTTGTTTTTTTAACATAATTTCTTAGGATTTTTTTCCTTTATCGGACAGTTGATGGCAGAGAGGCCAACAGGAAACAAGGGGAGAGAGAGGAGGCGACAAAGGTCCCTTGTTGGACTCAAACCAGGGACGTTGCTGGTACATTATATGCGTTGTAACCACTTGGTTACATGGACGCTCTGATGAATATTAACTTTGACCTGCTGATGGCGCTAGACAGAGCAGCACCAAAGTCATTAGGATTCATCCTCTGGACACCATGAATATCTGACCCAAACTCTCATGGGAATCCATCAGATAATAGTCAGAATATTTCATTTAAAGCTAAAAATGTCAACGATGCTGACGATGCTACAGAAAAATTCAGATGAGATAAGATATTCCTTTTTTAGTCCCGCGATGGGGAAATTTACATTACAGCAGTAAAATGGACAGCAGTAAAAAGAGTCAATAAAAATAATAAAGAACAATAAATAATAAGTACACAAGCGATAAAAAACAATAGTGATAAAAAAAATACCACTATTGTTTTTGTGCTGGTTACTGGGAGCAGTGTTGGTTGTAGAGTCTCCTACAGTTATACTTTAAAAAAAGAGATCCTTTCTTTTTAAAACCCACTCACCACACGACGTGTTTGCCGTCCAACCACTGAGTCTGAACTGTGGTGATGAAGAACTGAGAGCCGTTGGTGTCTTTGCCAGCGTTGGCCATGCTGAGCCAGCCGGGGCCGTAGTGCTTCAGCTTGAAGTTCTCATCGGGGAAACGGTCTCCATAGATACTCTTTCCTACATTTAGAAAAAAGAAGAAAACATTAATAATTTGTATCATTTGAATCAGAAGAAGACAGATATGATTTATTGGCTTGTTATGTCCACAAATGTTCATTGACAACCTTTGCACCTCACTTGCTGCCAAATGTCTTTATCAGACAAAATTACAGGGAGTAGTGTTGGTTACTGGGAGCAGTGTTGGTTACTGGGAGCAGTGTTGGTTACTGGGAGTAGTGCTGGTTACTGGGAGCACTGTTGGTTACTGGGAGTAGTGTTGGTTACTGGGAGTAGTGTTGGTTACTAGGAGTAGTGCTGGTTACTGGGAGTAGTGTTGGTTACTGGGAGTAGTGTTGGTTACTAGGAGTAGTGTTGGTTACTGGGAGTAGTGTTGGTTACTGGGAGTAGTGCTGGTTACTGGGAGTAGTGCTGGTTACTGGGAGTAGTGTTGGTTACTAGGAGCAGTGCTGGTTACTGGGAGTAGTGCTGGTTACTGGGAGTAGTACTGGATACTGGGAGTAGTGCTGGTTACTGGGAGTAGTGTTGGTTACTGGGAGTAGTGCTGGTTACTGGGAATAGTGCTGGTTACTGGGAGTAGTGTTGGTTACTGGGAGTAGTGCTGGTTACTGAGAGTAGTGTTGGTTACTGGGAGTAGTGCTGGTTACTGAGAGTAGTGTTGGTTACTGGGAGCAGTGCTGGTTACTGGGAGTAGTACTGATTACTGGAAGCAGTGCTGGTTACTGGGAGTAGTGCTGGTTACTGGGAGTAGTGCTGGTTACTGGGAGCAGTGCTGGTTACTGGGAGCAGTGCTGGTTACTGGGAGTAGTGCTGGTTACTGGGAGTAGTGCTGGTTACTGTGAGTAGTGCTGGTTACTGTGAGTAGTGCTGGTTACTGGGAGTAGTGCTGGTTACTGGGAGCAGTGCTGGTTACTGGGAGTAGTGCTGATTACTGGAAGCAGTGCTGGTTACTGGGAGTAGTGCTGGTTACTGGGAGCAGTGCTGGTTGCTGGGAGTAGTGCTGGTTACTGGGAGTAGTGCTGGTTACTGGGAGTAGTGCTGGTTACTGGGAGCAGTGCTGGTTACTGGGAGTAGTACTGGTTAATGGGAGCAGTGCTGGTTACTGGGAGTAGTGCTGGTTACTGGGAGTAGTCCTGGTTACTGGGAGTAGTGCTGGTTACTGGGAGCAGTGCTGATTACTGGGAGTAGTGCTGGTTACTGGGAGCAGTGCTGGTTACTGGGAGCAGTGCTTACTGGGAGCAGTGTTGGTTACTGGGAGCAGTGCTGGTTACTGGGAGTAGTACTGGACTGGTTACTAGGAGCAGTGCTTACTGGGAGCAGTGTTGGTTACTGGGAGCAGTGCTGGTTACTGGGAGTAGTACTGGACTGGTTGCTGGGAGTAGTGCTGGTTACTGGGAGCAGTGCTTACTGGGAGCAGTGTTGGTTACTGGGAGCAGTGCTGGTTCTATAGTCTCCTTCACACACTTTGGGTTAAGCAGTCTATCACTGAAGGAGTTCTCCAGAGTGATCAGAGTCCCTCGTGGGATGAGAGATCACCAAAGTCATTACGATTTATCTCCTGAGGACCATGAATATCTTGACATCATTTCAAGACAATCCATCCAATAGTTGTTGAGATATTTGAATCTTTAACAAAGTAGAGGACTGGAAACCTAATCCTGAGCTGTGTGAATGGAAGTACACATGAATAGACACTGCCAATCAATAATCTATTGCTAATTATGGCAGTAAAGCAGAACATACTGTACAGATGTGACAGCATACCTGACCTGATCACATGTCCGTGTTTGTGTTTGTTGAAACACGCTTGAAGCAGCAGATGGGAGTGGTTTGGAGTTTTTTTTTGTTTCTTTTTGTTTTCACTACATGAGCATCAGGAAGATCAGACAATCACAGGAAGGTGTGTCTAATGTCTATTTTCTCTTCCTCAATAGACAGACTCCACCTAACATTAACTAGTCCTTTAGTCCTAGTCCATTAACTGTCCTGGTCCAGCGAGTAATAGAAGAGGACAAAAAAGACAAAATAGTGATCCTGCTGTGTGTTCAAACTGCTTTCTTTCCCCCTACAGCAAATATGTAATAAGAGTGGAACAAACAAGTGAAACGCCAGAGGAGCCATTTTATGTGTTCAGCGATTATGAATAAACAGAGCGCCACAGAAATGCACAATTCCTCATTTTATTGCAGTAAAATCACATGTGAAAACCACAAAAACATGGACTACTGCTGCCGTGCTGCAGAGCTGGTATCGCTGGTGTGAGGACGCCCTCTGCAGGCCAGTAAAGCTATAGGAATGGCTCCAATTCTAACATATTGAGCATGTTTCCACAATATGTGCTATTAGTTGATATTTTCCACTATATTCCAGTGATTTTATGCACATTTTTGAAATAATACACCTTATAGAGGAAGTCTATAGACGTAAATTGGACATACCTTGGCCTAGAGATTGCGTTCAAACTTTGAAAACAGTGTTACCAACTTTCAGTATTATAAGTTGTGTTCAATGTTGAGATACTTGTTGTACTTTTGGAGCAATGTAAGTCCAAAAATGACAGCTTTAACAGCAGTTTTCAGATCTCAATCATCAATCTTTATCTTTATTTGTATAGCACCAAATCACAACAAAGTTATCTCAAGGTACTTTACACATAGAGCAGGTTCTAAACCGAACTCTTCAGATTTTAACTTTAAAGAGACCCAACATTCCCACATGAGCAACAGTGGCAAGAAAAAACTCCCTTTTAACAGGAAGTAACCTCAGGCAGAACCAGTCTCAGAAGTGGGCGGCCATCTGCCTCGACCGGTTGGGGTTGAGAGGAGAGAAAGGAAGGATAGAGGAGAGAAGCACAATGAAAATCTATGAAGCTAGAAGGTCCGGGACTGGACTCTGTCATCCGGACGTCTACAGGCCCAGATTACCTGTGAGACGATCTGTGTGGTGTGGTCAGGCAAAGAGGACAGCAGATTCTTTTTATACCAATAAAAGAGTGTTTACACATCTCACTCCCACAGTTTTAACTCTAAAAGCACATTTCATGCCATAAAATGTCTCCAGAGGCATCATCTCTCTAAGAATGTGAACATACTTCCCATAGAAGGTATAGTTTAAATGTACAGGGAGCACTCTGTCAGGCTCTCACTGACTACAGTACAAACACATTGCAGGTGGTCCTTCCTGTTTCAGTTTACAGTTTCTCTCTCTCCCTCCAAACAACTATATTAAACATCCTTATTCTCAGCTCATCATGTTGCCACTAACAATGTACAGCTCTATGGGCTACAAGCTTCAGTTTTAGTGCAAATCAATTTCTCCCCAACAGAGAAATGGGAACTTATGATTGTGTCACCACTGCTTTTATATCTAGAGCCCTGTTTGTAAACTTTGTAGATATTGACTCCTTTATTTCTTCTATCTAGAAGTGTTACAGCCAAGTTTTACATGAAACTGCAATATTAAAGGGTTATTTCACCCAAACTGCAAAAAGCATGTTAAACTCCATCTTTCACATATGGAGGTTAATTCTTGATCTTGGGATCAGTGTGTTTTTAATTGCCCCCGTTTCACTCAGGATACAAGAATTATTGGTGCCAGAATGTATGTTTAATCTGTTTCCTGTTCTTTGCTGTCAAGATGTTGTATTTAACATTTCTAATTCAGGTTTTAATTTTTAGAAAAAAGACAGAGTGCAGAGTTTACAGAACGGCGCCCCTGGAGGTCATAAAGAATAATTAATCATTCTGCATTGTGTGGGTGGATACAAAAAAGACAAAGAAGTGATTGAAGGCTCTCACATATTTAAGTTTAAGTTTAAATATCCACATTTTCTGTGAGAACTATAAAGTTAACCATCAAATATCTCCCACGGTAACAACAGAAAGTCAAAACAAGCTACACAAAACATCCAAGACTTACAATATTCATGTATTTTAGGAAAATGTACGCATTTATTCATGTATTTAGGAAATATTCAACCAGGTGCAATAAAATTCACTCAGCAATTTAACAAAATTTGAAACCTTTATTCCGAGATTTCTTTTTCTTTTTTTTTTATTACAAAAAACAACAACGAACAATTAAGTGCACCTTGGAATGCTCGTTGGAAAAATGGACCCAGAGTGTCGACATGATTGCTTTTTGATGTTACTTTTTCTTCTGGTGCTTTTAAGACGGCAGCCACGGACAGCAAATGACCCCAGAGGACCCTGACTCCAGGACCACAGGGCTGGTAGTGATAAAAAAACAAAGTGGCCTGCACGATTCCCCAACACCCACCCCCCCAGTCCTGTTTTCCCCCTGTTGTTCTCCCCTCTTCTGACAGTGCTCTCTACTCCTTGGCCACAGCGAATGGCTTCTCCACCTCGATTTTGCCACAGTCGTGGATGGTGACGTCTTTAAGAGGCTTATCACGGCCGTCTGTCTTTGTGCCCTCGATCTTCCTCACCACATCCTGGAAGAGGAAATTAGAAGATATTAGACATTAAATATCATTAACAGGTTGTGAATTTTAACAGGAAGGAGGTTGTTATCATGTGCAGATACATTTAGAAAAGCTGCAAAATGTTCATCATAAGTCAAAATTAGGGTTAGACATCAGTACTGATCACCCAATTTGACTAAAAGTCTAGAGTTAAAGCTGCAACAATTAAACTGACTGACAGAAAATTAAGTCAGCAAATTGAAAACTTAAAGATTTTGGTAAATTTTTGCAAAAATGCAAAAAATGGACTGTTGATCAGATAAAAACAGGAAATTTGAAGAGTTCACCTTGAGCTTTAAGAAAATAGGAAACAGGCTTTTTCCTCAATTTTCTAACATTTTAAGAACAAAATAAAAAAAATAATCATTAATTGAAAAAAAAAAAAAAAAAAAAAAGTGTGTTGCAGCCCTATCCAGACATAATTTCAATCTAATTTGATTCCCGAATCTCATCACATCTCATCACATTGTAAGTACTTCTCAATTCATACTGGAACTTACATTTCCTCTACATTCCAATTAAAGTAACACTGTTATTTCCTTGCATATAAGACTGTGTGTGTGGTGTACTTTATACTTTATAGGACAGAATGAAGAGTAAACAAACTTCCTGGCACGGAGCAGAAAACCATAGCTATTTTAATCTGAAGTCACTGTGCTATTTGAGGCATTTCCTCAGATGAGCTCGTCTCAACTGGTGACAAACTAGACACAACAGCTCAGTGTTTGGATAGCAAACAAACGCACACTTTACATTCATTGTTCAGCCACCAACATGACGCCGTTTTAACTCCCACAGTTATACTTTAAAAAAAAAAAAAAGAGAGAGAGATCCTTTCTTTTTTAAAACCCACTCACCATTCCCTCCAGAATTTTTCCAAAGACGACGTGTTTGCCGTCCAACCACTGAGTCTGAACTGTGGTGATGAAGAACTGAGAGCCGTTGGTGTCTTTGCCAGCGTTGGCCATGCTGAGCCAGCCGGGGCCGTAGTGCTTCAGCTTGAAGTTCTCATCGGGGAAACGGTCTCCATAGATACTCTTTCCTACATTTAGAAAAAAGAAGAAAACATTAATAATTTGTACCATTTGAATCAGAAGAAGACAGATATGATTTATTGGCTTGTTATGTCCATGAATGTTCACTGACAACCTTTGCACCTCACTTGCTGCCAAATGTTAATCTAATATCTAATTTTATGAATATTGAAGAGCATTGTAAGTCACTCTGACTGTGTGGTGGCATGAAAAAATAGTTTTAAAAAATGATAAAACAATAAAAATCATCCTCAAATCTTCTGAATTAGATGGTGAGAAGGAGTAGACACTAGAAATTAGACATTTTCTTGTCCGTTTGCACAGCTAAACTGCTTTTGATGACCCAATGAAGAGTCTGATGAAATGCTGAGAATGTGAAATGATGCTGACGGTAGTGTGCAAGTTCATTCTTGCAGTGGGGGAAGAAAAACGACATCTCTACAAGTAACAATATAAATGTCATTCTGCAGGTATCAGCGACCATCTTACCTCCAGTGCCATCTCCTCTGGTAAAGTCTCCACCCTGGATCATGAAGTCCTTGATGACTCTGTGGAATTTGCTTCCTTTGTAACCGAATCCTTTCTGTTTAATTAGAGCATAAAGAACACAAGATAAACAACACTTGAATGCTCTGGAATTAATATCAGCTTCCAGTATTTGACCAAGTGAATAAGAGTATTATTCAAAGTATCTTCAGCACATGTCGGTTTGGGATGGGTAGAATAAACAAAGATGTGGCCTCCAAGTCAAATATAAAGTAAACTGCTTATTTCACCTGCAATACCCCTGAACTCTTATCTTTTCTCTATGGACCTGTTACTGTGTAAAAACAAATAAATATGACCTTTAATGTGTGTCAAAATTGTTTTTTTATTTTTTTTGAGTTGGTGACTAGTAGGCCAAACGAGCCACTGCAGACAAGAATAGTCTGAGTACATTATGCAGAAACTAGGCAACGAGATCTTACCTCTCCTGTTGCCAAAGAAACGAAGTTGTCGACTGTTTTGGGAACAGTTTTCCCGAACACCCCGATGACGATTCTTCCAACATCTTCCTCTCCAACTCTAATGTCAAAGTAGACCTATAAAAAGATATTAAAATCATGACGTTATTCATCAGTCCAGTTCCTCACATGATGAAGCACACTACAGGACATTATTTCACCGCACGCTTAAATCTTTATAACATTTTCAGGTTGACATGATTATTACATAGTAGCAGGTTCCTGCAATGACATGCAGTATTTTCTCCCTCTCTTACGTTTGCTCTTATATTCTAACAGTAAAGCTTAGATAAGATCCTTCATTTATAATTGCAGCAGCTGTCATTAGTTGGGGAATTTGCCTGCAGCTGTTTCTGTAGGATTAGTAAGGTATTTTAAAGAGTTGTGCAGCTCGTGCCATAAGTTTACACAAGATAGTGCTGCCACATCATGTGACCAAAGAGAAAATATGTTTAGTGCTGCAAACATTTGCATGATCTATGTGAATTATGATTATTATGATTATTATGATTATTATTATTATTATTATCTCTTACCACTATGAACATTTTTCCAGCGGAGCCCTATTGTATTTTTATATGCATTTACATTCCTGTCTTGTATCTCATCCTAAACATTTTATTGTACAGATGATTTGTCATAATCAGTACAATATCCTTTTCAGTAATATCCTTTCCCATTAATCATCTCACGACTCCTCACATCTAATCTAGTGACCCTTTGATGGGGCCTGACCCCTAGGCTGGGACTAAACTAAACCAGAGACAGACTTTGACTAAACTAGCTAACTGTATATAAAAGTAGTTGAAACTAGCTCCACCTCCAGCAGATACACCAGTAACATGCTGCTCTAACCCTAACGGTACAACACCACAGCTCCCAGTACCTCCCACTCACTCCCACTAAAAAGACTGATGCTATCCTGACTATGTAAATCCCAGGAACTCTGCAAACATGTATATACTCTCAGGAACTTATGCATATTGTACTTTCATTCATTGCAGATGTATTTCACATAAATAGTATTTTAATTATTTTATCACTTTCATCCTTAACACAGCTACTTTTCCCCAATATACTGCTGTGTCAATTAGAATTTCTCCCAAGGGGGGGATCAATAAAGACATATCTTACTTTATATATAATAATATATAAGTCAGAAGGACCAAACCACTACTTTAACTACATCAAGCTCATAATACCTATATACTTTTACTGCATTACTTTACATCAAGCTGCTAATACTTATGTACTTTTACCGTAATACTATAACTACTGATCAAACTGAACAAATGAATGAACTTTGACTTTTTGATGCAGGACTTGTAATGGAGTATTTTTCCACTGCTGTATTGTTATGTTTTATTGAAGTAAAGGGTGGGAGTATTTCCTGCTGGTCTGTGTGTGTCAGACCAGCTCAAAGCCTCCTTTGTGACTGTAGACGTGGACAGACGTGTAGACACAAGGCCAGACACAACATCTGATGCAGCCAAGCGGGTCATCCAGCAAATAAAGAGTCAATCAATTGCTACGATTACTGACGCGTAAAGGGCTGTGGATGCATTTGGACATTTGATGTTAAGGCCTAAAGAGCAGCTAACACTGAGATTAGCTGTCTATGATCAACCAGGAGCATTTGCAGCCTACATATCCTGTTTTTTTAACCACTAGGGGCCAACTTGCATGTGACGTGGCTTTAAAAAAAAATCTGCAGCTAAGTTAGCAAGCTAGCTTTTGCAGCGATTAGCAATGAGGAACCGCTTTGATTTCTCTGCACGACCCATCGGTGGAGCTAGCTGCTGCTTCTGCTGCTGGCCAAGCCCATCTACGACCTACCTTTGCGGTCACTTTGGGGCCCTTCTTCTTCTCGTCAGCGGAGGAACCATTTGGGAAAGCGAGGAAAATCACGGATCCTACGATGACCGTGATGGCTACAAGGAATTTCATCCTTCTCTCGCAGAGTCTGACCATCAACAAGAAGAAAAAGAGCAGCCAGAAGACGGCCCTGACAGTCCTGCTTGCTTTATACTAGCCGGGGTGGAGGGGGAGGTGGCGGAGAGTGCGCATGCGCCGCTGATGCCGCTATCACGTTGGTGTCAGACGCATCGCGCTCTGATTGGTTCACGTACTCTGAGAGTTCCAGCCAATCACATGCAGACGCGTAACACCGCTTCTCCAGAATCCAACACTGTGATGCGTTCACGTGTCACAGTTTCCAAGTTTGGGAGTCGTTTTTTCCGACTTTCTGGTGTGTTTAGGAGTTTAAAATTAAAGTCGTAATGTGGAACAACAACAACAACAACAACAACAACAACAATACTACTACTACTACTTCTAGTACTGATAATACTACTACTAGCCTACTACTACTACTACTACTACTACTAGCCTATATTACTATTACTACTAGTACTGATACTACTACTACTACTACTACTAGCCTACTACTACTACTAGTAGTACTGATACTACTACTACTACTACTACTACTAGCCTAATACTACTACTACTACCACTACTACTGGCTTAATACTACTAGTACTGATACTACTACTACTACTACTAGCCTATATTACTATTACTACTAGTACTGATACTACTACTACTACTACTAGCCTACTAATACTACTAGTGGCACTGATAATACTTCAACGAGCCTACTACTACTACTACTAGTACTGATAATACTACTACTAGCCTACTACTACTATTAGTACTAGTACTGATACTACTACTACTAGCCTACTACTACTACTACTACCACTACTAATAGCTTAATACTACTAGTACTGATACTACTACTAGCCTACTACTACTACTACTACTACTACCACTACTACTAGCCTAATACCACTACTAGTACTGCTGATACTACTACTACTACTAGCCTACTACTACTAGCACTGATACTACTACTACTACTACTACTAGTACTGATAATACTACTACTACTACTACCTTAGACCATCTAAGATAAACTGTTTTTTTAGATCTTAGTGATCTTGGTGCGTAATAAGGTGTGAGAAGTTCAGAAATGTAGTGGAGTCTGACCTTGTATGGATTTGAAGGTTAGTAAAACTTTGATAACATGAAAGCTACACAGAAGATGTGTTGCATTGCTGCAATGTTACATTCCCTAATCCCACTAAAATATTGCTTTACCTGATTTATTATCAGGGTTTATGCTAATAAATATATTTTCTGACTAATCTACACTCACTTATTAGGTACACATGTGCAATCTAATGCAATCCAGTATAACAGCTCTGCTTTAAATTATACATTTATGAAGTATGTATATGTTGATATTGTCTAGAAGGTGATAATTCTACTTTATGTTTATTACAGAGGTTATAGTGGGTGATGGTGATGTACTAGGGTACCTAATATTTTGTCCACTCCATTAACATACATGAGAGAGGCAACATTTGAGGAAATCCAGTATATACAGTATAATGCACCTCAGTATGCTACCACCACTTAGTATGACCTCAGTAATAAATGTAAAGTAGAATTATCACTTTTTTGACAATATCAACAAAAACTGAAAATGTGTAAACTTCATAAAAGTAGTATTTATGGCAGAGCTGTTGCATTGGATTGAATCATATTGTACAGGTATACCTAATGAAGTGGCCAGTGACTGTGTGTGACTCTACATGGACAGCAACTGATGGATAACAAGGTAATACTGTGTTATAAATAACAGCTAGGGAAAAATTGATATACATGAATTAGTAAAAAAAAGTCTTGCCATCAATCAACTATTTTTATACTTACTTTTTGGCAAGTTGTGTGCTAATATTTTTGCCCACTTTCTGAGTTGTTGTTCCAACTTGAGGGGATGTTCACGTCAGTTTTCCCTGTTGGAGACTCATTTTTCCAATTATTCTAAGACCACATGAACGCCACAATGATTTGCACTTTTTGTAATCACCATAAAGAAAATATCCCTCACCTTTTTAACTTTTGGCCTGATCTTTCTAATCATATTTTCAGCTTCATTGATGAGTCTCATACATTTATTTTATCATCATTATCATCATGTGTTTTTTCCAACATAAAGAACGGCTATTTTGGACAACTGGTCAGACAAAAGCTAAATATGTGAATATGTCAAGTCAGTTTTATATATATACCCTAATATCACAAATTTGCCTCTGGTGAATTTACAGTCTGTACAACAATACAACTTCTGTCCTGAGACCCTCGACTTAAAGAAGGAAAGTCATTTCTTTTAATAACCAGTGCCAAACTTCCTCTCGTTCATGCCTGTTAAATGTGATAATTGGCTAATTTCATCTCTTTGTAAACTGAATATTTTTGGATATGTCAACTTGAGAAATTACCACTTTGATAATTTTGTGGACTTTCCTACTGATGGATTTATTACTAGTTGTATTCCTTATTAAATTCATTGAAAAATAATTCAGATCAACCAATATGAAAATCTTGTCACCTTCAAGTAAACACATCTGTGCAGGAATTTTATTTCATTTATCTTTTTATCACGTTCACCATTATGCGGCTACTGCTGTGTCAATTTTGAATTTACCTTACCTTACCTTACCAACATAAAGTAGTCTCTGACAAAGGGCACTTGTATAAAGAAAGAACAAAAGATGAATGCAAGGCCAAAATAAAGTGCTCCTTAAAGTACAATTTTAGCAGAAATTCTCATTAAGTGAACACAAATGTGTAATTAAATTTCTGAAAATTATCCAAACACTGGGTTTTTTTTGGGGGGGGGGGGGGGGGTGCTGAGGGTCCACTTGAAATGAATTCAACATCAAATGACAAATGTAGATACACATTTTAATGACAAACTACAAGTAAATGAAACTTGTCGACAGTTACAATTGTTAAAAAGACGAGACACGGACGATGAAATGAGTAGAGTTGAATAGATTGTACTTGCTAATAATAAAAAGGGGGGAGAGGAGTGGGGGGTCGGAGTTAAGGTTACATTCACCTTTGCAGGGCACACCTGCCACTTTCTACTAGTGCAAAGAATCAAATCAGGCTAAATGCCAGACACCTTTTTTTTCCTCCATATGTTTGCATTAAGACTCCATTATTGCGTGGCTTCAGTGGCCAGTTGAGGTATACAAACACATTGTTCAGACATGTTACATCTTAACATGACGCCGGCTTTGCAATGTAAGCTCAGAAAGAAAAAAACAACATAACAACCATGAAAAGCATAATTCACCTCTTTTTGCTAGTATTTCAATAAGGAAGCTTTTTCTTTTTTCTTTTTTTTTTGCGAGTACGTTACACTGGCCAGTTCTTATAGATTTTCCAGCCAATCCTGTTATAAAGATGTAATCACATTTTATAATTGAGGGAAAGCAACGACTGAATGAAGAGAAAGAGGCTGCACAAACAGAACAGGAAATGATTACAGTAACCCTGATAATGGAATATAACCACATAGAAGTGTAACTTTGTCGTCATTTGCTCAAAAAAAAAAAAAAAAAAACCCAAAAAAGGAACGCTGCATTAGACATTTACAATGTAGATCAATAAACAGATTATAATAACACTTTAATAACTGCTGTTGGTGCTAAGAAAAGACTCCGAACGGAAAAGTCTTTATCGTGGGAGTGTTACGGCCACAAGTGAGAAAAATAAAAATAAAATTGTCGCACTTTCTACTTTTTTATCCTCTCAGGAGTAATTACAAAAAAAGTCAAGTATATCTAGATAACAGTTATTACATGTAAATAAGTCAGACGCTCTGAGAAAAGGTGGAAACTGTGGAGACGATGAATTTTCAAGTTTTTCTACTGACTATTTCACATGAATGCACCAAAAGTTGAAAAAAGGGAGAAAACATTAAGAGTACCACTTCTACAACAGAGTACGACACTCATCAGTTTCCAGTCAAACAGAAATGTTTATATATGAGGGTGTGTATATATATCTTAGAAGGGTAATTTATGTGATGCTTAGTTTTAAGTTTGCTTGGCTCTAGAATATAAATAAAATATTTTTAAACTCTTGTATTTTCTCAAGGCACAGCATACTGAAGATATGCAGGTCAAAGTAAATTAGGTGAGCCAACGAAACTCTTTGGAGTTTGTGGAGATGGCTTTGAGCTGCGCCCAGTGCATAGAGTCAGAAACACCTCACAGCCCACAGAGATCCAGTTCTGGTCTGTTCTAACCTCGATTTCTGTGTCTGCTGGAGCGTTCGAGAAGGGAGAAGAGACGGGACTGAAGCAGACCGGGAGTGTCGTCAGGCAGGATTGAAAACAGTCGCCATCGATCACATTCTTGGACTCGAGTGGAGTCGAGGTTTGGGAAGAAAGACACAGGACTTGCATTAGGAATTGAAAAACGTGACTCCGAACCAACAACCGTGGCTGCAGGTGAACCTCGGCTGGGTCTTCTCAGCACATCCCATCGACGAGTTTCAGACGACTGTGTCAGATTAGCAAACCTCAGAAAGGCTGCTGGGTTTTTAATTCTGAGTAAATGAGTCCTTCTGCTGTGATGGCGTCCCCAAGCCCGACTGTCCGCAGTGGTTGCTTGCAGACCAGCACCGGCGTCAGGTGGAAGGTGACGTTTCCTCTGCGCCACACAGTAACAGGCTCTGCTGGGTTTAGGGACAACTTCTCTTGTGGCTCGCCGTGTGAGCTGTGAAACTCCAGCGGTGCTTTCAGCTCCACTTTGCTAACGTCAACAGACTGGAGCCCGCAGGCCTGACTGCTGGCCACTCGCGCTCCGGCCATCACTGCCGCCGCCTGGTTGGCCCAGTATCCGTCCACTGTAGCCAGGATGTGGTAGGCCAGCGTGTGGAAGTGGATGCGGGTGAGATCCGCCTCAGATGAGGGGTCGCTGCGGCCGTGCTGCTCCAGGACCCAGAGGAGGATGTCGCTGACCCTGCCCACGTCTGGGATGCCTTTCCAAGAGGGCAAGTCTGCATGAGGCCCCTCGCCAGCCTGAGAGAGGAACAGCAGCTCCTGCTCGTTCAGCCCGATAGAGCTGACAATGGGCATAACCTGCTAACAGGAAACAGAAAAAGATACTTTAATTAAAAAAAAAAAAAAAAAAAAAAAACTCATTAGGGATTAGTGGGATTTGAACACACAAGTCTTTGCTATATGAAGGACTTTGTAAAGTGTAGTACGTGAAACTGACTCGCCCAACTGTTAGACATGTACCTCCTGCATGATGCTGTTCATGTAGTCTCTGTCAGTCATGCTCGCCAGCTCCAGGTGGATGGGGATATCTCTACGGATGTCAGATATCGCTGCCACGGCCTGCAGAGGGGAAGCAAGATTTTAAACATTGTCACGTGAAAAGTGTAAACATATTACATTCACTCAGAAACATTCTTTATAGCTTTTAGTTGCAGCTTTACTGAGCTGATTGTTTGAGTTGTTTGCAATGCTAAAAATCTGGACTGTAAAGTTTCCCTATTTGCTTAAAGTAGAGGGACCAGCTTTTCTATTATGTCGTATGTTTATTTTATTGATATGGACCTACACTGTCTGATATAGTAAAGTTAAAAGCTCACAGTGTCTTTGTGCATGTTTTACTTTAATGCATCTGGAGTATATTTTACATTTATTGCACCCATATCCAGAAGCATAACATATTTTTTCAATGCTGAATGGAATTTTCTTTCCACTCTTTCAACGTGGAGACTTGCTAAAGACATTAAGTGATTTGTCACTGTGAACATTTTAATCACATTAAATTACAGCTAAAAGCCTGGACTGATTTTAGAGCTGTACTGATTAGTCGATTAATTGTTTGGTTGATGGAGAGAAAATTAAGAAGCAAATATTTTAATAATGGAGTAATTGTCTAGGGGACATTTTTAAGCAAAAATGCCAAAAAGTTCCAGGTTTTAGCCTCTCAAATGTGATGATTTAATGCTTTTATATTTGGGTTTTAGACTGCTGGAATTTGAAGGTGTTACCGTTGATTAAGGGAAATGATAACGGGTATTTTTTCTGACAGTTTAAAGACCAAACAATTAATCAATGTATTGATTGATCGTTAGTTGCAGCCCTAACTGATTTGGAAATCTGCACTGCATTTGTCACACTATGATAATGTATCTAACATCCATAAAAGCATATTAATGTTCTCTGTGGTAGACTGATTGGAGTTTCTAAGGTCATTTCCATACAGTGCAAAAATTACTTAAAATAATAATAAAAACTAGTAATAAAAACTTAAAATCAAAGAAATATAATATTAGTGATGATGTAAGTGGACTAAAACATGCTGCTGTTGATTAAAACAAACACTAAACAATGTTGTTACTCGTCACCTCTTTCAGCCGCTCCTCCCACAGCTCCTTGCCTTGACCTTCCATCATGTGGAGCCCCGACAGGACGACCAGTTCAGGCTCGAACTCCTCCAGGCTCGCCACGAACGTCTCCAGTGAGCTCATCTCCCCGTTGGACACGTCGTGAGAGAAGATGAAGCGGTTAGCTTGAGGCGCCTGAGTGGAGCCCCACTGCTCACCTTAAAATGAGAAGAAGACCGAAGACGATGAGACGGAGCTCAGGATACAGCTGTTCGATTACACATCTGTACACGCATGCATTATTACCGGCTTTGTACTCCAGGATGAGGTGATACTCATCCGTCTCCTGGAGGGAATCTGGGGGAACAACGATCTGCTCGTCCAGCATTTCATGAAGTTTAGGACCGACCGGACCGCATAACAAAACCTGCAGTATGGAAAAAAAAACATATTACACTCAAGCACAAGCACATAATCACACAAGATGTAGATGTTCTTCATTTTATCATATATTTATGTATATATTTTTACTACAATCACCAAGATGTGACTATGGTTGCGAAATTATGGGAATTTTCAAAGTTAGAAACTTTCCATGGGAATATATGGGAATTCATGGGAATTCATGGGAATAAACTGGAAATTTACAAAACTGCATGTTATATATGCTATAACAGGGAACTTAAATGTAGTTATAAAAAACATATTGTAGCATAATCTTGGTCAAAACAACCAGATTTAATGCAAATACAGTTGAATATCTCCCTGTTCCTCAATCACATGCACATAGCACATTACTCACTGCAGGGCCACAACCCCTATATGCACAGATTATTTCTAGAAGGGAAATATGTTTATTTTACTCAACATTCATGTTTTTGTTGTTCAATGAAAGAACCGATTAAAGTTCTGATCACAAATAAAAATGTTTTCTAAATTGTATGCATGTCTGCTCATGATAAAAACAGTTGATACAGTTTGTATAAATTACCTCAAATTTCCAGTTAATTCCCAGTAATTCTCATATATTCCCATAATTCATATGAAAAGTTTCCAACTTGGAATATTTCCAAAATTCCCCAGTTTAACTTCCCATGGAAAGTGTCCAGATATTTACCAGAAATCTATTGGACATTTTCCACCCCTTTGCAACCCTAGACGTGACTACATTATTTTGTTCTTTCTCATGTATCTACATGTTTGGAATGACAATACAAACCCTTGAATCATGAATCAGTCCTGTATACTTGTATTCTAACATTCTGCAAATATATATATGTATAATGTATAATTGATGTAATTAAAGCTGACAGTCGGGGATGCTGCATTACACTATAATACTGTAGTTTAAAGGCTGCCAAGATACCTTTTTAATCTCATAACAATTTGTTCTTGTGAAATTTGTAAATAGGGAGCTCGGATCCCTCATTAAATTAATTATGTTATTTCTTCATCTCGTGTGTGTGTGTGTGTGTGTGTGTGTGTGTGTGTGTGTGTGTGTGGGCCAGACAAATCTTTAATAGCTCATTCATTAAGGGAGGTGTGTTTACAAGAGTTTACAAAGTAGGTAAAAATGTGCTACTGTACCATCAGATCAGGATATGTTGCGAGCTTCTGACCAATGAGGGCAGCGTTTCCTCCCACATACAACTGAAAAAAGGAAGATAACAAACTTTATATGAGCAGGAAGCCAAAAGAGAGAGACGTTACAACCGTTAAAGAGTTTGAGGTTTAAGATAATCCTGCCTTTGCGCCGGGGTACTCCGCCGCTGCACGTGCAATCCTCTGAAAGACTTCCTCGTCGCTGAAGAAACGCTCGGCAGCTGCTCCTCGCTCCATGTAATGGATGAAAGCTTCCTTCAAGTCCTCTTTGGAGTGCAGCACTTCGTGATCCAGGCCGCTGCCAGGATCCACCGCCAAGGCCTGCAGCAGCCCCACTCCTGAGACCACCACGTCCACGCAGGCGTTCACCCTTCAAAAAACCAAGAAATAATCAGAGTTATGGACAAATACTGACTGTGGGTTGTAGTTAGCATCATATTCTGGTTCCTGAAAATAATTCTGAAGATATACAAACTTTAAATTTTTTTTTGCTTTTAGCAAGTAAAGTCCTTTTTTTTGGGTTCTGATAAGCAAAAAGCCCTTGGATTTGGATTTCGGACAACTTGGAAGTCCGGAGGAATAACAGAGGAAGGATCTTTCTTCCAGGACAGACAGATGTGCAAGAGATTTTGTGTGTAAAGAATAAAACAAGACAGACATATTACAGAAATACAGCGTGGAAAATATGAGAAGAAATGATACATGGATTGATATAATGCCATATAATCCGACTGAATTGCCAAAATTATGGATGTAGGCAAAGAATAAAAGTCTGGTCTGGTGTCAAGATGACAATACAGTTAAGACAATACAGTCTAGACAAATGCTGTTTTATGCAAATACACACATTTCTTTAAAAGGGTAGATTTAAAAAGTAGCTTCAAGTATATAATGGAATCCCAAAAAGCACATTTCCCCCCTTTTACTTATCTCCTTGGTTTATAGTCTGTCCACCTCGCCCTGCCTTGGCAGTCCTTCAGCTTCAGTCAATCATCACCTCCCACCTTTTTATAGCACTCAGCCAGTTTATTTGCTATACTTAAGCTATAGCTAAAGGCTAAAGGCTAGGTATAAACAGCAATATAATTCATTGGGTCTCTACAATCTTGGAGCACGTCATCGAGCTGGGACTGACCCATGATAACACATTCCTTCCCACTAGAAGAGCCTCTCAACATGCCACTGAGCACATCAGAGCAGCGGGAGCACAGATGTGGCAATAAACATCAACTTCAGGCGACAGATTTGGGACTAAAGCAGGAAATGCTTCCATCTCTTTGCAGCACGTAACCTACATCGCTGTCACACTCACCCTACGGCCACTTTGCTCCACTGCCGCGTCGGCAGAGTGATGAGAGTCTCCCAGGCAGCTGAGATGACCTGTTCGAGGCTGTTCTGGCTCTGAGATGAGGACTGGAAGTTTGGCAGGGTGATGTACTGCAGAATCTGCTCTGGCAGCTCGGGGCTGCCGTGGTAGAGATATCCCACAGCTAAGGCCAGCAGGGCCGCTGCTGAAGCCTTCCTCCACATGATGCTCCCAGACACGCCTGCAGAGAAAGAAAATCAGTCAGTTCTTACTCTCAACATCCAATAAATATGCAGAACTGATCTCTGTATTCACTGTGGTTACTGATGATGGCATTAAGGAGCTGTATAATGGTGATCTGCTTCTATGAGAATAGCTCATTTAAATAATTCATTTACCAGTTTTGGCCTCAAACTGAACAACCTCACTATGTCGAGCTGGACTAACAGCTCAGCTACGATGCTCTGCAATGAAAGGAGGTTTGCTGGAAACCATAATCACAATATTGATAAGGATATTTAAGGAAATCACACATGAAATAATCAAACTAATGATTCAAATGAACCACCTCTACTGATTTATACCATGATAACAGGATCAGATCATATCATCGTGTCCAAAATGACATCTTAAAATATCTTGCTTTGTCCAACCAACAGTCAAAACCTGAACATATTTTGTTTATAATGATGTAAAACAGGGAAAAGAAGCAAATGATAACAAACGAGAACCAAAGAATTATCATTTTTGCTTGGAAACCATTTATGGGTAAAACAAGCAGACAGTAAATGTTTAGTTTTAACATCACATTGATTTATATTTACTGTAACATTAACAGAAAGGTCAACTCTATTATGGCATCATTGTAAAATGAGAGAGTGTAAGATGAAGAGGTGATGTTCAAACATGAGGAGGACGCCACTATTGAATTAAATGTATCATTAGAGCTGCAAAGACTAGTCCATTAATCCATTAGTCTGCAACATTTTTGATAAAAGGTAGATAATTTCTACTAAACAGGCCTATTTAGCATAAACTCACAAGACTTACCACAGCATTAGAAGCCTGAACTAATCTGCAATGCTCTGTCCATAGATGTGCTTTTAATACATAAAACTAAATCAGTACAAGACAAATGACACTGTTCAATACTCAAGGCTACACATACTATACTAGTCAAAAGTTTGGACACACTTTCTCATGTGTGTCCAAACTTTTGACTGGTACAGTATGTTCAGTACATCAAGTACCAAACTCAAGAAAATAGATAAAAAGCAGCAGAAAACACAAACAACTTAGGATGATAAAACAGACGTTTCACACAACACTAAACAGCACTGATCCCTCATTAGATTAATCAATAAGTTGAAATATACATAATTGGTAGATTAATTAATAATTAATGTAATGTTTAGTTGGAGGCATATAAATAAATAATCACACAGTATGAATTCAAGCACATTAGTGGTCATAAATAATTAAAAATCTCTACGTTTTTTTTCCTGCTGTATGAAGAGGGGCGGAGCTTAGGGGGGTTGCTTCTGAGGCTGCAGCCCCAAATGATCTCCCAAAAGCCCTGAATGTATTTTAAAATAAAATCAGTGACTTGAACCAGCTGCTGACTGACTGTGAGTGAGTTTATAACAATTTTGATAAAGCGTCAAACTTCTAAAGACAATTCAGCTGAAGCAGTGTTACTGAGGGAAATGTTAATTAAAAATACATTGAATATTTCTTTTACTTTTTTACTTTTGATTTAATGCTGAATTGTTATTTATTTCTCTGTGTTTAATTCTGCATATGTAAAAAATTGTCCCTGTCTCTATTTGCTCTGGACTTAACCCCGGACCTTGTCAACTCCTAAATCCGCCCCTGCTGTGTAGGACTGTTTTTTTAATTTTCTACATTATTTCTGCTCCAGCTCTGCACCCTGTTGAATGAATGAGCTTAAAACTGAGCACAGGTTAAAGTCTGATGATAATGACTTTAGATACAGAAGAATTAATACATCAAACATAATTTAAGTTAAATTAAGAAGTTACATTTTTCTCTATTCCAGTTAGGTCATATTTAAGTTATACAGTAGTCCCCAGTAGTGCAGAAATTACCTCTCCACTACATTAGTAACCATACAAAACTACAAATCTATAAGTTTCCCTGCTGTATGACTGTTTTTCTACATTATTCCTGCTCCAGCGCTGCACCCTGATGGATGAATGAGCTATGAATGTGAGCACAGGTTATCATAACTACAGCAGAATGAATGAGTCAAAGAGAATAGCCTATATATAAGTTATGTGGGGCAGATACACATTCTCACTTATCAACTTAACTCCAGCTGATAAACTCCACACCCACAGCTGGATGACATGGCAGGTTCAAACCTCTGCTTTGCAAACTCATGCAGTGACACCACTGACTGTCCAGAGCTGCACACTTTTAAACTAGAGACTTTCTGCTTCAGTAAACATCAGCCTGGACTGAGAAGTTGCTGCTAACGTGGACACAGTCAGCTAACAGAGCTAGCACACACACACATACACACACACACACACACACAGTCTATCTTTAATCTGACAGCAGCAAGTAGCTTTAGCTCAGCTTAGCAAGAGGTCTAAATGTGAAGGCGAGCACTTTTCTGGCAGCTCATCCGCCTTGAAAGCAGCTTTTTGATTGCAGCAGTTTGCAGAGTTGTTAATTAGCAGCACGTACCGATAATACTGTGCAGGCGTCAGGTCTGTAAAGTCGGTGGACAAGGACCCTGGTTTCCTGGTAAATCACATACAGAGCATTTAGTGAGCTCCACACCGCCGCTGAGAGAGAGAGAGAGAAAAAAGAGGGATAGAGAGATAGAGAGAGAGGGGAAACCTGTAGAAAGTCAACTCAAGTCATTGAAGGAGCGATGATTGGGAGAGACAGTCCGTCCAGTCCTACACCGCCAGCACACAGCAGTAGCCTGCAGCTTCCGTATGCTGCTCTGCGCATGCGCTCTGGATGGATACATCTGCGGTACGCGCTGTTTTTTTCCTAGGATGGTGAAGTCATGACCCGCCCTGCTCTGCCTGAACCAATGGATTCAACTATAATCACACACACTTTCAAATTCAGATTACTAGTTACCCCATATATAATTTAATAAGTAATATAACTATTTCAATTATTTATTCAAAGTAATGTAACTAATTACATTTGATTACATTTATAATTTTCTAATGAATGATTTCATTAGAAATGACCCTGATTGGTTAGGGTAAGTGTACTCATTAAGCCCACCAAAATCTAAGTAACAGTTTTTCATGGATACTGACATCTGAGATAATTTCTGTCAGACTGAACCTTTTTAGTAATAAATCCTTTATTCCCCACCTCTCCACTGTCTCTGTGTCTGCTTTTATGTCCTATAGAAAACCACATTATCACATTTCTGTCTCATTTGAAAATGTATTCATTAGCTCAAGTAGATTTTGGAATATAAAATAAAGATATTTTAGGAAAAAAGTCAAAAGTCTGGAATTGGCTTAATTGGTACATAGTGAGGCTCAAACAGCCAACTGTAGGAACAAGAAGGAAAACATGTTTGTGACCTGAGGGAGACTTTAAGTTAAAGAATCAACTCCAAAATCCTACCTAAGCATGACTATACACACTGGTCAATATGTATACATAACCCACTAATTTGCACTACATAGTTTATATACATACATACTTTAGATGTTTAGATTCGTATCCATTATGCAGTACCAACAGGGAGGGGTCTGATTGCTCCCAAATTTATTCTGCAGCACAACAATGACCTCAAACATACAGCTAGAGTCATTCAAACTTTCTTCAGCAACAAGAAGAGGAAGGGGTCCTGCAACAGATGGTCTGCCCCCCACTGAGTCCTAATCTCAACATCATGGAGTCAGTCTGGGATTACAGGATAACCATCAACATGTTTGCATCTCTCGAACCTTCTCTTTGTTTGTTCCACAAGCATTCGAGAGGTGTGACCTCCTATATGCCGCCCCCCCCCCTTCTTCACTCATCCCCTCTTGCTGTACTAGTAGCAGGAGTTCAACCTCTACGTCATGTCTCCCTGAATTATGTATTTATCCCTATCTCTTTCTCTCTTTCTCTCTCTCTCTCTCTCTTTCTCTTCTCTCTCTCTCTCTTTCTCCCTCTCTCTCCTTTGAGAATAATGCATTTTCTCATCTCATCTCCTGTGTATGTAAAGGGTGTGATGTGAGCCTCCCCTGTGTGTGTGTGTAGTCTGTCCTCCTGCCAGGTCTCCATGGTAATGGAGGTTGCGTGACTCAGGTCCTATTTTGTTATGGTGGCACCTGGAAACTGCTCTTCATCACATTCCTCATATATGTTATAAATCCATTGTAGTTTTCTTATCCTGTTTAATGCTGTATGCTTTATTTTTGTTTTATTCTGTACATATGTATATTTTACGTCAGTCTGTCCCGGTAAATGGATCCCTAATCTGTTGGTCTTCCTGAGATTTCCTCCATTTTTTTCCCCATTAAAGAGCTTTTTAGGAAGTTTTTCCTTATTGAATCCAGGGTGTAAGGATAGGGGAAGTTGTACAGTCTGTAAAGCCCCCTAAGGCACATTTGTGATTTGTGATGTTGGGCTACACAAAAAAGAAAAATTGACTTGACTTAACATGAAGAGACAGAAACAACTGAGACGCCTAAATCGACCGAAGAACTGTAGCAAGTTCTCCCAGATGCAGGAACAAAAAAACAGCCAAACACCTTGAAAACTGTGTGCAGATGAACCGAGGAGGACTGCTGCTGTTTTACAGGTAAAGCATGCTCACACTAAATACTGATATGATTCAGGTTTCTTCTGTTTAGTGCATGAAGTCGTTGATTTAAAAAAACTGTTCATGGGTCTATTTTTGTAAGCAGGACCTTTGCACAGTACTGTAAATATAAATATATATATATTCCACCCACTTGCCTGCTTATAATAGCTACGTGTTTATGTCTGCTCATCTCTACCAGCCTGCTGTACTTGTTTATCTTCGGTATTGTATGTGAGTACATTGAGTGGAAAACAGAGTCAAATTCCCTGTGTGTTTTAACATATTTGGCCTGATTCTGATTAATAACACAAGTACTATTAGCAAAATGTACTTAAACAGTCTTTATTAGGAAGAATCTATCAATTAATATATATATAACTGAACTAGTTATTCATATTTATTTGTAGATGTGTACATTTAAGCTGCATTTTAATGTTGTCAATGTGTACAGTAGCTCATTTTAACATGACATGCTGTTTGGTAGTATATTATAACAATGCATGCTTTACAAAACTCTCTTTAGTCCTGGACTTTAAACAGGTAAGGCCCATTAAGACCAAACCCTAATCAAACACTTAAACTCTTTCTTCCTCTCTTTTCTCCTACAGGCCACATTATGTGAGAGTTCAGCCTGAACTGCTTGTTGCTGCTTGCAAACTATTTGGCTCCAGGCTGAGGTGTGGCGCAGCAGCAGCTGTAAACTGTAATCTGGTCCCATCTACACCTCAATAAAAAGCAATTATTAAATCAGGTAACATTCCTACACAGAAATAACTCATATCCGCTTCAAATTCAGAGATGCAATGTTTTAAATCTTCTGTTACACATTAGTGATGTTATGACGAATAATTATCTACCATCAGACTTACATGATAGCACATTTTCTAACATTTTGAATAAATAAATTACATTTCAACAAGGTTTTTGGAATAAAATCCTGTAACTACTCCCTTTATGTATGCACTAGATGCTTAAAGCTCTTTATTTTTAACCTTTGTGTCGTCCTCCCGGGTCAAATTGACCCTGTCTGTTTTGACTGTTCCTTCTTTCCTCCCTCCCACCGTCTCTCCTTCCTTCCTTCCTCCCTCCCTCATTCTCTCTTTCTTTCCTCCCCATACATTCCTTCTTTCCTGTCCTTCCTTCTTTCCTTTCCCCCTTCCTTCCTCCCTCCCTCGTTTCCTTCCTTCTTCCTCCTTCCTTCCCTTCCTTGACTCGAGGACAACAGGAGGGTTAATATATCATCAAAAAACCTCTTGCACACCTGAGTAGCCTCTGTGACAGGTGCGTTGGTGGAACAGCCAAATACTAGAAAGAAGGGACTTTCTTCAGATGTATGCATATACCTGAAGAAGGTTTGCGACTGAAACTTTGTGCATATTAAAGTATCTTAAAAGACAGTGTGCAGTGATCCTTTCTGCTTCTAATTGTAAAAGTTGTGGTTGGCAGATTAGTGTCCTGTAACATTTGAAATGAAAGCAGGACTTGTTTAGATACTGTTATTCATTTAACAGTGATCTTATAATAGACAAAGGGGAAGAAAAAAGACTCCCTGCACCATTGTGTCCACAACGCCTCACACCTTTATAACGCCTCACACCTTTAGCCTCTATAACAGAAGAATGTTGATTTTCTTGCTCCACAGTTAAAAGTTTATACAGACAATTCACACAGAAAGAGTCGTGTTTCATTCTTTAATAAAATGTTGACTCTAATATGATAAAAAACGGAATATATATACACACACACACACACACACAACATAAAATTGCTTCAAAATACCAGAAGTATAATAACCTCTGCTCCAGTGTTGTCATGACGACTTACTCTAACTCACGTAACTGGCATCAGCTTCAAAAAGCTCTGAATGGGCGTCACATGAAACTCTTAGTCGGAGCCACTTCTGAATTTTTTTTTGTCTTGGAGAGTCAAATAAGACAAACCTTTGACAAAAATGTAAACAAGTAGATTAAAAAAAAAATCTAATCTTTTCACATTAATTTCTACACTCCTACAGTACAATGCCCTCTTAATTAAAAACTGACTAACTGAGCTACAGTATGAATAAAATGAATAAAACAGAGTGTATACAGTACTAAGAGACGTGTTCATGTATAAAAACACTGACATGTATTGAGTGAGTTTGACTATTTCTGCAAACTAATCTAAGTTTCAACATTAATTTTTGGTGTTTTGCTGTAAAAAGGCAGAAGAAGACATCATGTGGAAAGCCAGTGCGACTGGTTTTAATCCCACTGGGACAAACCAAACCAGTGTAGTTGTATTCATGGCTTTGTAAGAGATTTTGGACAAAGGCAGCGTCCAAGTGACCTATTTCAAACTTCATTCTTCTTCCAAATGTACACTACATGCTTTTAAATAATCAGTTTTACCGGTATTATTGTATGCTCTATATTTATAATCTTAAAAAAACTAGGTTTAAAATCTCAGCCCTCTATAGAAGTGGGCTCAGTGTGAGTGGGGGCAGTGAAGCTGACTCGGACGTCCCGGGGGTAAAAACCCTGAAGAACCCCGTCCGAAATAACATCTGGGAGACCTGTGAGAAAAGACAGACTGGATTCATCATAAAAATACACACTAAAATACACAGTGGATGGATGGCTGCTTCTGAGGGTCAAAATGTCTCAGAGTAGATTGAACACATCTCTTGTTTCCTACCTGATGTGACTTTGGAGAGATAAGGATCATGGAAAAATCCCACAACTCGCTGATGTGGCAATTTATAACTGAGGAAACATTAAGGTTAAAATTATTAAGTTCCTAAGTTAAAGGAAAAAAGGTGATTGATTACATTGTTATTTGTGCAGATCACCTTGATATTTGTCTATTAGTGTGACTGTACTGGCAGGATGTGGCATGTATTTACATTAAAGTCTGATTGTGCCACATGCTCAATAAGCTTCTATTTTATACTCTTTTCTTTCACACTTCAGCTTTGTTTGAATGAAACCTGCAAGACTGCAGAGTTTAAAGAGTTAAACCTTTCTCAAAACTAAGAAAACAGCACTGGAAACATTTTACTGAGGTTCAGCTACAGGTGAAAATATGATCATGACAGATGAAGAGAGTCGTCATTCTGCTTTAAGTGTAATAAGTGTATTAATGGTGTTACAGAGACAACAGGAAAGTCACACAAAGCTCAATACTCCAGACTACTGTACATTAGGGCTGGGCCAAAAAAATCGATTTTTATATTAATCGCAATTTTCTAAAATCGATTCTCATACAAGAATCGATTTTTATTTATTTATTTAATTTTTTCCCCCCTAAGACCAGCTAAATGTATCAGTTTAGTTTATTGTAAGATGTTGGCGGATGAGAATGTTTTTTGTGAGGGCAGGTGCACAGTTTTAAAAATAAATCTCACAAACTGATGTGATGTGTGTATTGTTTTTTGTAAATATGACTTATGATGTATTATCAAGTGTTTGGTTCAACCTGTTCTTGTTTAAGGAAAGAAAATCACAATAATTGAAATATAAAATCGCAATACTTGGTAAAATCGATTCGCAATACTCGTTTAATCAGAATCGCAATTTAAATCGAATCGGGACCCAAAAATCACTTGAGAATCGAATCGGCCCAAAAGCATATCGGCCCAGCCCTACTGTACATTCCTGCCTGCAGACACAGTACTTTAACACACAATGACTCAAAAACTGGAAATACGAGTAGAAATCTCACTTGTAATCTTGACTGTCCAGGTCATCAAGTGATCTGAAACGAGAGCACAGACCTACTTAACACTTCCTGCAAGGACACAGTGGAAATGAAAGGTTTATGTGTGTGTTCACAGTCCTAAAGCTAAGATTAAATGCAGCACTACATGATAAAGAAGTAGCTTCCTTTTGCTTATAAAGTTACAATATGTTTTAATCCTACTCTCCCACACACACTACTCTCATGTATTCAGTTCAGTAAAAAGGAGACAAACTATTAAACCAATAACACTGAAAAAGACAAACAGTTATTATGTTAAATATCTGCACATTTCCTTCCTCACTCTCTGATCATTATGTATGAGCCAGTGCTTCTGCTCCCTTCAACTGTGAGAAATGTTTCTGCAGTTCGATTATGTTGCTGCATTGCCCCCAATCCAAAAATAGGGGGATCTAATTATAGCAATATCTCTAACATCTGCGGGTGCAGTCAGGAGGAGTTTGGACTGAAGGGGAACTCACTCCATGCTGCTGATCTTGTTTCCCGTGTGAAAGTGTTTAAGGTGGAGGAAGTCCAGCAGCACCTGCGGCACGTCGTCGTCTTGATAGATGATGTCCTGGCAAGCCAACACAGTAGTTATTGGTTAAAGTGGGTTTTAAATCTGAATCATGTGATGTTACTGTAGCATATGTTGTGGTTAATTCATTTCAGTTGGTGCAACTCCACTAATTTGTTTGTATCGCTTTTTCAGTTGCTGCAGGCCGATGGTGGTATCCCCCCCTTCCTGGGTGATGTCATACAAGTGTGTGTGTGTCTGTGTGTGTGTGTGTACGACTGTCATGTGTGCTTGGGTGACTTATATCTTATTCTCCTGCCCCACCGGTAGGCCTCAGCTCCTGATTAGGTTCCCTTTCCCCCCCTTCCTGTATGAATGGGGAAAGGGAACTTAAAACTTGGAACCACAGCTCCTGCCTGTTGCGTAGATAAACCTGTGTGTCTTGTTAAAGGTTATATGAAAGGTAAACTATTCTTTGGGTGAAATTCCCAAGGTGGCATTGTGAGGCAACTTGTGAGGCTAGTAAGGGTGTAAAATCAACATAAGCTTATTGCCCTAAAAACCCTTGATAAAATGAACTATGAAACAAGTGTTTGTTTTATTAGGTCACACTATACTGACACACTTAGTCTTAGCAGCAGTGTTGCCAACTTCACATCAGCACCTTTTCACACTTTACTGGGCGTTCTCATCCATGTGTTTGTTACCTGGATGTAATCTTCCAGCTCCTGCCTCCTCTGCTCCAGAGGTTTGGTCCTCAGGTGTGGGTTTCTTTTACTCGGGTAATCAGGAGTCTGGATGATCTTCCTGAGCTGAAAGCATCAAAGCAGAAAACACAAACCTTCAAATCGACTGTAATGAAGCGGTTATGATAGCAGACGACATGTAGAGCGGCTGAAATGAAAGGGAGCGCAAATGAGGTGGAAGAAAAAGTTTTATAATGAGCTTTTACTTCTCAGTTGTCAAAGTAACAACATGGGGAGAAACACTTATCATTATTAAGTCAAAACACTGTCATTATGAATAGATCAAATCAGTTTGAAGAATCTGAATTATCTGATAGCTCAACATATTGTGCAAAATTTTAATTAATCCTTATTAAAGTGGGGAAGCTGCCTTCATGATTTATGCACCAAAACTATACACACCTTACTCCTTTATATCAAACAGGCAACCTTTTTTTTAAAAAAGTACTGAAAACATATCTTTACCACAAAGCTTTTAGATAGTGATAGTGTTAGTTTTAGTGTTTAATCTTGTGTTTTAGACTCATTTTTAAAATCTATATAACTTTCATCTCTTCTTATTTGCTTTAACCCTTGAACAGGCAGCGTGCACCAGGAGATACAGACTCTTTAACACTGTTGGAGCATGATGAGTTAAGGTGGATGTTTAATTGTATGTGCCTTAAATTGGTAGAATTGAAGCTTGTTTGTAGGTTCTTACTTTGATATAAATGATAAAACATCAGTTTAGAAACTAGTATGTGTGATATTAATGATGTGATTAATGATCACTTATCTCTATTAGATAAAACATGAATTAGTTTTTTACCATTATGACCGTTTTTATACCTTAATATGGAACAACGTATCGCAGAAATGTTTTACTTTAGGTGCAAATAAGATAACTAGTAACATCTAATTATGTTTTTTACATCTCATTTTGCCTGTTTACGGGTTAATGTTGGGTTTTTTTCTTAACCTATGCTGCATTTCATATATAAAAAGGTGCTATATATATATATATATATATATATATATATATATATATATATATATATATATATATATATAAAGTTCCTCTTTCTATTATTATTATTATCTTGTTTAAAATGCAACACATTTGGAAATGCTCAAAGTGAAGCTCCCCTGCTGCATGTTAACTATCTAGTTCTATGCTATAAAACCACACTGAACAGCATGATAGATACAGTAAGTGCCCATACACATTTCACACAGTAACATTCATTCAATAGTAATAATAGTAGCAGGAACGAGTTGCATTTACATACTTTTCTGTGCAGAGTCTGAAATTCGCTGTTTCTTCTGAGCACAAAATGTTTCCGCCCATTAAACAAGACTTCAACTCTGAAAAGCTGCAAAAAGAAAAAGAAAAGACAGAAGTTATTCACAATGTGTCATTTACTGAGTTTAATGTTTAAAAATGACATCAAATATATACTGTACTGTGTTTTTTGTCATTATCATGTTCCTTCTCCTTATCTGACATGGTTCTCTAATTTGGTTATATATTTAATAGCAATAAAGAGGATTAAGAGATTAACAAACTTTAAAATAGTTCCCTTTTTATTGTCGACATGTACATCAGTGTTTGTTGACCATGTACACACCACCAGATTTAAAACCCTCCATGACTTCAACTGCAGACTTTTGCAGACAGAATCAAATTTAATTCCAGGTTTAGCCGATAAATACAAGAGATGCTGCAGTTTGGTGCTGAACCAGCTTCAGCTAATATAGATTTCTATTTTAAGCTTAATGTAAGATTTAATTTGAGTTAATTTACCAGCAATATATTTACAATGTTTATGCAGTTAAGTGGTTATATATTTGTTCTTTAGTATTTACATATTTACAGATTCAGATAGTTACACCAGCATCTTTTGAAACTGTTAAAATAGTCTTTTGAATCTATTTCTGTGGTTTTACCTCATTATAGTTGCATTTGTCTAGGTCTAAGTCGTTCCTGGCCTCCGATTGATGGGGTTAGTGACCTGGGGAAGTGGGGTTGTTGTTGTATTCTCATGCCGGGAGCTACAGTAAAGGTCTGCCTAAAAGTCATCTGTCTCCATCCTGCTGTTTTCTCTTTGAAGAGTGTCCAAATACCACCTATCGAACCCTCACGTTACATTATCATAGCTCCCCTTTTGTAGAATAGAATAATTTCCCTTCTGTAAAAAAAAATGTAGTATCAGATGTTACAGATTAACCTAAAGCAGGAAAAATGTCTTCAGAGTCTCACAGTGCAGACAGATATATTTCAGATATGAGTATGATGAAAAAAGTATATTAAACATGTTTGTTGGTTTTGACGTGTAAAGTTTGAATGCCAATACAACAACAACATTATTTCTCCACCAGGAGGAGGTGCAGATCTTCACATTTTAGTTGACATAAATCTCTCGTGCATCAACTGTATGTGAGATGAGATGCATCCTCCTCATCTCTGTACTGGATGCTGCTTTGTGAGTAACATGAGTCTATCATCTTGTGGCGCATTATTCCTTTTTTTTACTTGACTTAAAAGGACAATTTCACAAGTATGTCTTAAAATAGCAGTCAGGTGCCAGTTTCTAACATTGAAACAGGTTTTACCCGCTAATCATTCCTGCTGTTCACCATGAGAAGATTCCCTTTAAATTAGCTGATAATTTAAGTGATAGTAGACAAAACCCACACTTTTTTTTTTTTTTTTTTTAAGATTTTGTTGGCATAGATGCCTTTATTTATCAGTAGACCGACAGGAAACATGGGAGAGCGAGGGGGGGTGTGACATGCAGCAAAGGACCTCCGATCGGGATTCGAACCGGGGTCGGCTGCGTATGTGGCATGCGCTCTAATCACTCGACCACCTGCGCGCCCCCACACTCTTTTTTTAAGCAACCAAAATATCCAAAAGTTTAATCTGACGTCAATATGAGACTTCAGCTGGCTAAGGTAGTGAAATTAAGTTGGTATCTACCACAGTTACAGTCTTTGTGTTTTCCTGTTCAGCTCCGGTGGAAGTATAGCAACAAAAAGAGAGACTTTATTTGACTGAAGCCTCATTATCTTTACATAAACTTTTAAATACATTTTCTGAGGCTTGAGGACTTATGTTGAAAGTGCATTATGAAGAGATCTTCTCATGGACAGTCTGAACCGGACAGATGAATACAGCAAGAAAAAGGTCAAAGTTCACGATTGTTTTAGGACAGACTTGAGACATTGCAGCACAGTCTCAGCGGCTCGTCTGTTATGCTTGTTTTTATTGCTTTGTTTTAGCTTGTGTTTTGGGTGTTGGACGTTGGCCCCCGCTGGCATCTATATTTCAATCCTGCTTTTTTTTTCTCCATTCATCTCCTGTTACTCAATAAACTATCATTTAACTGAGTCCTCTTCATTGGAGTTCAACTGGAGTAAATTCCCCACACTGGTGTGAACTTCAAAATCTAAGTGTGAATGTGATTGGTTACACATTTATAACGAGGTGATTGTTCTCTAGCAGTCTGACTCACACTGGTCTGTTTTACAGCTCCATGAACTTACTGAAAATGACTTTATAGCCAGGACAATAAACTGGTGTGGAAAACTTAACGTAACACATAAACAGACTTATTAAACTGAGAGTCCACTCATTCTCCCGTTTTCCTCGACTCAACAAATCTCCGGGCAGGATACACCCGAGCCGAGCCTGCGGTTCCAGATGTTGGTTACTGTGTGTTTGTGTATTAAGAGAGAGGTGTTGTACTGCAGTATAATGTCACCACTGTTTTATGCAGCCTTTATGTCCAAGTGCAGAAAAAGCTTCAGACGAGACAAAAAAGTTGTTTATCAAATGGTCTGACACATATAGTGAAGAAGAGTTTGGTTTTGTTCTTCTTCCTTAGATTGATTCTTTTTAACTTTGTGAGACTTTTGCTTTTACTCTGCTACTTTTTAGATAGAAGGGTTGCAGTGAATGAATGAATCAGACATGAAACAATGTGAAAAATCCAGTGTTGGAGTACTATAAGTACTTTTACTAATGTATTGCACTTATGACCAATTTGAGTGCTTCCATTTTATTCTACTTTATACTTTTAAACTTCACCACACTTCAGAGGGAGTTGATATTATTTAGTGATTCATCGATTTTATGTTTGGGTTTATAAAATGGTCAAAAATGATCAAAAATGTCAATCACAACACACCCGAAGATATTCAGTTTATCATCATAGAGGACAAAATGAGCCAGAAAACATTCACATTTAACCAGAGGATTTGGGCATTTCTTCTCATGTCCCAACTCTCAGCTCTATATTTTTATCTTAGGTAAAAGATCTGGATACTTAAGACTTTAAGCTTTTCCTCCTGCAGCTCAAACAACATACCTGAAGGTGTGTGAGCGTTGCTGAAGTTGTGTATCTTCAAAGCAAACATCCTGCATTTCAGTGTTGACTTTTACAAATGGAAAGAACATGAACTCAAGTACTGTGATACAGTTTTGCAGTACTTTTACTGTAGTAGTATTTAGGCAACCTGCCACATTATAGTTGTCAGAGAGAAATATTGTACTATATGTTTTATGTCAGATTAAGATTACATTACAAACAAAACTCATAATCTTTATAAAATAAGATGCATTGTTAAAGATGAGGCATTGTTGTTGTTACTTGAGGCTTCAACAAATAAAATATAGATTACACAACTAAAGGAAACAACACAGAGTCATTTTGATACTTAGGCTACGTTCACACTGCAGGCCTTAATGCTCAATTCCGCTTTATTGCTCAAATCCAATTTTTTTGTTTGGCTGTTCATATTACACTTTTAAATGTGGCCTCCTGAAGTGACCCGCATGCTCAGTTGATCATTAATGACGTCACGCACAGAACGGTGTTTACGGAAGCGACCATGGCAACAGCAACAGCTGGTGAAGTTACTGCAAGTCTCATTTATGGCCTAATGTTAAAAACTGTGCCACATTACAGATTGCAGTTGCATTAAAAAAACCCCGATATGTATCTGATTCAGTACCACATTTGAAAGTGGCCTGAATCGGATTTGGAAATGTCAGATTCTTGTGCTGTTCACATTGTCAGAAACAAATCAGATATGGGTCACATTTGAACGAACAAATCGGATTCAGGTCACTTTTAACTGCGGTGTGAACGTAGCCTTTAAGTGTATTTTGTTGTCAATACTTTAGTAGTTCACTTAAAGGACCCAGTGTGGGGGATTTAGTGGCATCTAGTGGTAATGTTGCAGATTGCATAAAACTGAAAACTCCTGCCCTCCTTTTCCCTTCCAAGCATGAAGGAGAAACTATATTGGCAGCAAAACTTGCAAAAAAACCGTGAAAGTCTCTCTCTCTAGAACCAGTGTTTGGTTTGTCGGTTCTTGGCTACGGAGGATTTGCTGCCGGTGGAACATGACAGGCTCTGTGGAAGAGGACCTGCTCCCTATGTAGACACTTAAGACTCATTCTAAGGTAATGAAAACTCAACTACTGTTATTTTCAGGTGATTATACAATAATTAAAACACACTTATGAATATTATATTACATTTCTGCAGTCTGTTCTGCACGTCATTTTCCACTTCTGCCTGTTTAAGGGCAGGATTGTGGCTTAAATACATGTCTTGTGTTGAACATATGTATTGTAATATCCCTTTAACAGTATGCACAAGCAATCATTCCAGATATATAGAGACTTATTTATAAATCTTCCTTTTATGAATTTGGGCTCCTACCCCTCTAACATCCTTTGCACGCCCCTGCTCTGCACCTCTGAACAGAAGCTCGAATGAGGACTTTAATTTAATTGGCTGGTGTTGCTACTTTTACTAAGAAATACTATAAAACTGTTACTTCTATTGCGGTATTACTGTGCCATTGTGATATATAGTTTCACCAGAGTAACAGGATCAGGCTTCATCTCGCACCTCTGGATAGAAATCAAAGAAAATCCGCGCTGAGTTCACTTTCACTCCTCCTGCAGGTAACCCGGCTCACCTGGCGTCGCAGTTCACCTTCACTTTTAATACTTTACTACCACACAGTACACAAATAAGTAGTGTATACTCTGTTTTATTATTACTGCAAACCAACAGACGTGATTGTGGATGCATTAAAAAGTCTTAATGTTGCTGCAAAAGTTCAGATTCAAAGATCAGACAGTCAGATCGCGTCCTCACCTTTTTAGTCTTTCCCGACTCATCCACTTCCCTCTCCATCGATGGTATCGACACTTCAATCATTAGGAAATCTTCTTCCACCACCATCAGACGCGATCAGTGATCAGTGTGCAACTTTCTACAACTGAGCAGAAACTGTATAGTCACGTCATGCGAGTTTTCTCTGCGTCTAGGAACTGAAATCAACAACAACAAAAAAAACCCGTATGAGTCCGTTTGTTGCGTCTCTGCAGGCGGTTTGTGCTCCACCTACACACTAATTGGACAAACCCGAGTGCAGGCGCGTCCAGGTCCATTAAAGGTGCAGTCCAACATTTTAGAGAAAAAGGTCCAGCAGTTATAGTGACTGTCCAAGGCTGCTGCTGCTGCAGAAAGGAAAATGATAATCACGAGTTGAGTTCACATGATGTTGTCTGGAGATGTGAAATGTGACGTTTAGTGGGCAGAGAGCATGTTGGGATTCAGAGTCTGACTCTGCAGGTTTATTGTGTCATTATGACTTCACATGTGCTGACGTTATGTTATCTTTTAAATTTTTATTTGTAGTTTTGTTTTGAAAGCTGGTGGAAAATTATACAAGAAATACAAAGTTCACTCTAAGCTCCTGGTTTTAGGTAATAAATAACTGCATGTAAAGTGTCATGAAAAAGTTATATGTGTTTTTCATGTTGTATTTATTCAGTCAACAGTTTTACTTTTTATAATATACATATTCTTAATTGTATTTCTAAGTACTATTACTAAGGTATAAGTAGAGAATACCTTCATACTAGCAGGCATCCTCATTATCCAGTCTCAGAATTTTTCATTACAAGTGTTTAATAAGTACAACTTATACTTTAGTATCATTTCATATAGCGAAAAATGCTCCTTTATAGTGTTAAAAGTGTTGAACATTGAACAGTCTTATTTTGGGAGGAATAGAAAGAACCTGATTGTCCACAATGTAGAAAATTATCTTTGGTTTCACTGCAAAGTGCCAAAAAACCCAACCCAAAACAAATACTTTTTTAAGACAGTTTCTGCAGGACAGCACAGATAAGCAGAAGTAGACACACACACACACACACACACACACACACCTGGAAGGTCTAAAGTATTCCTAGTCCATCAGAACTACCGACCTACTGTCCGACTCTCTTCTGACCAAAAAACAACCAAACAAATAAAAAAAGTGCTTTTTCACAAATAAAGACACTGTGCACCTATATAAATTATATTATCTGATACTATACTTTAACATATAGTCATGCCAGCCTATCAGAGGCGGATAAACTGTATTTTCTATTTTTTTCCTCCAACATATTTTTATTGGCCACATAACAAAATGAGACAACAACAAAGAAAAACAATGATAATACAATAAAGTTAAAATAAACTAAAGAAAAAACAGGCAGAAACTGTATTTTCTGAGTGAACAAGTGTATAAATTCAAGGCCAGTGAGTAACAGCCTTTACAAACTGGCCTCTGATATTAGTGGTGGGACAGTCGACAACACAAACACTTTCAAATCCAGGTTCACTTCCCAGTGTGCTTCAAACACAAAGTAAAACAAAAAGGGAATGTAAACCCAAAACTGCTCACATCCTCCAAAACCTCACTGTTCACAATTGACTTCACACCCAAACTACTCTCAGTTTAAAGAGAAAAAGAGGTGATGTTGCATGATAAGTTTAAGCCATATTTTCCTCTTTTAGAGTTTGAATCACACATTATTTTCCTCTTTGTAGTCTCGACCACAATCACATGCTCTGCCCCGTAACTTGTCATCATCATGAGATTTATATCTTCCCGTCCCTGTCGTTGCTCTCTTGTGTTATAATTTAAGCTGGCAGAAGCGCTTACTTAAGCAACTCGGTGAGGATGCAGTATGTTGACCTTAACGAGTCACAGATCACGACGGGGTAAAAATATAACAGTGTTTTACTCGTCTGAGTGCTGCGTCAACGCCGACACTCATGTGAGTTTGTGCGCTCATTGTGTCTGAATTCACTCTGTCAGCAGAAGCAGGCCATACACATTAACAAAAAGGAAGTTAGTCTTGGTTTTGGCACTGTAATATAGTGTTTCCTTGACAACTAAAGTCTTATCAGTTTCAACCAAGATTCAAAAATTAAGTGAGTTTTTTTTTTAAACATGATTTTTTTTAAAGACTCTGGTGATTTATGTGCTGCCTTATTTCAGATTGTCCATTATGCATCTCTGAGTTGATTCACTAAGTATAAAAATAACTCTCTCAGGTCGGTGTCTAAACTTTTCACTCACAGAAACTGAAGACAATCTCTAAGGAATTGTTGCTAAATCTGGGTGGAAACTATGAAAGAGTTTTTAATAAGCAGAACCAACCCAAAGCCTTTTGGGCGGCCCCTCAAATCGGCGCGGTGACATGCAGTTTACCACAGAGGAGAATGGGGGCGGGGAGGAGAGCATCATTTCAGGTGAAGTGTGTCCTTGATCTAATGTAGGCGGTGTAGGTTTGCTCTCACCACTACCGTGTATTTAGAAATCCCCAGACTTCTGTAGGCGGAGATCTCAGATTGTATGGTATTATGAGATGAATAAAAAAAGGAGTTATAAAGACTTTATAAAGAATTTGTCTTGTCTTTGAAAGTTTTCACATGGCAACACAAATCAGTGAATCTCTTGGCAGTGAAGTTTCTTTTATTATTCTTTATGCTCCTTAATTACTGAGTATCTGGTGTAATTTAGTTAAGTTAGAAACATTATCCTCAGTTAAAAGAGGACAGCAGAGTATTAGTATTACACTGCTGTAACACTATTAGAACAACATTTTTATTCCACACATTATTCTTCCTTGTCAAACCCATGGATGTATTAACCCTCACATACTGTTCAGGGTCAAATCAGACCCGTTTTTACATTTGAAAGCTGAAACTGCTGGTCTTCCTCAGCGTTTGGTCAAACTCTGGAGGCTACATTACCCACGATGCAACTTCCCCACTGGTAGCTCAACCACAGATTTGGCTCTGTTATACTAGTGATATTTAGTATTGTATAACTGCGAGCTGCTAGCCTCAAGCTTACTTAAACAACATATCCCCAGAGTTTTTAATATTATTATACTTGTAATCTTCAGCTCCAACTGATATTAACTTTAATGACATTACTACTACATTGCTTCTTCTGACACCACTAAAGGTTTCTTGACACTGCTTTTTTCACATATGCAGTGGTAAAAGCTTTGATGTGTAAAATCTGTGGAGTTACAGTAGGTGAGATTTATTTCACTCTCATGTCTACATGGAGAATATGAGCTTAGCTTAGCATAAAGACAGGAAATGGGGAAAATAGGGGTTATTAGGGTTGAGTGGGGACAGCGTTGACTAAAAAAAATCATATGAAGGGGTGACATGGTTAAAAAGTGTGCTAACTACTGCATTAACTACAGTCTGAAAAAAAAATTGGTGGCAGAATTTTTTTTTTTATCATTCAGTGACCCATAAGACTTATCTTACGGCCCACAGCTGTGGTCTAGACCCCCCAAGTTGGAAACCACTTACTGAAATCAGGAAGTTGTTGTATATGAGAGGGACACGAGTTTCACTATTAGACGTGTTATCTTGCATTCAAATTCTCCTTTCTGAATCTCTTTGCAGTGGAATGTGAGGACAAGTCTCCACAACTTCATACATTGTGAGTGTTTGTCATTTATAGACATACCAGCTGGTCTCGGGAGCGTGATGCAATTTGTTTGAGTCAGTGTGTGAATGAAAGAAAGCACTGTCATCCAGAATAACTGTGTTAGCTGACGCATTCTTGAGTCCTGCTCACACTGTCACTGACTTATTTACTGGTTAGGTTGACAGTCAGTAATGCATCCATGCAAAAAAAACCCAAAACCCTCTCATACAGACCTTTCAATTTTTTAAAGTTAGTAGAAATTACATGCCGTCATCTCTTTTCTTTTTTAAACTGCTTTCCATGAGTTTTTGTTGTACAGTGATTGTTTTTTGTTTTTGTTTTCATCTACTGTATTTTGTTTTATAAAAGATATAAAACTACACTGCATGAAACACTGAGTTAAATATTTATTCCATACACTTCAAGACTTTTCAACAACTGGCAATAATTAAATTAACTGCATACTGCTGTGACGAGAGGCAAATAGATAAGTTTTACACTGCAGACTTTGACCTCTGAAGCTACCTGGATATTGCAGAGCGAATGATGTCTTCCAAACTGTCGACCTGAAAGAAAGAGCAAGAAGGACAGTTTAACTGGTGTAAATGTCAAGACCGATGTAAATTATAACCTGCCTGCAGCTACTTGTTTGATTTGCTAATTACACAATAAATACATGAGAAATAAATAAAATGAATGCATAAATAAATAGATTGTGTACTTCTGTATTTTAATCGTTGGGCTGAATGTGTAACTATCTCATTGACATTTGTCCACCTGCCTAACCATGTACAGCAGGCCTCCTCAGTTTTACCTGCTTGCCCTCTCCCATATTTAAGTTTTTGATTCCGTAGAAAGTCACTTGTCCATCACTGTCCCCAACCAAGACGCAGTCTGTCCCTCTGGCAAACAGCAGCGAGGTCATATTCACACCAGGTGCAGCATGGTGCACAATGACTGAGTCCACGCTAAAAGTAGAGGTGTGTGTATATGTTGGACACACAGTTATTTCTGGCTCATGTTTAAATCAGTGAGAAAGAAAGATTGAGAGTAAATGAACTCAGAACAGACACCTCTAACTTTGACTTACATGCTTGAGTTCAGGTCCCAGATCTCCACCTGTTGTCCATTAATGGAAGCAAACACTGTGGGCCAGTTTGGGGACCATCTGACAGTGTACACTGCCCTCTGGGTGGAGGTGAAGCCCAACACGGGGGTAAAGCAGTCCTGCTTCCACAGCTGGATGGTCCAGTCTGATGAGCAGCTCAGGAACACACCAGGACAGAATGGAGACCATTCAATGCGGTTCACAGGACACTGAGAGCCAGCAAAAGGTGACATGGAGTGAATATACTGCAATACTTGTCAAAGACATTTACTGAAGCTCAATCGAGGAGAACAGAGGTACACTAAAAGTGAAAACACTGTGTTATGCCACTCAGTTCTACAGTATATTTAAAGCCTTCACCAAGTCTTTGCCGTTACTACCTCAAAATAAGGAATTTCTTCACACATCTATGCTTCTATTGGTTATTGAACTGTAAAGAAGACACTATGCTGACTAACATTTACTGAAGTCTTTACAAAGGTTTCTTGCTATAGCCTCGAGGAGTCCAGCCTGACATCTGCACAGAGCACATCATATTTCCACCTGAACCTCGGTTACCATGGGAGACAGAAAGATGAACCGCTCTGAAGGAGACAGGTCATGACCTTCTGTTCCCAAGATAGAAACTAACCACAGAATGACTTGGCGAATACAAATATTTCCCCCTCAATACTCAATATACTTTAAACATTTTCCAATTTTAACAAAAAATCAAATGGCTGTAAATCAAAGGGCAGTAGTATCACTGAAGTCAACACACGGTATATGGCTCTAAGGTCATTACCCATTTTTGTAACATCTGAAGTTAGTACAATAAATGATCAGACTTCACTGCTTTATAGCCAAGGAAACACTGATTATACTACAAACATGTAATATATTTCTGGTATAATAACTCAAACTTCCTTGAGCAAGTTTTGTGTGATTTGTGTTCAAGACTAGTGAGTGAGACTGATCGTTTACATTGAGTCAAAGTTTTTAACCAGAAAGACTTACAAAGTGCTTCCGATAAGTGTCCAGGAAATGCTGACTGTTGGAAAAAGAGCACTTATGGATGAGGCCCTCCCATGTGCCCGCCAAATAGAAGCTGGAGTCCTGTAGGTTCAATGAAATCCAGGACAGACATATGAGAATTAAACTGAAGTAATTTGACAGTTAGAGAAACACAAACCATGAAGAAAAGTTAATCAAAATGAATTTAGATTGTCCCTATGACTATTAACTTCCTGGATGAAAGAAAAACAACTTACTGTTGGATGGAAGTCGACACACAGACCAGGAGTCATCGCTGACAACACGCTGTTTGCCTTCTTCTTGCCCGCTGCAGCTTTCTTCTTCTTGTCTTGAGTCCTTTTCAGCTTCATCAGGTCTAAGAACACGCATGTTTTAGATAGGATACAATTATGACTCTGATTATTACTGCGTTAAATCACTGCAATGCTATTGTTAGACCTCATTTGAAAGAATTCTTAAAGTAAATCTCATTTATATTAACTACTAAAAATACCTAAATTTAGTGTAATTTTGTTCCAAATGGCAAAAATGATGATCTTTTAAATTCAAAGCTCATCCATGCATGACGTGCTGATAAAATATCTAATAAAGCGCGCAGGTGGTCAAGTGGTTAGAGCGCATGCCATATACGCAGCCGACCCTGGTTCGAATCCCGATCAGAGGTCCTTTGCTGCATGTCACCCCCTCTCTCTCCCATGTTTCCTGTCAATCTACTGATTAATAAAGGCGTCTATGCCAACAAAATCTTTAAAAAAAAAAAAAAAAAAAAAATCTAATAAAAAAAATGTCAAATCATTATGTTTCCAGTATATTTTCATAACAGTCGTGTCAATTGGTTACAATACTAAACAGCTGTTTACTTGTTAATCTATGTTTACTGTACAGTCTTAATCATTATGTGTGTAAAACTGTAATTACACTGTTGAAACCCTAGTCTGTCGCTGACAACAGTACCTATGCAGTCGAGGCCATTGCTGTGGAGGAGCCACTTGGTAATCCTGCCATCTGCTGACACAGAGACGAGAGATTCTACTCTGTCCTCCCCTGATAATCTCATCTCTTGTTTAGTCCAGTTGACCTGCCACACTGGATGCATGTGCTTTTTGGGACACTCACTATAAAAAGAAAAATATTCAGAAAACAGAAAAGAGGTTTGGTGTAATAGTACCTATTTTATTCAATGTGTAATGTAATATAGGTTAATTTCCATGTTCAACAATGCACAGACACACACAAGCCCTCACCTGCTGGTGGCGACACATGCCTTGTTTTCTTGACAGTGGACGCTGTAGATGGCTACGGTACCATCATACATCCCCACTGCCAGCTGGTCCGGGTTGTTGGCTGAGAAATCCAGAGATGTGACACTACTGTGACAGTGGAAAACACGCTCCGGCCACTGCACAGAGGACACATTACAACATTTAGAATCACTGTCACTCCCTACCATTCAAAATATGTCTTAAAACCATACAATTTGGTGTATACTAATTAGCATTGGAAGATGATGAATAAAAGAAAATGTAAGGCAAGAAAGTTACTGTAAGGTTTTTGAGAGACCAGCAGCAGATCAGGCCACGTTTCTGAGTACTGGAGTCAAAGTCACCATAGCCCACGGCCAGTAAGTCCTTACAGAGAGAACAGAGCGCAAATATGTTTAAGTCAAATATGAGACATCTGATTTAAATAGAAACACTAAATTTAAGTTTTTAAGACAAGTAATAATAGAACCATAAAAAGGTAAATTTCTGTGGTGTCCACATCTTAACATAAAATCCTGCACAAATACTTCCTGTATAATACTTTCTCTCAATGTCAGTACTTATACTTCAACTCAGGATACCTGCCAATACAGAATCCGATGGCTGTACTCTCTTTTCCCAAGATTTAAAACATTGTTACACCCTGCTGTTTGACGGTGTTACCGGGTTCTCCTTGTTCCAGGCCATGCTGGTAATGTTGCGTCCTTTGGTGAGCTCACAGCTAAAAACCCAGAGATGTTCCAGAGCTGGAGTTGGAGAGCTCTCCTCATCCTCCTCGTCCTGCTCCTCGGCCTCAGGCTCAGGCTCCACTGTGTAGTCAGGGTCTTATAAACAATAAACACATTAATATAATGTACTCTGCAAAAAGTATATTACACATTGCAATTGACAGAATGAAAGCAGTGATAACTTGACTTTACCTGTAAGAACGGGCAGCTGTCTAAAAGCAGCCAGTCTGGGTTGAAAGACGTTTGCCAGGATGCTCCGCTCCATTACTAATAAGCTGTGCTGGAACGGCTCGGACAACATGATCTCCAGTGGGTCGGGCTCTGCATTTAAACCGGTCCCGCACATCTCCATTTCTAACATGGAGCTACTGGTACTGCCTGAGGACGAATACAAGAACAGTAACACATACTAAAATGTTCCGAATTAATATTGTTGATTGAGATCCACTACTATAAATGGCTTCAAAACAGACACATTATTTTAATCCTCTCCAGCCCCAAGTACCACTATCTGAGCACTGTTACCTGTGCCGACTGTGCTGCTGCTGCTGCTTTCTGGACATTTGCTCGTCTTCACAGTGCTCTCTGGAAAGTCAATCTTCCCAGTTTCAACGGTTGTACTTTGTTTAGAAAAAGAGTCGTAGATATCCCAGACAGTAGCCATAATGCCTGCGAACATGAGAAACATTTTACAGCATTCATCAATGTACTGATTCTCATCTCGACAGAAAGTGATGGACTGTAATTCAAGTACCTGATGCTGGAAAGCCAAATGCAGCAATCTGAATTAACAACTGATTTTAGTTTTGTATTAATAAATGTATTTTTCTTTGTTATTGTTATTTAATCTCACTCAAGTATTTTCAATATTTATTATTGAGGTTTTTATTTTCACTGAAACCACCCAATCAGCTCAGCTAAGAGCTGCAGAAAGTAAACTTTAATGTTATCTTTAGAGGTTAAACTTTGGACTTGACATTAAATGCTATTGTTTGAACTGGTGCCTTACTGCCAAGTTCACGTGTTTAATTATTGTTGACTGAATGAATACGTTACATTCTAAGTAGTGTAAGACTCTTTGTCCCAAAATTGGAAAGTTTTGTGATATCTGTTAAAACTGAGAGGCCCCTGATGGGATTGTGAAGTGGGAATGAATAAAATTAGTAGCTTAAGTTTTGAGTAAACTAAACAAAATAATTAATCCGGACCTGCATCCACCATGACAATCTTGTCACTCTGGATCGCTTTGTGTTTCGGTGCTCCATTGAACGTCTGCATTGATCGCCTTACATACTTATCATTGCCCATTCTGTTCTTGCAGAGCTCAACATAATCAATGTTGCTCTTCCTGTAAGAACAAGGTGAAAATATCAACAGCTTGTTTCAACTAAAGAAGAGCACTACAAGTGATTTACTATAAAGACATATGACTTCCTATCCTTGTTACACACTTTAAATCTTGCATTATATCTAAGACAACCAGTCATTTACTCACTTAAGAATATCTGCATTATCCGCATCCTCTGACACCAAATTATTGGGCATATCCAGCAGTGAAATGGTGTCCGTCTCAGAGAGGCAGATCTGCACCATCTCATCCAGCATTTCTTCTGTTAGATGTTCTTTGTCTTTGTCTTTTTTTCTCTTTACTTCTGGCAGAGAACAAAATATAATGACACAAAAAGAAAATCTACTACAATAATGCATCATTTTATCTTGTAGGCATACTCTAATTATATTATGCTACTGTATATATGATGATATTGTTTTGCATGTAACATTGTAACGCCATATTGCCAATGACGTGTCAAATACATGGTGAAGAATATGCTAGTCACCAAGATGAAAGATTAATACAAAAACAGTGACATTTTTAAGAAATCAAACAAATAAATAGTGACCACATGGAGCTGGTGCATGGACTGGCACTTCCACTTTGGGACCGCTATCCTCAGTGTCCTTGGTCAGTGAGGCTTTGGTAGAATGGCTGGACAGTCTGCTGCTCCCAAAAAACGAGCTGCAAAACAGTCATGGTACATTTTTAGTGTTCAGACATGTGCTTAGATTAGATCTGCTACAGCTACAAAGGCACAAAATAAACAACCAGATGCAGAGATTATACTGTATATAATAAATAGAATGTGTAACAGATAAAAACAGGACTAAATAAATGATAGATATGACCACTGAGATGCTGATTTCTTCATAAAAGTAATCATACATTTTAATGTATGATTAACTGTGTCTCGTGAAATGTGCTTTTTGCTATTGTTAAGAAGTTTATTGCTACTTCCTTTCCTTGGTCCATGTTAAGTAAGGTGCAAGTTCTGACTGGATATACAGACATGAAAACGGGTCATGGGTGAAAAAGGTGAGAAGGATACGACCCCTCTAGGGAGGTTAGGGCTTGAAAGCATCAATCTGCATTTTGAGAGGAAATGCAAGCAGAACTACAACCCGACCCCGTATAAGCGGCAGAAGACGGATGGACGGAGGACAGTACAGTTTGATGAAAGTGCAAAGATTAAAAGAAACATGTTCAATGTAAATTGAACACCAACACCAACACAACATACAACTAGTTTACTAGTGCACAAGTGTGGATGTAGTAGTTGTTGGAAACTCCTGTACTTGCACAGGATTCACACTGACAAATTCAACACAAGACTCTCAGCACATGCAGTGTATGTGTATGTGTGTGTGTGTATTATCAAAACAGTCTACACTCAGATATGCAGAAACACTTCAAAGAATAGCAAACAACCTGTTTATAGAATCTCCACAATATCAAACATCCCAACAACAAATGTTTTCAGAGTCATAAAAAAAACACAATGCACATTAACAACACACACACACACACACACACACACACACACACACACAAGAGTAGTTCCCTTATGCAATGACCTTTTTCCTAGCAAACTCCTCCACAACATCTCTAAAGTCCAGGTCTCTGACAGGTTCAGACTCTGTTGCCAGTAATGATAAAAGGACTTCAGGCTCATTTTTGATTCTCCCCAAATGAGAAAATGAGCGCACCCCGTCACAGTTTGTCACCGGTAACGTGAGGAACAACCTCAAAGCCACATAAACATTAGGGAAGACTAACTGCAGGCCAAACTTCAATATGGTTTTCAGCATGTTTGAGGGTGACTTGTCTGTTTCAGCCAACATGAAGAACCGGAACTGCAGACACGTAAAACACGCTGTTCCGCCTACGGGACCGACCGGAGGTTGGGAGGTAGCCACAAGTTCTTCTGAATGTTTTAAACACCAACCCTTAAACATGTATATTCATGCCGTACATTGTTGGAAAGCTTTCTCCTGATTCATTCAAGACCACTCACGAATTATATGGTTGCTCACAGCCGTAATAGTATTAGCGGTTAGCTCGGCTAGCCACTCAGCTAAAGTAAGCTAACAGCTATAATGCTACATACCTTCAAAGTCTTCCCTTTATCCACAACGATCATCTTATGACTCAGGACTTTATGTGCAGCTCGCCAAGTATCCATTCTTGTGAAATATGAAATCTGTTTCGTTCTAACCGGAATACTTTCCTCAATATGTCCATGTAACGTAATACACGCGGAACAAACCATATACGGTCCCTTTTACGTCATTTCCTGACTCACGCGTGCATCTGTGGGACAAGTGACTGTTTCATACGACATACGCTTAGGATGAGGCAGCACATGTCTCCAAAAAAAACACCAAGTGACGGAGGCCTCTGGGTATTTTTTCTTCTTCTTTTTTTTTCTCTTCCCAATTCAAGGCTCCCGTATACCAAATCACAATCACTTGCCACTTGACCCCCCCCAAAAAAAAAAATTGTCATCGGATCTGCATGATTCACGTAGGTCATCTATTTTGGTTTCAAAACGGCGAATTTCGCCGAAAGGTGAGCGATTTTCATGTCTGATATATGACCACTGCTTTGATCCTATAGGCCTGTGTATCCTGAGGAATGTTCATGTTAACTACTTTAAGGGGTCTGGTGGTGATCAGGTTCTTAACCTGTGTTAAGATAAAGTAAAGGTTTAGAATATTGGGAAGGGTAGGACATGTTTAAGTGTTAGTTGATCATTTATGGTTCAAGACTCCACTTTCTTGTGTCCAGGGGGATGTGTGACCCTTGTGTGACATGACTTTTGTGTAATAAATATGCATATATCTCTAGCTGTATTTTTTTTTTTTTTTGTTCAGATGAGCTGATGTTACTTTGTGTGTATGCTGTCTCCTTATTGTACAATTCAATTTGTTTAATCTTTAATCCAGTAGTGTTTTGTGTGTTATTTCATCTTTGCGTTAAGTTTCCACGACAGTCAGGTTGTGCCATGACAAACAGGATGCAAACTCTCCACTCATCCTGTGTCAGATCAGCTTCTAAACCTGCTGTGTGATCATCAAATCAGCTGGTGTGTGTGTGTGTACATTTTTTACCAGTCACCTGTGAGACGCTACAGAGAAGCTTGACATGGATTTCAAGTGGTCTGATCCCGTGCTGGAAAATATTTCATCCAGAAAGAACCTGCCTGGGTTGGGATTTGTGTCATCTGGCTCTGCATGGTACAGAGTCGGAGGAGTGACGTCACTGCCATCGTCATCCAACACCTGCAAGGAGGGAAAAACCAGAGCCAGAATCAATTTATTGAGACTGTGGACTCTATCGTGCTGCTGTGGTCCTGCTTGACACCCACGTCTGATACTATTATTAGACATATTTCTATTATTATTATCGTTGTCATTATTGTTGTTGTGCTTTTCTGTGTCTCTTTCTCCATATTTCTCTCTGGACCCAACCGGTCCAGGCAGATGGCCGCCCACCCGCCACCCAGTTCTGCTTGAGGTTTCTTCCCATTAAAGGGGAGGTTTTCCTTGCTGCTGTCGCCAAGTGCTTGCTCATTGGGGAATGTTGAGGGATGGTCTGTACCTGCTTTATGTGAAAAGGGCCCTGAGATAACCTCTGCTGTGATTTGGCACTATATAAACAAAACTGACTTGGCTTATTCTGCAAATTTGGGGAGAGACATTATTGCAAAATTTGAATTCATTTATTTATTTATTTTCACTCCTATATTTTGTTGTTAATATTATACTCCTGATGGATAAATTATAGCCTAGATATACAGACCAAGAAAGTCTTACCCTCATATAAATGGCTTTTGGGAAGAATTGAACAAATTTAATAAATTATAAAGACAACCAATAAAACACTAAACAGAAATTAATTACTGAATTATAAAACGTTTTTAGTCACCTAGTATCTTTCCCCATTACTTATTAATCATGTGACCAACATTTTAGTTATTATACATTTGAAGTGTTTTGTTTTATTTGCATATTATTAATCCTCCTTCATTCTTCAATTATGATGGATGCCTTTTGCAATTTCATCCCAGAGCAAGCGTTTGGCCCCAGATCACAAATTACAAGATATTAAAAAGCTAAATATAGAAATTGGTGATGAGTGTATTCATATTAAATTAATCTATTTTTGGCATGGTAAAAGTGGGAGGTCCAAGTATCTTTCACATCAGATCGGGCCATCACTCATTCAAAACTTTTCCAAAACATTCACCTAATCCGAAACCATTTCCAGGCCTGGAAAACAGTTTTTCTTTCTTTTCCAGTAATTTCATGACCGTGGGAACCCTGAATAATTTACTGTATTTAAAAATTACCCTTGCTGTTTTCTTGGGTTCTTGGTTGTCGCCCTTTTCCTTAATGTTGCTGTCTCTAGCCTGGTTGGAGTTTCTTTTGCTTTGTGAACCTGAGAAGCTCCATACATGTCGTGAGCTGTGGCTGGCTCGATGCACTGAACTCTTCATTAATCGAGATGATCTGACATTAACAGGAGACAACAAAACAACAGGTGAGTTAGCATATAGACACACAACTTACTGCTATGTTAACTTTATTTATTGCAATGTTGTCATTAATGAATCTGTGTAAACTTACGAGTTAAGCACCGAGCTGCCTTTCTTCGCTTCTTTATGATGGCTGCACATTTTTATGGTCTTCCCACACCGATGAAAGTATGTATCTACTAGCTAGCTAAAGCTGAGTATAGTTATCTCTTATCGGCGCTGATCAATCGTTACTCTAAGTTGTCATGGCAACGCGAATTGTCGTGGCAACGCGATGACCCGGTTCTGGGAGACAATCGAAAAGTTAAAAATATTCCATTATTTTATTTTTATTTTATATTTATAGCCTATTTATATAATTTTATTTCCCATTTGTGAAGATATTCTTACAAAACCTTTGTGATTTTATTGTTGAAAATATTGGTAAAAGTTGTAATTTAGTTTGGAGGAATGTGTTGTTTGGTCTCATGGATAATAAGCAATGTTAGAGTAACTATGGTTACAAGTAACGGCGTAGCCTAATTACAAAATAAATGTAACTGTAATCTGTTACAGTTACTGAGAAAACAATGTGCAATTATATTACAGTTTTAACACACAGTGGCTTAAATGGTGTCACAGTACCAATTAAGCCAGTGTCAGACTTTTCAAATGTGTCAGATTTTTTTTCATAAAATGTCCAAAATCAAAAAATCTTCTGACATGCATTACACATAGGCTACAGTAGGGTTGGGAAGGTTACTTTGGAAATGTAATAGGTGACAGATAGTAGGCTAGTTACCCTATTTCAAATGTATAATGTAACTATTTCAATTACAGCTCCCAATACCTTCCACCCACACTAATGTTTTGTATTTTTATTGTATATAGTACTTTGAGATGGTTTTGAGATGGTTTAATTGTTTATTTAATTAAATGTTTAATTTTTATCTTATTTTATTTTTACTTGGAAATACTGTTATTTAAATTTAGAATTCCCCCCTAGGGGGATCAATAAAGTTAACCTGTATAAAGTTACCCTATATAATATAAAATAAAGTTATTTTGTGAAAAAAAAGTCAAAAGTCTGGTATGGGCTTTACTGGTACTGTGACACCATTTAAGCTCATGTCATGATTTATGTTTTTAAAGTAAAAAAGTCTATTGTTTTCAAAGAATTAAAAACAGCAATATGTGTATTCAGTAACATGTAAATATTTATAAAAATGAGGAAAAAACCCTCCTGAGCAAAATCTTAAAGGTCTGACTTCAGATGTAACCTTTGTAATCATTAACATTTTCATAAGTAACTAACAGATTACAGTTACATTTATTTTATAATTAAATTACCTAATTCATTTACATGTAATTACTCCCCCACATTGATTACATACAATATTTTGTGTTTAAATTGAAGGTAAAAACTAAAAGCATTGGAGATCAGGTAGATGGGGGTCATGATGGGGAATCACGTGACCGGAGCATCATCCCTCCCCCTCGGTGTCTGTGCGCCTTTAAGAGCTCTACATCCTGCTGCCTTCTGCACTAAATCTCCATCGCTGTTCTGTGAGAGGGGGGGGAGAGAGAATAAGAGAGAGAAAAAAGAAAAACACAGAAAAGCCACGGCAATGTCCGACCGCTCTGCTTTCAACGACGAGAAAGGGGGCTCCTCCAGCGTCGGAGAGCCTGAATATGGTCACGACCCTGCAAGCGGAGGGATCTTCTCCTCCGACTACAAAAGGTACAGACTGAGCCACCTGCCTCGGTGCAGCTGACGCCTTTTATTTGACATATTGTGGGGATGCACCGGGGCAACTTAAGGAGGGGGAGGTGCACAGTGGATGCAGTTTCCTGTCAATTGAAATGTATATTAAGTGTATTTACATGTTAAAAACAACGTAAACACCCTTCTACAGTCTGAACTTTGTTTGTTATTAGGCCCGGGATGGGAAATCGGTGTCTGCCTTTCTTTTCTCTCGCCGTGATTTGATTACTCAAGCAGGTCGTGTAGTGTCTAATGACGGCCCGGTGCTGGTGTTAACTGAGGATTTAAAGGTGTTTTCAGAGGTCTGTGTTTAAAGCAGAGAGGTTAGGGTGTTGATATTGGCTGCATTTATGTTCTATTTGTGTGAGGTGAAATGTGAAAGGCCTGGCAGAGGGGATGGCAGGCCTCAGCTCCAGCTTTTCAGCACCACCCCTGCTGGACAGCGCGCAGAGCAGCAGCAGCAGCAGCAGCTCAGTGAGCAGCTCAGACACACATGGACCTGATTTAAAATACCTGAAATATATCAGTAATAGTATGTATGGTTGAAATGACCAGTGGTGGAAAGGAACAAGGTACTTAGCTGTACTTACGTAGAATTTCGTGGTACTTGTACTTTACTTGAGTATTTCCATTTGGTCCTACTTTATACTTCCACTCCACTACATTTCAGAGGGGAATATGTACTTTCTACTCCAATACATTTATTTGACAGCTTTAGTTACTTTTCAAATGAAGATTTGACACAATGGATAATATAACAAGCTTTTAAAGTACAACACGTTGTTAAAGATGAAACCTTTTTGGCTTTTGATGTCTTACAAAAAGCAGTGTGTAGTCGGGGTCATATTTCAGATGTCTATGTTCATCTATGAGTATGAGTTGTTATCTGGTGGCCCTATATTGGGAACCACTGGACTAAACTAGCTAACTGTATATAAAGTAGTGTAAACTAGCTCCACCTCCAGCTGCTACAACAGTAACATGCTGCTCTAACACTGATGCTTCAGTACTAATAATCTAATGAAGTCATATACAGTATAATAATATATCATTCAAAGGGCTTAAACCAGTACTTTTACTGCAATACTTTAACTACATTTTTCTGTTTATGTACTTTTAGTTAAGTTGGATTGTTCAGCTTGTAATCTAATGTTTTGTACATTGTAGGGCTGGGCAATTATGGCAAAAATCAAAATCACGATTAATTGAACTTTTAACCTTGATTACGATTAATGAAAATTATCTCCACCCTTGATGAACAATTATGTATTTTCACAGTTTCTTTTGTTTTATATTTCACACTGCTTCCCTCACACCATATTTTGTGATATTTTCACACATGAGTCTTTAGGGAGTGAAAATAATGATGTTGTAAGGTGTGACGCTGTGGTTAATGTCTAGTTTACTTGATCAGAACTATGTAAAGATCATGGTTTGGTTTAAAATGATCACTGGAGACAAGTTTTCAAATTCTTTCAACACATGCAACCTAAGATTAATGTACATGAGCAAGATTAAGTCGATTAGAGTTTCTAAATGTCGGTTTCGATTATTTTTTTCGATTAATTGCCCAGCCCTAGTACATTGCTGTATTAGCGTTTTTACTTAAGTAAAGGATATGAATATTTCTTCCTACACATAATAATCAGAATCATAATAATTTCATACTTGAAGTGTATTTCAGTGCTTTACACAAAAAGATAGGTTAACATTTTTTCAAGTCTGTCTTAAAACAAAGCTTAAGTTACCATGTGTACTTTGAAACAGTAATTAATCGCTGTATTTGTCCGTACTGTTCACAACGGTCGTATAAAGATCCACAGTTCTGTGTAAAAGCAAGCTCAAGCTAATAATAAATAAAACAAAGCCAATTGGAGTTAGACTAAATCAAATGGGTATCTTCCAGAGTTTCTTTTAATGTATTAAACATGTAGTCATGAGTATTATTTTAAATCAGGCTTGAGAAATTGTGACTGTAGTACTTCTATTAAGTTTAAGGACTTGTGAGAAACTAATTTTTTAACAATAGTGGTTCAATGCAGCAGAGGTAAAGATGTCCTGACTTTTAGTTCCTCACAATGGGTCATGATTCAAAAACACTGCGTCCTACACTTCCCATAATGCAACATCTTTTCATTAGACCCTCCCTATCTGGTAAATGCCATGTTGTTTCAAACTCAACACCACCAGTTTGTAACAGGGACTTTCTGTTTGAAATAAAAATGTAGTCTCTAAGGAAAAGACCAAATAACCCAGATGACACCAGAGGTTTATTTATTTAATTCTTTATTTTTAAACTCCCTCTAGAGTTGAATTGTATCATTCTTTATTCTGAGTATACTGCACATGGTGTGTACACTTTAAAACAGAAAGAAAGAGCACATAAGAGTTAAAAAAAGCCAAACAATCATTGTGACATCATTTAAATGAGATGTTATTATGCTTCTGATGCAATCCAGATTATTCACTCTAGCTCCTAAACCCACTAACTGTTCAAACATGTTCAACCTAGTGAAATGCAAGTCACCAAATATTGCCATATTTCTAGGTAAAAATGCAGCCATGACCTCAGGGTCTTTAAGTTTGAGAAGCTACAGCTCTGCTACAAATGTGGGTTTTGTTAGATTCAGGTCCAGTAAGCAGCATTTGCAGCTGTTAAAGACGTCATCTAATAAGGCAGTTAACGCTGATGAGTGAAATTTCAAAGCAAGAGGACAGCTAATATACTGACAAAGAGGTAGCAAATAAATAATCATTGTCTTTTTCATTACCTTGGAATGAGTCCTTTATATATGCAGAGGGAGCAGGTCCTCTTCTGCGGAGGCCACCATGTTGCACCGTCAAGTCTCTATCGTAGCCCAGAATGGACAAATCAAAGACTAGCCCTAGGGAGGGCCTTCCACATTAGTTACAAGTTTCACGGCCACCAACACACTTAAAAGTGAAGAGAAGGGATATTTGTTTAGTTGCAATCTGCAGTCTCACTCCTAATCTGCCACTAATGCCACTAAATCTAACACACTGGTCCTTTAAAAAACAAAAAAAACAAAAAGCCTGCTAAATTATTTGTAAGAGCAATATGTAGATTCTCTAACAACAAGCTGACATGAACAAACTGCATCCAGATTTCGATTTGTAGCTCCGGACAGAAACTCCTCAGTGCGGCATCCTGTTCGGGAACAATTTGTTCTTTCAGGAGCATCTTTGCTTTTACACACAGGAGGATTGTCCTACAGGGGCCAAAGGACAAAGTCAATATCAATGTTAACTTTGACATAAAGCCAAACAGGTTCTTGATCTGTAGAACATTTTATATTACTCTACTGTTTCACAAATAGCTAGTACTCTTTTCTAAAATGACTTACAGTGAGTGAGCAACACAGACAAAGGTGTGTATCTGTGTCTTATGGACTATAAAAAGAGTCAGTAGATGTAAATGGGGCTATGCTGAGGAATGTTCTGGATACAGTGATGTCTCCCTGGCATGTACAGGCAAGCAGAACGAGGCTCATTTAAAAAAAACCTATAGGCAGTAAAGAGTTTATCCATAATTTACTGTACAGCTGGCACAGAATGTTAGAACATAAAAAAACCTGATAATCGTGGTAATATTTGTAGTTTTTATTGCCATTTGATTCAATTTAGGATAACATATGAGACATTAATTTGGCTGAGTACTTACTGGAGCAGCTTCTGCACCATACATTTATAATATATATATATAATATAATAGAGGAATAAAAAAGAGCTACAGAGAGGCTTTTTGTTGTTTTGCATCTTGGGTTACACCTCAAACCTTTTTTCACAGCACACATTTTGACTTGTTATAGTAGGAAAGGCAAAGGTGTTACTAATACTATTAATGATTAATCGGTTTTATTCAAGTGTCTTCAGTCATCAGTAGTTTTTTATTATTTACATCTGCGCTTTTCCTACTGTGACATGTACAGTAGAAATGTCTTCTGTGGAAAAGGCCCACTGAAAAATGTATTTGATACACAGGAGCGAGCAGCACAGGGGAGAACCTGCATGCTTAGACAATATATCGCAGTGTTTGTCAATGATTGAATATAGTAATAGTAGTAATAATAGTGATAATAGTAATAATTATAGTTGTACAGTACAGTTTGATATATTTTGTCATACTGTTTAGCTGAATTTGGTGACACACATGGGCCAATGTATCAATCAAATATGTTAAAGGTCCTACAGACACTTATTTGTAGGCAATAGGTTTTGTAGATAATGTTTGTGAGGTCGACCAAATTGCATGTACCAATAGAAAAAATCAAGGAAAATGTCAATCAAGCACAGTTTGCACTCATTCATGCAGTGCTGAGAAAACGTTTGATCAGACAAAATAAACAAAACCCCCTGTGTGGTTCATGCTGATAGCGTTTATATTACCTGTGTCAGTCAGAAGGCTTCAGGCTGACTAATGCTACTGAATCCATACTGTATGACTCATTAGTGACCGTATGTTCAGTCATACTGCCGTCAGATGCATCACACTCTGTTTGATATACAATACACAAACCTGAGCTTTATTCTAAAATGATCTGTTAATATTTTCTTTGCATTTGTCACCTTTATATTTTAGTAATGTCCATGAGTGATTGAGTCTTACATTGGATATACTTTTATTTGGGTGATAATGTTCTGGAAACAAAACCAGAAGAAGCACTAATAAACTTCATTATTACTACAAGTGACTGGTATTCTGTATAGGATTAGAGGATATTATAAAAAAGCAATTAAAAATCAGTACATAAGTCTTGGAGACGTTTATCCAGTTTGTTTTTTCACCAGCAGAGGGAGCTCAGTCCTCATACATGGCAGAACTTCAGGCTGTGAACTGTGACCTTTGGAGGAGGAGGTTTTTGCCTTGAGGCTGTTTGGAAAGCACTTGTCATTAAGATAAGATAAGATACGATAAGTAAGATAGACTTTATTGTTTTAAAGGACATTTGTTCTGTAAACACACAGTATCAGCTATTAAAAAATACAAATAATATAGTGTATACATATGGTACATACATAGACTGTTTCCCATACACAATACTTACAGTACATGCACAGCCATCAGTCAACAAATGCGGTAAGTGTAAAGCAGCCTCATCAACATAGAGTCATCATAGTGTGTACATACAAGTGTGCATGTGTACAGGTAATATTAAAAATAGTGTTACAGGGGTTAGCCTGTGGCTGGTTTGCCATTTCTGGCTTTGATGGACAGTGGGGACAAAGTAGTTCTTAAAGTGGTTGAGTGTCTGCCTGAGGGGGAGAAGCTGGTACTCGGGGTGGTCAGAAATAATATTTTGAGCCTGTCTGATGATGGTATTATAAAGGCTGCCTTGAGTGTGGGATGCTGCCTGCCTGACTCAATTTTCATGGCTTTCTGTGTCAGCTGGGTAATCTGCGCTTTCAGCTGTACACTGAGGTTGCCAAACCAGACTGAGATGTCGTACTGCAGGATGCTTTCAGCTGCAACATGGTTGAAGAGTAGCAACAATTTCTGTCTGACACCAAAGATCGTCAGGCTATGAAGGAAGCGTAGCCGCTGTTGGAGCCCAGTGCAGACATTTGTTGTCTGAGCAGTCCGAGTCAGCTTGTTGTTAATGTGTATGATAAGAACAATAATAATAATAATGATAATACATTTTATTTATAGAGCACTCTTAACAATACTCAAAGACTATTTACAGAATCAAAGACAATTAAAACAAGTAAAAGAAAACATCAAAACAAACTTAAATTAAAAGCAGATTTGAAAAGGTGAGTCTTGAGAAGGTCAGTATAGTCATGGAGGAGTGGGGGCATTGCACCTGAGAAGGCTTTGTCCCCAAAGGTCCGGTGCTTGGTCCTGAGAGGGGTGAAAAGGACGTTAGCATCTGATGAACAGAGGTTACAGGAGGGAGTGTATGGGCAGAGCAGGTCCGTGAGGTAAGAGGGGGCCAGGTGTCTGTTCTGGTCATGGATAACCACTGGTGAGGGGTTTGCAATGGATTCGGGGTCGAACACCATCTCCTCTATTTTCTTAATATTGAGGGTGAGGAAGAGTTTGTCACACCACTTGTATACAACTGTACCCGATGTGTCGAACAGTATAGGGAACATTTGAGCTGCATTTGTATTCATTGGTGTACAGGGTGAACAGGACTGGTGAACTAACTCACCCCTGCTGATGGTCAGAGGTTCAGACAAGGTCTTGTTCACCCTGACATGCTGGTGGGGAAATGAGTGGTACCACTTTATAGCAGATAGCACCATTTATCTACTGCAGTGTTTTCAGGGGAGTGTGAGGCTGCAGGGTGTTAGAGACTGAACTGAAATCTACAATCTAGCAGAAGCCCCAAGATTCTTAAGGTGTTTAGTAACTAAGTGCGCTGCTGGTTGCATCATCAGTGCCTCTCTGGTGTTTGTATTTGAGCTGATAGGCATCTATAGCTGTGGGCCGAAATCCAGCTGTAGTTTGCTCACCCTGAGCTTCTCCATACACTTCATCACAACAGAGGTCAGAGCAGTGTGAGAATCTAGCGACGTCTGGAAAATGGAGCACCAGACGGGTCTCAATTCATCTGCACATGTTCTTAATAGAAAAGCCGACCTGTGGCCTCGTTGATATTTATTAAGAAACTTGTTTACGGATTTATCGTCGACCTCTAGTCTGTCGCCACCATGTCGAATTCAGCAGAGAAATCGTAATTGTCAAGCCTATAAAAACATTCAGTTCATCTGTTTAAATGGTTACTGGCTGTTTTCCGCCTTGCTACCACGTTTCCTTGCATCTTTTCGCCTCTGGTTCAACTCCAGTTTTTAGTTGCAGGTGGTCATTATTCTTAAATGCCTACTTTTTTCTGTTAATACAATCCTTCACCTCCTTTGTAAGGTTTGTTGTTGGTAGACTTTCATTGTCCGTTTTGGGATCAAAGTGTCAATACAGAATTTGATGAAAAACTATGGTAACTTCTGAGGCATTGTCCAGGTTCTGTGAATAACAACCTTTCAGTGTTTCTATGCTGTAATCTGTCCACGAATCGGTAGATTTAACCAGGGGTTCACTATTCTTTAAGGCTGTCTTGTGGGATCCGTTGAACAGAATCAATTTAAAACTACTCGTTGTTGAATTCGACTTTCATTAATTGATTCAAGTGAGTTAATGTCGGCATCGTTCTGTTGTGCAGATCTGTGTTTGCAGAAGTCAATGTCTCCTCCTCTCAGTCGTCTCCTTGGAAACACGGCAGATGTGAAATGTTTCTTCACTTCTCCAATCATGTCAATACCTCTGTTATTACTCTGAACGAAAAAAGAAAAAAAGAAATACCGCTTCTTCCCTCTTTCAAAGGTAGCTGATGTCCTTCAGCATGAAATTACTATAGAAAGTTTGAGAGGGTGGATGTCACTCGCTACTGAGGTTTCTCGAGTGTAAAAATCTCAATATCTGCCATGTACTGGTTTGTCATGTGGCACTGCAAAATATTTTTTTCTCAAGCCACAAAAGACAGTGTCAGATCAGTGTCATGTGGGATTTTACATGACATGGTGACCTTTCTCAGCTGTCTTTCAGGGACCTTTGGCTTATGTGACTGCTGAATTTCTGTCAATCATATCATACCAAGCCATGACAAAGAAATCTACTATGGTGTTTCTTGGTACTGTCCAAGAGGTTGATAAAAGATAAAATGAATAGTTTGACATTTTGGAAAATATCCTTAGATAAGAAGCTTACATTAACTTAGCACAAAGACTGGAAAAAGGAGGAAACTGCTAACCTTTCTCTGTCCAGATGTAACAAAATCTTTGTGTAACTAATGACTAATTAGTTATTTCTGGTTTGCTTAATATGTACAATCAGGATAGCCTCTTCCCTGTCTCTAATCTTTATACAAAACCAAGTGGTTGTAGCCTTATATTTACTATACAGATATGAGAGGGGTTTCATCTAATTCTCAGTAAGAAAGTGAAAAAGTGCATTTCCCAAAATGTCAAACTGTGAGGCAGCCAACGTAGACTCGAGAAAGTCACTGCACCCAGCTAAGAAATAGGTCGGCATGTAACCCCCCGTGAAACAGAGCTTAATGGTTTTACACACTGCAGATTTTGTTATTTTGTGACTGGAACCAGACTGACTATTTTCGTGTGTCCGGTCTTTATGCTAAGCTAAGCCAACCGCTGACTCACTGTAGCTTTTTATTTGCCATACAGACATGAGAGTGGCATCTAAGCTCTTGAAGAAAGTTTCTTAAAAATGTCAAACTATTCCTTAAAGTAATTATAAGTGCTCTGTCCCCTCACATGAACCCCGCTGAGTATTCTTAGAAAATTTACATGACTATATAAGTTAATTAATATTTGCCTTACAAACACACTTGAAGTGTCTCGGGGTATTAATTCATTATGTTATTTTTCAGTCTCTGTGGAAATAAAACCTCTAACCCCGCCAATGATCGTGGTTTTCTCTGACCTTTCCTCTAGACAGGGCCAAAGTGATTTAATTTTTTTTCTTTTGGTAATATGAAAAGTGCACTTCCACACGGATGTAAAAAAAACACTATAACACTATACACTGGATAACACTATAAAGATAAAAAGCTCATTTCCATTTTGCTCCCAGTTGGGAGTAGAATTATCCAGCTTTAGGACATACTAGAGTTGATTAATTTATGAAAGCTTTCATGTATTCCTTTTGAGATGCCCCGTTATCATAAGTCTCCTTCATTTAGAGAATATGATACTACTGCACTGCGCACAAAATCAGACAAGAAAAAGTTATGACCGAAAAACAAGAAGAAGAAATTGAAAAGAAAGAAAGAAATCCAAAAAAAATGCTTTTAAAAGAAGTGTGTGATTTAGTGACATCTAGTGGTGATGGTGCAGACTGCAACCATCTGAATACACATCCCATCCTCTTTTTAACACAAAAATGTGGCTATTAAGATTTAAAAGGCTCATTATAATTCAATGAATACACAATGAGTCCCCCTTTTTCAGCTGATTATACACTAATTAAAGCATACTTTGAATATTATATTAAATTTCTGCCAATAGATCCCCTTAAATCTTACACATTGGTTCTTTAAATGTTAATTGGCAGCAGCAGCAGCAGCCTTCTGTAGTAGTGATAAGGCAATTACAGAGCTGGATTTTCTCTGTTTCCCATCAAGTGAAGTAGTTTTAACAACAAAAATCATGATATACCAGATTGTCACTGTCAATGTAGTAATTCACTGTAAATGCTGCAGCTTCAGGGTGTTTACTTGATGACATTACAAGTTAAACAATCTTATTAGTCTTTAACAAATGTCAATAAATCCTGTCTGAGCTGTTATAGATCATAGAGTAGAGCATATGTGAATTGTGCTTTAAGGCAGTTATTTTTGTTTGAGCCAAAAAGAAATGAGTGGGAGAGAGAGAGAGGGAGAGAGAGATGTCCTCATCACGACGCTGCCAAAAAAGCTGAGTCATGTAAGACTGCAAAAAAAGGCACCACACAGTATATTAAAAAATTAATAGGATAGAATTTTTTTTTTAAACATTATAAACAACAAGAGTGAGGAATATTTAAAAACATCTGCCGGGAAATCAAGGAAAGGTTTCTTGGCAGTGAGTCTGAGTGAAGAAAGATAAAGAAAGCTGTGATAGAGTGAGAGTTAGAATGAATGAGGGAAGCAAGATTTTTATCCGTTAATGTGAAGAGGAGGAGGAGGAGCAAAAAATGACAAGCTCGTGGGGGCAGTGATAACGTGGCAAAAGGTGGGAGAGGCTGTGTCATTGTTACAGAGCTCGGATACGTATGCATACATTGACTGCGAGGCAGAGAGAGGCTGGTGCTGCAACAGGAACCACATGAGCAGCGGGAGGAGTCGCGAGAGGAGACGCTTGATGGCAAATAAAACTCCACGCCCCTCTTTGCCGAGCATCCATTTACTGAGCAGCTGATGTCCGCTTCACTGGATGCTTACAGACTCAGCAGTAACAGGGGGGGAAAAAACCCTCCAGTGCTCAGGGGCTCCGGTGGATTTGGATTTCAGCACTCAGCAAGCAAAGTATATCAACCTTGCCACCGTGGAAGTCTATCATCAGGCACTGGAGCATTTCTGGAGAGGTTTGTTGCGTCATTTTTGCAAAAAATGTCCACATTGGATATACTTAACCTCAGAGGAGAGGAGTATTTATAACACAGAATCTAACTGAAGCTGCTCTTTGCTGTGAGTCTGAGGAGGATCTTGAGGATTTCATAGACTCATCCAAGTCATTAATACCGAGGAGTGGCCTGAGAGAAAACTGCAGGCTTTCCTTTCTCTCTTCACTTTATCTGCCAGGGATTCTACAGGTTGCTCTTGATCTCTTTGGTTCACGCAAAGTTTCAAAAGATGACCACCATGCAAAAGCTGCTGCAGCTGCCGGTGAATGCGGTGAACATCGTGAAGACCGTGCAGAGTCAGGTCCAGGGCCAGGAGGAGGACAAGAGCCCCGTGCTGACCCCTGACAGTGGGCAGCAGACCTGGTACAACGCTCTGCAGCCTGATGAGCTGCGCCACCTGCGATCTGGAGGTACAGGAGGCGGAGGAGGAGGCTCCGGTGGTGGTGGTGGCGGAGGCGGAGACCACGAGGAACGAGCACCACTGGAGGAAGGTGGTGGTGGTGGGAGTTTACAAAGTCAACCTTTGCGGTAGGATGTAATGAGAGTCCCAAACCTTCTGCAACCCATGTATGCTAAAGTTATGTTTAGTTTTTAAGGCATTTAGCTGTTTCATTAGTTGCTTACAATAAGTGCAGCTTGATTAACTCAATTCAAAGAAAGGTACATAGAATAAGTCATTCAATCAGTGGAGCCGCTACAACCGCAACAGGTCACAAGATATGCCTAAGGAGACGTTAAATAATGAAAACAACATAGAGGATTAGAAAAAATACCTATTTCTGCATCCCCGATCCTCTCCGACTTTGTTTTCTATTGTAAAATTCTGATAGGCTTGAGGCTTTTTAGAAACTAGTCAACTGATTTATTTTGTCCGACCAACAGTTAAAAACTCAAATATATTTAGTTTAAAAATGACATACAATAGAAAATAAAAGAAAATCCTCACAGTGGAGAAACTGGAAGCAGAGAATTTTGGGCAGTGTTGCTTTAAAATAACATAAAAAATTCATTGTTATCAGAATAGTGGCTAAATTATTTTCTGTTGACTAACTACTTAATCGCCTAATCATTTCAGCTCTATTAGACTTGGCAAATAAGCTCAGGTAATGTTCCAGTTTACCGATTAGACCAAATATTGTCTCTGCAGCTTTGTTATCATATACTGTGTAAAAATCCATGATCTTTTACTCATGTGTATCAGTTATTCAAACCGAACGTCAGTGGTGCTCTTCAGAAACAGATTACTGAGAGAGATATAAATGCAGTTTTTTTATTTTATTAGGTCATACCTGCAGAGTAGAGCTCTGCTAAAGTACAGCTCTGGTTTCCTTTTAGCAGCCATATTTTACTGCTGTCTCCAAGAAAGAAAAAAAACAAGAAACTTTCAAAGTCTCTGCCAAAAGGCTCAGCTTATGTAAAACAGCCTCGGCTGCTGCTTATAAATTCAAGTTGCAACTCTTCAATCTTTCACTTGCCTCTGATTCATGCAAATATATTTTCATGTCCGTTCCTTTTCGTGTTATTGCGGCCATGCTGCGTTCTGTACTTGGTGAACAAAGTGACATTGCGCCTGATGTTGTATTATTGAACTCAGGCCTACTTCCATGGAGACTTTCCAGCTGGAGAGTCCTGCTGATCTCTTGGCTTTGGTGCCAGGTAACCTGACCGCCGGTGTACTCTGTTGTACCACTGCAGGTTAAATTATTCAGAGCTGTTTGTAAATTCAGCTGTCAATCAGCAGGATGGGACAAAATCCAGAGAAATTAGAGAGCTGGTGTTGGTGTAGAGTTACTGTGGGCCCTTTGGGGCATGTGCAGGGAAGTATAAACCCAGTCAGAGGCTCAGTTTTCCTCCAGGTGCTGTAGATGAAGCTTTATTTCTCAGATAATTCACTGATGTGACATTTCCAGGTTGTAGAAATGCATCATGGTCGAGCAGGTGGACTGTGAAGTACGAGGGCCTGTCACCTTTTTCCTCAAGTATTTTGTCTTTTGGTTCATTTGTAACTTTTGGATCTAACCTTTTCATTCACTGAACCATGCATTTGTTCTGTTGAGCCACTTTATCACAAGCTTTGACCGATATACTATAAAAGACATGAAGTGCAGACAAAGAATTACAATCCTTCCTCTGTTTTCTTTCCATTTAAAAGCCATTGGTCTATATACTGTATGACTACTGCAGCTACTATCATGCATACTAATAAAGCATGTTTAACTTGCACATTTCTCATGATTCCTGTTTGACAGGTTGAGTGTTTGGTCACAGCAGAAGTAATCAGTGCTTTAAGGGTCTGGTTTTAATTAGATGTGTTTGTTGTCAAACACACCGTGTGAGTCCCTGTCACTTTACTCATTAGTGAGGCTGAACAAGTACAAGCCTTAAACAAATGTTGTTTTTTGGTTGCTAAGTTCCTCTGCTCTACCGCTACATTTTTCCAGGTGAAAACATTGAAAGTACCTGATGAATTTAGAAATGTACTCATCATTTTGGGCTGTAAAACATTGATTAAATTTCCTGATTTATAATTTCTTTTTTTTAAATCCAGAGAAACAGTGTGAACACTTTGCATTCAGCTGGAAGAGTGAGAGTTTCAGCCTCTAATTAACAAGGTCATCTCAAGTATCACCAGCGTGGCTCAATGAAGTTTCCACTCATGGAAAATCAGCTCTTTTACGTAAGATTTTATTTTTTAGTATTGTAAGAAACTCACTCACCAAAAGTTGATACCTACTGTTGATAATGACGAGTTTTGTTCTAGCAAAGTTGGTGGCGTGGCTCTATGGCAGTGTCGGCTTGTTGCTCAGTCGGTGGTAGGCAAGTAGCAGCCCGTCTGTCAAATCTGGTCCTCCAACAAAAATATTTGGCTTCCTAACAAAAGCTTTAATTTTCCCTTTTACATGTCTATAACTGATAACAATGTAAACACAAAAGTCATCTAGTAAGTAAATCTCAAAAAATATGATCTTGTAGCATCTTATAAACTTATAATATGAATAACACAGATTTGTGCAATTTGCTACTGTATCAGTTACATTTCTAGTCTCATGTATGTTCATGTTAATAGTAATTTGTTGCCAAATTACTATTAACATAAGCTGCTTTGACTCAGTTTGCTCTCATTTACTAATGGGAATTGTAACATCTGCCCTCAGTTTCAACCCTAAACTGCTTTATAAGTCAATGTAATAGAGCATGAATTAAAGGAAATAAAACATACTGGGCTGTTTTGTTATTATGCCTGTACAATGAAGATCCCCCAGTAAACAGCACTGGAAAAGACCCATGATTGAACATAAGTGCTGATCTAGACTGAAGCATCTTAACAAATAGCTATCAAATAGATGGCCCCAGAGGATTAACCTAACTTATTTTAATTATCCCCCTTTATTTACCTATAGTTCCACCATCAGGTCTACATTTAAGGTTTTGATTGTAGACCCTTTTCACTCCCGTCATTTTGGCTTGTCACAGCAGGTAAAGCACAGGATGAAATAATGACATTAATGGTTGATGGTTGAATTTTTTTTTAAGTGAGCCAGTTCCTGGGCTCTGGTATTGAGCATGCTTAGTCACTGACGAGGCTAACTGGGACAATTAAAGATGGAGTGCGTAGAATTTAGTAGCATCAAGCAAAACAGACATATCAGGAATGAAATAGAATATGATATAGAATAGAATATGTCTTTATTGTCATTGTACAAGTGCAACAAAATTGAATTGCAGTATGTTTTAATTAGTGAATAATCCCATGAAAACAAGAACCTTTGTGTTTTCGTGACCTTACAATCCCCCCTTTATATCTACATAGGGAGTAGGTCCTCTTCCACAAAGCCTGCCATGTTGTGGTGCCATTTCAGTAGCCCAGAACAGACAAATCAAACACTTTATCTGAAGAGGAACTTTAACATTTTTTGTGAGGGGTGTTCAACTGGTTACAATCTGCAACGTCACCACTAGATGTCACTAAATCTCACACACTGATCTTTTAATGGAACGGAGCCAAGTTAACCTGTGTTTTACCTTTTATATTCCCCTTCAGGATGAATTAGCAGTTTATTTGTTGTTTGAGGAAAGTAGATGCTAAACTAATGACATTCCCAACAACCAGCTGTACTTTACTTGGTGGGTAACATATATTATACCTGCTAAACATCAGCATGTTAGCATGTTGACGGTAGCATTTAGCCGACTGTCACAGAGCTTCAAGTATGGCTGAAGACTCATAACTCCCGTGTCTATACGTGATGTCACATTATCTACATTTATCCCGTTGTTTACAGGAAATAAGAAAAATTGCACAATCAAATAAACAATCTGGCACAGATATGTAACATACTGTATATCATTATCAGCTTCTTCTTGTTTTTTTTCTGGACTTCTCATTTCATATTTTTGTCTTTATGTTTTGCACTTCAAAAGAAATCACAGTTCAGGTTTATACGCTGGCATCAAAGGGAGGAGAGGAGGTTTCAAGCTGTAATAAAGAGACTTGCTGATAGAAATGTCCTGTTTCTGGAGTCATGGCCAGAGGCCGCGACCTATCATCACGATTCACAGGAAGAAATGAAGCAGTCGGATCTTCGTTTTCTGCTGAAAATCAGCATTAGGGTTTAGTGACTCACCCTTTTGTCTGGGCTTTTAGTGCTGAAGGAAATGCATTTGTATTTTATTTGTATTTGTTGTGGGACACAGGCACATATTTATAACCAAGAAACCAGTTTCGATTCACCTCGCAATTCCAAAAATAATCCTCTACAAACAGTGTTTCATAGATACTGTCAAGTTTTAATTTGAAGCGCTTTCATGAATTGGGGCTTTGAAGTGTGTCGCAGACTGAACTATATTATTCATGCAATGCAATTATTAACACTTTGGTGCTTTATGGAGGCTACAGCAGAGATCTTGCTCCCATGCACACATTAAACTCCAGGCAGAGTCGTGATAAATCAACTCAGTTTTGCGGCGGCGGCCACCTCCTCACAGACTGCAGGCCTCCATTCAGCGCTGTCATACGACCAAAACAGATGAAATATATATAGTTTACCCCAACAGCCTCCCACACACTCACACACAGTGGAAAGATGTAAAACTTTGAACCACATCAAACACTTTTGCAAGTAATTTGTAGTGTTTGTTTCAGGCTGTTTGGAGTCAGTGTGAGGTTTGCTGCACTAGGAGGTAGGTTGTAAATCAGTAACCTAACCTGGTGATTGTTCAAGCTTTCTGACGCTAATACTACACAGAAAGTGCAGGTTTACATTTGAGTAAACTAATAAGCAATCAGAGAGCACAAACATACTTCCATTAAGGTTGCACAATGCTCAAATTATAGTTTGATTCTGTATTCAAGCTTCCTGGTAGTTTAACATCCTAACAGCACAGCATCACAGGTTCAACTCAAGACCTTTTTTGCTTTTTATGCTTCTCATTTCCTATCGGCCTCATCACATCTCTAGTAATCTAATCAATCAGTAATAATAAAAATGTTTAAAAACGTAACAGATTTAAAATATACGTAGTTGCAGCAGATCGTGCAGATTAGCTGATGTCTGTGGTGACAAGTGGAGTAACTCTGAGGCTGAATTTAATTAAATTGTGCTTTTAAGAAAGTAAGCAAGTTACATTTATGACCACTGAATTATTTCCATCCTCCATGGAAGATGAAAAAAAACAAATTACATTTTTCTTTTGGCTCAGCCACATATTTTATATGCCAGAATTTGGTTAAGATTGAATGAACTTTGAAGGATGAATATGAGGAAATATTTCTGCAGAAACATCAGATTGTGTGAACTTGTTATCTGATGTTTCACCAATTTTCACTGAAATCTGTGAAGCATTTTTTTATCTGCTTATATACCAGAACTATGTATAAGAGCACAACCTTGAGAGCATGCAGGGTCTGAACAGTGTGGCCTCCATCTTGTAACAGCTGTTATGTAGCAGTGTGAGTGACATGGATCAGAGCCACAGTCCTCTGCTCACAGACGCATGTGGAAACAGTCAGACACAACAAAGGCACTGCAGGGAGGCAGGAAATCGCTTCATTTCATATTATTGCATCTTTAGTTGCTTTGGAAACGAGGTGGGGGACATGTGCGGCTCTGCAGCTATTTAATTGCCCCGCCCACCATCGAACCAACCCCACCCTTCATTCCCACACCTACAAATTGAGGCTTGAATGTTTTTTTCAGACTTTATAACAGTAAATTCACGATGATCATGAACGGGATAGAAGTGGAGTCGTTATTATCTTCTGTCACTTGTCGATAGAAAGCAGCAAAACGGATATTTAGGCTATTTGAAAATGTCATTGATCAGTATTTCAGCATTCAATTACACTTGTGGCATTATCTTTGGCAGATGTAGCAGTCATCCTGTCTGCAGTGACCTGCCGCCTTTGTCTAACCGCTGCTGTTCGCAGGTTCCTCCTGGCAGGTTTGGTCGAATCTGTCACTATTGTTTATGTGTGTTTGTATTGCGGCAGGGTGGAGATGTCAGCTCAGATCCACTCAGACAAGGATCCTGCTTCTCATGTGTGAGCTAGCCAGTCCGTTCCCATCGTCACTGACGGGGGATGATGGATGAGCATGGCAGCAGAGCTTCATGTTAACCGGGTTACAGTAGCTTGATTGAAACTATAAAAGACAGCTGGTACATCCCTAAAATGGGTAAACAATAAAACGTGAAGTGTTTGGCGATATCGATGTCATCGATACAAGTGGTGAAAGACAGAACCAGAGTTTAGATACAGATGGCGATACACAAGCATCTACAAAAGAGCATTTCCCAAATAAAATAGTCTGAAAATGACAAAACTTGTGACGTGTTTAAATCAGAAACTATATGATCAAAAAATTTGTCAAGACAACCTTTTACTTCCAGCTTTTGGTACTCAACAGTTTTCAGTACTTGGTGCTATACACACATTTCAGTTGGTAACAAAAAGTATTGATACCAAACACTAATGCTCATCACATTAGTAGACATTACTGTGTATGGTCATGTATTATTCAGTGACATAATGGCAGTCAAGGGAGAACATCTGGTTCACAACATTTGGTCCTGTTTATTAAGAGATTATAAAAAAATAGTCAATTTATTTTCCAATTGGATATCTGCATATTACAGACATGAACTCATCCTAATAGACCCACAAGTTACAGTTTCACTGAGTGACATCTCGATCAAAGCATTTCTCATTGAGAAATGTTGCTTCTCTAAATGGCTGCTTAAGTACCAGCGGCCTCTCAGTGTGAAGATGTTTTAGGGATTATGTCACTTTCCAATTAGCCCACTTTTATGAGCTAGTAGTTTCCATATTCTGCAAACTGCATTCCCACTTCAAAGAGAATCATTTCTGGGTCACATTTGCAGACTTTGATCAATCTTGAACTGTAAAACAGGTCTGTACTGTATTTCTTGTTTGAGGCCACTGCAATCAGTGTCATTTGAAGTTACTTGTGCTGCTAAAAAGTAGACACAAAAACCTACTAAGCTGTGATCTAATTCTCAGTGTTTTCTTCCCTCAGACATGACGACTTAAAGGAGATGTTGGACAGCAACAAAGACTCCCTGAAGCTGGAGGCAATGAAGCGGATCGTTGCTGTGAGTGTTAACAGTGTTTACTCTGTGATTTCACTCATCAGCGGGTACGGCTGCATGTTGAGTCGAGGACAAAGACGCTGAAAGTTTGGAGCTCAAAGTTTAAATGCAAAACACAACACGTATCATTTTTTAATTCATTCTGACAGCAGGGAAGACCCCATGCTTTCTCCTGCTGCAGCCTCCATGTCATAAATGTAATGTTTAGAGATTTTCTGTATAATGATGTTCTAATGGGGGATACGAATCTTAATCCAATTAACACTGTACTGGAGTTAATATCCTGAAATTATAGAGATTTATTATCCTACAGCTATAAGAGAAGGACAGTTTTAGATGATATAACTACTGTCAGCGGTTAAATATTCATAATCTGTGTCAGATTCTTGCTTCTGAAGCTCCGCACTCGACTCATTCATTTATCATCCCTGCAGGACAGATCAGACAAAAGTGAAAAGGAAAAAGCACGAAAACATAAAAAGAGGCCGAAATGAAATATGAAGAAAGTTGCACCTTCTTACAAATGATGTACGCTCTTCTAATATGTCATCTTGTGAAATCCTCATTGCTGATTTCATGCTTTCTTTTGTGGGTTTTTCTCCACAGATGATCGCCCGAGGTAAAAATGCATCAGACCTCTTCCCGGCTGTGGTGAAAAATGTGGCCTGTAAGAATATTGAGGTTCGTAATAAACCTGGTTTCATGTTGCTTCATATATTATTTGCTATTTTTCTTCTTCCAGCATACCTTGATATGGTGAAAATGTCACTTTTTTATCTTTTTTTATTCCTTTGCTTGTAAATTATGCAGTAACTTATCAGGGTTTTTTTGAAGCCCCCATGAGATTTAGTTTTATCTCACCTGAGCAAAATTGCAATTTTCCTCTCCTCTTTTTGTGGTTTATCATTGGGCTGTATCTCTTCACTTCAGATTTAGCTCAGTGGAAATAATTGAAATAGTCTACATAATTTGGATTAAATTTGTTTTTGTCTGTTTTCCTCTCACTGCTCCTCCCTTCAGGTGAAGAAGCTCGTCTATGTGTACTTGGTGCGTTATGCCGAGGAGCAGCAAGATCTCGCTCTGCTCTCCATTTCCACATTTCAGCGAGGCTTGAAGGTAAAGCAGAGGAGGCTACTGTCATCAATAGTTTTCAAATCAACCTCACAAATCCTTTTCATTTGTCAAAAACTAAAAGGATGAAAGCAAAGATTGTCTCTACTTTATTATTAACCATTTAAATATAAATTGACCAGCAGCAGGTATATACCTTATAACATTTCTACACTTTGCTTTTACAGGATCCAAACCAGCTGATCAGAGCCAGCGCCCTGCGAGTCCTCTCCAGCATCCGAGTCACCATCATCGTCCCCATAATGATGTTGGCCATCAAAGAAGCTGCTTCAGATATGTCTCCGTACGTCAGGAAGACAGCCGCTCATGCCATCCCCAAACTCTACAGGTAATAATTACGACTCATGACTCCACTGCTGCAGCTGTAAGCACATCTGGGTGAAGATCACTTAACTTAGTAGCTAAAGAATACTGTAGAGGGATTCGTAACGATGATTAAAGGAGTGTAAATTGTACATTTGTGAGTTAGTGAGTACTTGAGAATTTATTATTCACTTTGCTGCCTCCTTTAGAGAGATAGTCGAGTAAGAACCACTTTGACTTACTGCCATTGTGAAATTAAAGTCCTTTGTGGAGGTAAAAAGTACATCCTTCAAAAAAAATCCATTACTGCTCTGTCAGTAGAATGCATTTGTTTTATGTTCTTGAGTATGATTTTTAAGTTCGACCAGTTGCTGATGCTCTTACATTTCTTCTTCTCTCATACATCTATGTGATTTATCCTCGTCTGTCCTCAGTTTGGATCCAGAACAGAAGGACCAGCTGATTGAAGTCATAGAGAAACTCCTCGCTGACAAAACCACGGTGGGTTTTTTTTTTTTTGCTTTAACTCTGTATACACTTCACAGTGTAAAAACCGTGACACAGTTTTATCTGATCAACCATAAAAGCCTGAAGGACCTTCAACCTATAAGCATCTGAAATCCTCCTAATGCAGTTTTGATATTCTGCCAACAAACTTTTCAGAAATGTTTGGAATTGCACGGCCTCAGATCTTCTGCAAACTGTCAACATGTCTCTTCTCTCAGGTGTCTTCCTGCAGGTCTTGAAAAACAGAGAACATTCCTGATATGTCTCTAATGAACAATTATAGGCCCATATCAAATATCCCATCTTTGAGTAAAACCATTATAAAAGCTCCTTTTCAACAGCTGCAACAACTTCTTGGCACTAAACAACTGTTTTGAGGATAGGATTTCAACCACACCCGGCACTGAGGCTGCTGTTGTGAACATTTTAAATGACATTCACTTAAACACAGACAGACAGTGGCAGAATTTCAGTCTCACTATTACTCATCTCAGTGCTGCATTCGACACGGTTAACCACAAGATATGACTGGAAACTGGGTGGTACTTTCTGGTACGTCATTGAACTGGTTTGAATCCTCCTTAAAGGACAGGGGCCATTTTGTGTCAGAGTGGACAGAAATGACCTGTGGAGTTCCCCAAGGCTCCAGTCTGGACCTTTTCTTTTCAACATGCACATGCTACTGGCTCAGATTATGGAAAACAAAACAAAATTATCAAGACAATGCACAAATTTACATAACTACATCACTAGGAGACTGGGGTCCAATACAAGCACTGAGGAAGTGCATTGAACAAAGAAGTGATTTGATGTGCCAGGATTTTCTTCAATTAAACAAAGACAAAACTGAAGTAATTGTCTTTGCAGCCAAGAAAGCTGGTACACCGATTAAAACAATCAAAAGCACTCAGCTTCAATCAGTATGTAATGATTAAAAACCACAAACCAAGCCAGAAATCTTGGTGTAGTCATGGACTCAGACCTGAATTTTAACAACCACATTAAGTAAATTACAAAGTCTGTCTTCTATAACCTGAAGAATATGACAAGGATTAAAGGACTTATGTCTCAGGAGGATTTGAAAAAACACGTATCTCCCTAAAAAAATCAATCAGACAGCTGCAGCTGATGCTCAAGTCCTCACTAAGACAAAGAAAGTGGATTACATCACTCCAGTCCTCAGATCTTTACGCTGGCTTCCTGTCTGTCAAACAACTGATTTTAAAAAACTGCTGTAGGTTTATAAAGCATTTAATGATTTAGGGTCAAAATACATTTGTGATCTGCTGCTACGTTACAAACCATCCAGATCTTTCTCTTTACATCAAATTCGCTTCTTACACCGCACAGCAATTTCTGTTCTTGTATTTTATGCACGTCTTCTTCTATTTCAGCTTGTTTTTGTTTTCTGCTCTCTGAGCTCTTTAATGACTGTTCAGATTGTATGTAAGCGTCCATTTATAGCATGTTTCCTTTGTGCTTTGTCTCAATGCTTTTAATGTTTTATGTGAAGCACTTTGAATTGCCTTGTTGCTGAAATGTACTATATAAATAAACTTGTCATGCCTTCAATTAGCTGATTCAATATTTTCTTCAGCAGATTGCATTGAGTACCTCAGCTGCTTCAAAGCTTATTTAACTAGATTCTGTCTTCATATTGAAATTAAGTAATACATTGGTATAATTTCTAAATATGATATACCAGAAAGAGCCAGACTGTTGCATTCAGTCACAAATGATATTGTGTAAATGTATAATTGTTGAACTCCAGATGTGTAGGTAGTATTTTGTGCATTAGCAATCCTCATTTACTTAAGAACAAAACTCTAACTTCTGTGTTATCTCTGCTGTAGTTGGTTGCGGGAAGCGTCGTTATGGCTTTTGAGGAGGTGTGTCCGGAGCGAATCGACCTGATCCACAAGAACTACAGGAAGCTGTGTAACCTTCTGATCGACGTGGAGGAGTGGGGGCAGGTCGTCATCATCAACATGCTGACCCGCTACGCCAGGACCCAGTTCCTCAACCCAAATATGAATGTGAGTAAGAACCACATTTAAAAGATGTATCTCTGGTCACTGGCTGCCTAATTGATAAATTGTATTAATTTCCTCTATGGTGATAAGACTTAATTGTGTTAGCTATGTTAATTAAGTTCAATTTAGGAACTAGAGCTGCAATTAACAATTATTTCCCATTAATCTACCAATTTAGATTTGAGTTATTGATTAATTCATATCAATTATGTCCAAAAATAGTGGCAAGCGCACATCAGAGTTTCCCAAAACCCAAGGTGATGTCATTAGGTTGCTTATTTTGTTCGTCAGATGGTCTGAAAAACAAAAATATGTGATTTATAATGAAATAAAAACACAGAAAAGCAACAGATCATCACATTTGAAGTGAAGCATTTTTGTCCAATAATTGCCTTAAATAATTAATTGATTTTAATTTTATCAAAATAGTGTCTTTTTGATTTCACCACTAGCATCAACTGTGAGCAAATATAGTCAACACTATCACTTTGTCACTTTACACAAAGCCTTGAAAAGTATATTTTCTTCCTCTGTGTGCTCTTCCTCCATGTGTATTATGTGTTATGAGTCACTTCAAAGACAAATTTGCGAGGAGCAGTAGACGGTTATATACACTGAGTCATAGTTTGATTTGTTGCTGCAACACCTCGAAATTCATCGTTGTGTTTTGTCATAAACAACTAATTTGAATGTGAATGAAAGTGACATTAAACGTGGACCCAGAAACTGTATAATAGTGTAAAGGTACATTTAGTTTTATTTTGCTGGATTAATTATATCCTTCCCGCTCCGCCATTGTGTCCATGCAGAGGGACAAATTGAAATCTTTCTGTCATTGTTTTCCTATCTCACCGTCGCCAACTTTTCTTTCTCCATGTTTATCATGTTTTTTTTCAGACTCACCTGTCAACTTATTTTCTCATAAGCGACTAAGAACATTGAGCTATCTTTTCATGACATGTGGAACATTGTTATTGTGATCATTTCTGATGTGGTGACAAATTGCTACAGCCCTTTTGCATTGCCTGTTTGTATAATGGAAAGTCTAACAACACTTCTCAAACAGAGTGAAGCAGCTTTATTTTTAAAACAAATAGATTCAAGTGATAATTACCATCTGGTGACTTTTAAAGCAGCCAGTAACTCCTCTGGATGCAGGACAGATAGCATCATTTCTGTTTTTATCTCATACTGTTATCTTCTATCTTCATTGTTTCTGCAGGAGTCTCTGCTGGAGGAGGGAAGCGGTGGGGATAAGACCTTTTACGGCTCAGATGAAGATGAGGACGAGGATGATGAGGACAAGGAGAAGAAGGCCGAGGCTGCAGTAATGGCCAAGAGGAAGCCGTACGTGATGGATCCGGACCACCGGCTGCTGCTGAGGAACACTAAACCACTTCTGCAGAGTCGCAACGCAGCTGTGAGTCCACGACACTGATGATTAATACACACATACATCTTACATCATACAGTTACACAGCGCAGCGCTCATTAACTCTCTTCTTGAGCTAATTACCAAGGCAGAGAATATAATTGTTTCCTCTCATCTCATCTAGCAGCAGGTCGGTGTTGTGAGTAGCAAAGGTCTCTAAATGCACGACCTTGGTTCAAGCCCTCGTGTTAACAAGCGTCCGTCCAGCTGAAGTGTCCTTGAGCAAGACACTTAATCAGAGCTGACCCCTCACTCTGAAATGAGGACGAGTGACGGTTTCCCAGAGGAAATTAATAAAGCATCGCAGTACATTAGTGCTGCTGTGGTCACCTTGGGTGGCCTGTTTTGTTTCATGTTCGATGTTATATTGCTCCCCCGCCTCTGTTTGCTTTCAGGCGATTCAGGATTAACCCTCTTCTGCTGGCAACAAATGTGTTTGCTTATCTTGCCTGTAGTGTAGAAGAGCTCAATGAAAAAAAAGCTCTATGGTTGCTTTTTATTATGCTAACTCCAGCCATGACCTGGAAACCGATCTCCCTCCGTCATTATGAATCCCGTAAACACACCTGAGAAAGGAGAGAGGAGAGAGGAGAGAGGAGAAAGGAGAAAGGAGAGAGGAGAGAGGAGGCTTCTGAAGGAGCTTATAGTGAAAAACCACAGGTGTATCCTAGGTGGAAGTTTATTACCAGTCGGCATCACTCCTTTGATGCAGTATCTTTAATAATAATGATAATGATAATGATATATTTCATTTATAAAGCACTTTACATTTGCAAATGATTGATCAACTGATCTGACGGGACAGTTGGGCTGTTATTATAATACAGCAGATCAGGAAAACTACCTGTGGAACAGCAGATGGTCATATTTATTCATAAAATGAAAATGACGGAATTCTGAATCAATCACAAAAACACTCATAACTTTATTATTCTTCTTCATAAACTTTTCATGTACGTCTCAGCTCCTTCAGGAAAATATGACGCTGCACAGCTGCGTGTTTCCTATACAATCATCCAGAGCCAGACTTACAAACTGAATAAGCAACATTTTATGTATATATGTACATATTCTGCAGAATACAGCTGATTTTATTGCTCCTTTTATGTCAGTTCTGTTCTTTCAGTAATCAACAGGTTTATTAGCATGTTATTATATTAACAACCCTATAGATTTATAATCAAATGATACAAAATGGAGCAATTATCAGATATTTTCCTTCCAGCTATTGGGGAGAGGGGCGTGACCGAGTCTATTACCTTGAATACAATTAAAGTGTGATTTGCTTAAATTAAATCTTGCTTCTTTAATTGCTTTTTGATAATTCGTCATAACATCTTTCCGGATCTCATAAAGTATTTTTGTTCATTAATCATATTCATTCCTTTCTCTTATTGTCTCTCTATTATCGCTGGGTGGATTTGTTTAGTCAGGGCGGAGGTGTTGTGTTTGACTTTTCTATTTGACAGTCTGACAGATGTCATTGAAAAGAAGGGAGACCAGCTCCTCTGTGTTAAAGAAGCAGCAGTAAAAAGCTCAGAGAACCTGCCAGCAGACATGGAGTTAAACGTGATCAGACACAGATATCCTTAGTCTCAAGGATGTCAAGGCTTGTCAAGGCAAGACTCGGCAGAACTAGGTCAAAGGTGTGTCACTTCGTATCCATAAAATCGGTGACTTAAGTCTGAGAAGGGTAGAAGTCAAGAAAAAAATACCTAAAATAAAAATGTGGTCATACTTTGATATAAAATGGGATAATAACTCTTGAATAAAAACATAGTTTGGCTTTTGGATTATTAAAATCTACCGAATCTTTTAGAATTTACCATAAAACCAAGATGTATCAAATTATGTAAAACTACTGCGTAAAATGGGAGTTCATTAAAAATTCTCTGCAAATAACGGCAACCAACCCTCCCCTGCCTGACAGCGGGGGGTTGATGAAGGTGTGTAAAACCAGAGGAGGCAGGATTTACTTCAGTAAGAGGACTGCAGTCTCCATGTTTGAAATTATTAACAGTAATAAAACCAGATAAACCAGAAGATTTATTATTTAGGGGTCTAATATATAAATGGAAAAATACAGGATTACAATTAAGAGCAGAAGGTGACAGAGACTGCGGAGAGACTTGAATTATATTGGTATGATTAGCAGCAGAGGGCTGTGATATTGAGCGTGCAGCGGTGGGTCTGAGATAGGAAATGATGGTGGTTATAAAATAAGCCGGTCTGATTTAGGAGAGCTGAGTGGGGTGCAGAAGTAGGGGATGATGGTGGTGACATAACATTTCCTCATGCTGCTGTTTTATTCCTTCTATTATGTATTATGAGACTGACTGTATCCCCTCTGATTATTTAACCCTTCATCTCTCTTCTTATTTCCTTTCTATTCCAGGTGGTGATGGCTGTGGCTCAACTGTACTTCCATCTCGCTCCTAAAGCGGAGGTTGGGGTGATCGCCAAGGCTCTGGTCCGTCTCTTGAGGAGCCACAGGTGAGGTTCACTGTCTAACATTTGAAATTAATTATCTACTTATATTAATATACTGTAAATTTTGGCAGCAGTATATTCTAAAAGTGCTCCAGTGTATTAAAAAGCAGACGTTATTTTGGCTAAGAATGGAGCTAATGTTGAAAATAATGAGTGCTGGGTTTATGAGCCTCACATAAAAAGGAACAAAAAAAAGCAGAAATGCAAATACACAGCTGAATGTGATAAGAGAAAGCATAATGACCATGAAACTCAGCAAAGTGGAAAGCAGTGTGACAACAAAATGACGAGTGGGGGCAGTAAAATAAATCTCGGCAGCCCCGAAGCAGAAAGCGAAATTAAACAGACGGGGATAAACATGGAGGCATAAACCATGAGGAGTGATGACGGCACATAGGTGGCCTCTCGGCTGTAAGTCCTGCAGCCTGTCAGACTCTTATTGAACAAGTGCTCCTGTGGTTCTGGGTTTGATCTAATGGGGATCATCACTCAGCAGCGACCAAACACCAGCATCTCTCTCCGAGGGTTTTTCAGAAATCCGTTGTACCATACAATATTAGACTTAATTTTTCCTGTGAAGTCGGTGGTGTCTCGGCTCTTATAACAACCACATTGGGTTTACCAACTTGATGAATAATGCCATGGAGATAGCAGGTATTGACCCAAGAAACAGCATTTCATTCGGCAGCTGTTTCTGGAGCTTTCAGTTCAGCAGATGTTTTTTATAGTACATCATTATGTTGGCAGAATAAGAATTGGAAAACGTCCTGGGCTGTTATACATTATCCCAAGATGGTTACCAGCTTTGAAGTCACCAGATAAATTACTAAAAGTACAGTTTATCAAATCTATATTTGTAGCACTTTTTAACAAGTAATAAGGCAGAAGCAAATAGTGTAACATTCCTTTTTAATCAGCTTTATATACTGATACTGTGAGGTTTTTGACTCTTTTTATTATGAATTTTTAACATCAATCAGTATACCCATAACAGGGCTCCACCTTTTAGTGAATGTTTTTGAAGTGAATCAGGGAATATGTTATTTGTTCCATTTGATATATTTCCTTTATTTTTTCAGTCCACATATTGTGTGTTGGAGGGTCAGGCTTCAACCACCTTACTGTAATGCATTTAATTGCTGTTGTTAGTAGTATCTGTAAGAGATATTTTTTGGCTCTTCCTTCAATACCTCTTGGTAATAGACCTAGTAGGGCCACCATTGGGTCCATTGTAATATTTCCACCAAATATTTTATTAAGTGTTTCAAACACTTCTTTCCAGGAAGCTTCCAGTTTTGGGCATAGCCAGAGTATGTGGGTCTGATTAGCAATGTGTGGGCCACAGTTTCCTGATACTGTGTTTTAATCTCTATATCTTAGACTCTGGAGGCTCACATGAATGTTTTTTTCAACTTGGCTTCTCATAATTACGATCTGCATCATGTTGTTAGTGCTCTGTGAGTTGCTAGCTTGAAAAGGGATCATCCCTATGTTCCCCGGGTCCTATGTTCCCCGCTTTGTATGTGACCGGGGAACATAGGGATGATCCTGTCTACAGTTAGCCAGTTAGCTGTGTTAGCCGCCGAGTTAGCCGCTGAGTTAGCAGCATATACAGTCTGGTTAGCAGCCGAGTTAGCAGATGAGTTAGCAGCCGAATTAGCCACCGAGCTAGCAGCCGAGTTAGCCGCCGAGTTAGCCGCTGAGCTAACAGTGGAGTTAGCCGCTGAGCTAGCAACCGAGTTAGCCGCGATCGGGGAACATAGGACCCGGGGAACATAGGTACGCTCCCGCTTGAAAAGAGTCAGCTAGTTTTCGTCATCTATCTAAGTTGTTATGATTAGGTTTGGAAATTGAAATTAAGCATTCAGATAATGTTATAATGTGTATACAACTCAGTGTTCCTTTGTTGTTTAATTACTAAGTAAATCCTGTGGTTAGTGGGAATCTTTTCACTCTGTTGTCAATCGTCCACACACCATGCAGGCTACCCGCTGAGCAGTAATGGATGTGGCATGTGTGAGGCTAAGTGCATTGTCTTCCTGTTTTCCTTGAAATATACACGTCACAGTTTCAAGCACCCCATACACAGCTGTCACTTAGTTCATTATTGTATGTTCAGGTTGGGTAGAAACATGCAACACAATACAAAACCAACAGGAGAGTGAAGGAGAATAAATATTAGAGTAATTGGAAACACCTGTGTGTATCTAGCAGGTGTGAGTAAGTGTTTTGATATAAAAATGATTTGACTCTCCCATTCAGTCGTCGTATTACTGCACACAAATAAACAGCAGCAACGCTAACAGAAATTCTTCCAGACTTAACTCACTGAAAAGGTTTCAACCATAAACTACAGAAATGATACTTGATTTTCTCTCAGACCTAATTTAAGGGTATTTGTGAGGATGTTCAGATTTTACACTGCCACTCACAGTGAAGCTTGCAGGCTTTATAATACCATGCTGGAGCCTGCTGCCTATTTTTGAACACCTGTCACCTGCCTGACAGGTTACGCAAAACACAGCAAGCTGGTTTTTTAAGGCTATTGTGGCTCCATTTGCTTTTGTTAGGCTGCAGGATCTCAAATTACCAGGACTGTCACATAAATAATAGTTACTCAGACAGGCTTGTCTAAAACATGCCAAACTACTATTTAATGTACCATTAATAATTGTGCTTGCTTCAAGTTGAATGTTAGTGTAGAAATTCGATTTTAGTGTTATCAGACATTTAATAGCTAGCTGACACGATGCAGTTGTGTTTTAAACAATGATCTGTTCCTGATCTTTAATATTAGTACAAATAATACTAATTCTAAATAATAAAACAATATTACCACTGTTTTGAAGAGCTGCAGACCTCAGTAATGTCTACCTGAGGGTTTGTTATTATGAGCAGACAGGAGAGGGGTTGTGACATTTGGTTGAACAGTCTTTTTTCTAAGTCCTGTCTCGTCCTTCTCCTTCAATCTGTCCTGTTTCTGTCTCTTATTCCAGTGAAGTCCAGTATGTCGTTCTTCAGAACGTGGCGACAATGACGATCAAGAGACGGGTGAGCTACACATTGTGGTATTTTGTGTGTGTGTGTCTGTGCATGTTTTTCTTACATCTTGAGGACCTTGTATGGTATAAACACCTTGTCGGGACCAGTAGTAATGAGGGAAAATGGTTTTTTTGAGGTCCTGGTTAAGGTTATGGGTAAGGTTAGGTTCGTTTTTGGGTTTGAGTGAGGCTGTCCACAATGAATGGAAGTCAATGTCCTCAAAAGGATAGCTGCTAACGTGTGTGTGTACTGACTTATTCTACTTTCGGGGACACATTACAGACTAAACATCAGGTAAGTGAGGACAGCTTTGGGTAAGGCAAATAGGGGTTATTGTTAGGGTTATATTAATTGTAGTTAGTCGTAAATCTATGTAATGTACCCAGAAGTGACCTAGGACAACGCTTGTGTGTGTTTGTTTAAGTGGGATTTGTCATGGGCTGCTTTCGAGGACAAATTTCAGACTTAAGGCCAATTAATTGGGGACGTTTTGAAAATACTGATTTTTGGGACAAAGGGTAAGGTTACAAGAAGTCTCCAGGAAATCAATGTAAGTCTATGTGGTGTCCCCAAAGTGACCTAGGACAAAATTTGTGTGTGTGTGTGTGTGTGTGTGTGTGTGTGTGTATGTGTTGAAATCAAAGACTGATAGAGCTGTAGGTTCACTGACTTTTTCCTTTTTCTTCCCACTTTTATGTTTCACAGGGGATGTTTGAACCGTACCTGAAGAGTTTCTACATCCGCTCCACAGACCCAACCCAGATCAAAGTCCTTAAGGTTGCTTTATATTCTGTCCCTCCTTCAGTCAGAATTGCGTTGCCATCCTTTTCTCTTTAATCATAACCCTGAAGGGTATTAATTCTCACAACTCAGACACATGGCAATATGAAGGACATTACATTTTCAGTATCTTTTGCCATTGCATCATTTTAAACCCACCTACTTTGAGCTGTGTTCTTGCAGCAAGGGGAGCAATGACATCATGTTAAAATATAATTGAAAAACAAAAAACAAAACGACAGTAAGCCCTTTAAACTGTGACTTTTAAAAAACAATATTAAACTTGATTTGAACTCACTCAACCAAAGAGAACAAGGATGTCAATTGGAAAGACATGAAATAGAGTGAAACACAATTGTAGTGCTTGGTACAAACAAATAATGCTTTTTAAATTAAGTGTATATATTAAGGTCACTCGTCATGCTTATTTAAATGTATTACTTGTTTGTCTTTTGCAGCTTGAGGTTCTCACTAATCTGGCAAATGAGACAAACATTTCCACCATTCTCAGAGAGTTTCAGGTAAAGTGAAATAAAGCTTCTAATGCTTTGAAATGAGATTTTCCAGCAGTGGCCTTCCTTTCTGTATTACTGAGTGACTATCTTCTCTCCTCCTGGCAGACATACATCAAAAGTATGGATAAAGACTTTGTGGCTGCCACAATTCAAGCCATCGGCCGCTGCGCTACCAATATCGGTGAGGTGAGGGACACGTGTCTGAACGGCCTGGTGCAGCTGCTGTCCAACAGAGACGGTAAATCCTTCAATGTGAAATCTCAGCTGCTTTTTAAGTGATTCATATTATAAGGAGGAATACATTGATGTAAATAGCAGTATGAGATATCCGGGTCAATAGCATAATTCAATCAAGCGCACTCATTTGCATTTAAATTTTGCACAGTGAAAGAAAACAGCAGCAGAAAATATCAAGTTTTAAAAGATGAGATAATTATCACCAAGACTCAGACTTCATATCAGAGCTAGTGGGGAAAAAACAACATGAAAAAACAACATATACATAATTAAAAGTGAAAATAAGGGACCTGTTTGAGAGTATTTTCCTCAGTTGGTAAAGCTAATTTACTACATTTAATTGAATAATTCAATTTAATTAAACCTACAGTGCAGAACTTTTATTTATAAGTGAACGTCTGTTACATTTAAGCTGTTGCCAGAAGAGTTCCCACAATGCTGATTAAGCCGATCACCACCAGATAAATCTCTCTGTGTTTAACAGTATGCTGAGTATTTAAATCTCATGTCAGGTGCTACATTCCTGCGCTGGCTGTTTGGCCGTTAATCACGCGGCTATTCTGGACTTTCCAAATGTTATCAGACCCAATGGATCAAATTTTTTATAGTGAGACGAGTCATTTGTGGGGACTGGGTGGTGCTCAAAACAATGTATCAACCTTTACAGCCACAACAGTAGTTTACAGCCAGCGGTGGACATACTGGGACAAATCCCGGTGGGCTGATGGCTGTCAAAAAATAGGTTTTTGGCCTGATGGACTGTCACAATATATCAGCTTTACTGGTCCTCTCTGTGTGCCTGTCATGCATGTCTGTATCAGGCAATCACATCCAAGCACCCCCCCTTTACTCTCACTGCCAGAGGAGCAACAATCCTGCACTCCAGCTTTAATTCAATCATGGATGAAAATAGAATAAAATAAAACTCAGTGACTGTTTTTTCCTGATATCAACAAGCACCTGTTTGTCCCGTTGTACAGAGTTGGTGGTAGCCGAGTCGGTGGTGGTTATCAAGAAGCTGCTGCAGATGCAGCCGGAGAAACACAGTGACATCATCAAGCACATGGCGAAACTAACGGACAACATCCAGGTGAGTCTCTCAACTGCTGCTAATGTCAGAGTTAAATCACAAACTATCACACTGTAAATCTGTAATAATAATAAAAAAAAAATAAAAAAAAGCAACATAATTTACTCTGAGAACATTTTAAGCAAACCTATTTCGTTTGTTTTGATTTTTTTAATTTGAACGAGGATAATTGGTTTGTTTTTTGTCTCAGTTTTTATGATGTGACTACTATGTCCACACATCATTTCTTACACCTCTTTTTATAATGAATATCACCTCTCTGAGCTGGTTAAACAAAGCAAAAGAGAACAAACAAAACATAAAAGAGAGAAATATTGTTAAACCCACTTCAGTTTTTGAGATTTATATGTACTTTAACATTTGATTTAACCCGCGTTCTCAGGTGCCGATGGCGCGGGCCAGTATCCTGTGGCTGATTGGAGAATATTGTGAGCACGTACCTAAGATCGCCCCGGATGTCCTGAGAAAGATGGCCAAGTCGTTTACTAACGAGGAGGACATCGTCAAGCTTCAGATCATCAACTTGGCTGCAAAGCTCTATCTAACCAACTCCAAACAGGTATTAAATAAATGGCATGTGTCCATTACTAGTGTTTAAAAACACAGTAAAGCTTTGAGGCATCAGAATGTTTCCGATAAGACAAAGCTTCACAGCAGAAACATCTGGCAGGAGAGAAGTCTTGTTTATTAATACTAAAAATAGTGAAGTATCATAAGTGCACATAATTAGTGTCACTGGCAACCACCTACTTATATCCAACTACCCAGAACATCATAATAACTACATAGCAACCCCCCTATTCGTCCTAGCAACCACCTAATTACACCTCATCACCTAATTACCTTCTATTGCAATGTAGGTAATTAGTAAAGTTATTGCTTTGCATATTCAATATATAAGTAGATATCGCAGTTACAGTCTTCACACAGAGTACATGCTCACATTAGATGGTAATTATTCTCTTTTTTCTCTCCTCATCCTCCATTTCCTCCACCTTTCTTCTTCTTCTTCTTCTTCTCACAGACCAAACTGTTGACGCAGTACGTTCTGAACTTGGCCAAGTATGACCAGAACTACGACATCCGTGATCGGGCACGCTTCATTCGTCAGCTCATTGTGCCCACCGAGAAGAGTGGAGCCCTTAGCAAGTACGCTAAGAAACTGTTTCTCGCCCTCAAGCCAGCACCTATCCTCGAGTCTCCATTTAAAGGTACAGATTTAAAGGTCCTTATTTGATTTAAACCCTGTAGAGAGCTGAAAATATAATCTCTATTTACTCCTTGAGACAAAAATGAATACCAAAACAGAAAGAATGTGCTGTAGACACTAAAACGTGCAGTTCTTGGTACTGATTGCATACTCCTCACCTTCAGATCGAGACCACTTCCAGTTGGGTTCATTGTCCCACCTGCTGAATGCCAAGGCTGGGGGCTACCAGGAGTTGCCTGACTGGCCTGAAGCCGCCCCAGACCCCTCCGTGCGCAACGTGGAGGTGAAGGAGTCTGTGCGTGCAGTGGGAACAGTAACACACAGAGACACAGGGGCCCTCTGGAGTCTCCAGGGGGTCCAAAAGAAGGAGAGGAGCGAGGGTTGCTCCTGCTCCAGAGCAGTGCCTCAGAGGGGTTGGACAGAGTCACCAGGGCTTCACATCCAATTTAACATTTACTCCAATATAACATTGATTCCTTTTTCACTATCATCCATTCACTTACTGATCATTAGCATAACAGCTCATCGGTAACACGCATCCGTTTTGGCCTCCATCTACTTCCAAATGGATGCTGCTCAACATCTCCCCCCTCCATGGAGGAGAATGAGTCACAGAGGAGAAAAGAGGATTATTTTCTTATTAGTCAGAGCAAAAGTCAGACAGAAAAACCTCTATTTCAAAACCGCTGATTCACTTTGAAAAGAAAGTCAGTAAATATTGAGCTCCTCTTCCTCTCTGCTGCACTCGCTTCTGTTCGGCAGCAGCTCACTCTCCCCGTCCAGGTGATTTCTCACCTTTGTTTGAGCCAATCGCACATGCGATAAAGAGGAGAACTGAAATGGGAACAACAGCATAAGTCTTCACTACCATTCAGTATCAACAGCAGCTCACTTTCTCGTCTTGTAGTCTCTGCAAGATCAGGATGTACAGTTGAAACAAACAGCTGATATTTTGCATATTTGATATATTAAATTTTTCCTATTTATCCCCCAAATTTGAAGTAGGCACTGAAGTTACAGTCTGCTAAACTACAGATGAGGAGTTCACTCACTGTACATTATCCTGTAGAGCTTCATCCCAAAGCAACAACAACTCACCAAATTCCCTCCTCTTCTTCTCCATCCCACTCACTCCATGTGCCATTGGTTCATAACCAATAATGTGTTTGAACTGAAGTCATGAAATCAAAACTTGAGTGTGTCACCTCCTCCGTCAAAATCAAGACTCGACTGGCTTGATTTTAAAGTCCAGGAGTGACGTCAAGATTTGATTTGTTATTAGTATTATAATCGTATAGATTTGTACTCACTGCAGATGTTCCATACTCGGTGTTAACATGTCATTTACTCGTGGTGCAGATTTCAAGATGAGGCCACAGGTGCATTATCGTACAGTTTGAGGTGTATTTTGATTTGATTAGTGTCCTGCAGGAGACAGGAGGTTGTGAATGGTGGTTTAGTACGTTTTAACTACAAATCATGTAGTTACATTACTGCCGATCCACATCTGTAATTTCCCATTTAGTTTGAATCCCTACAATCCAGGCAGCCATTTGTTTTACTTGCAGTGATTTGAAACTTAAGAACACCCGATCCATCACACAGTGAACGATTTCTTGTTTTGGTTTTGTGATGTAAATGACTGAACATCGGGTGGCATTGCAGCTGTGAGCAAGCACTGTTTACAAAAACTCCCCACGGCTGCATTCAAAGAACCTCCGACATCTGATCGATTTCCTGACAACAGATCTCATGACTGGGATTCAATTTGCTACGTTTGCAATGCAAATGCAATTTCTGCTTGTTTTATTGTAGTGTGGTCAGGATCAAATGACATTAGTATGTGACATCACGTTATGCCTCTCTTAGAAATGAACCTTTTCTGCACCTGACTGGACCACACGCAACACACTGAGTTTAAGTTTTTTACGATTTAGAGACGAGACAGAGTGCTTTATTTATTATTCATGTGGAAGTTGTCGCATTACAGCAGCCAGAAAACAAAATAACACATGAATACTTGAAGATCGAGTTAAGCAAACAGAATACTAAAAACATTGAGACTAAAATATCAACTTAAAACCCTAACCCTAACTAAAGCTAAAAAAAATAGGACCAAACTCTTAGATAATGCCTGGTGATATTCTGCATATGGTTATCTTGTTTTTTTATATTGTGATATGTTTTCAAATTAGAAAAACATTGCATCTATTCATGGAAATTCTTCTGAAGTTGTGATAAGACCAAGTTGTGGCGAGTCTTTCCTGATTAGTCTGATTTGGTCTTTAAACTCTGAGACCATTACAGAGAGTTTTCAAAGTAGTCTCATCTTACAAAGTGCATTACTATGTAGAGCTGCAACTAGCAATTATTTCCCAGTCGATAAATATTTCTGTCTGTGAAGTGTCTGAAAATTATGAAAATGCCAGTTATTATCAACCGTGATGTCTTCAAATGTGCTTCTTTTGTCCGACCAACAATCCAAAAAACAGTTTATCATCATGTATGTAGAAGAAATGCATTAAATCATCACATTTTAGAAGCTCAAACCAGTAAATACATCACATTTCAGCTTAAAATATGACTTAAAGGATCATTCAATTATCAAAACAGCTGCAGATGAACTACAACTAATCAATATATATATATTATCAGTTTGTTTACTGTTGGCTGCAGCTCTATGCAGTGATAGTGCTCTTTTCACTCTGATGAAGACACAGTAGTCTGTATATTCGCACTATTGCAGTCTGCAGATCAATAAGTATACTCCAGTATTTTCTCTTTTCAGTAACAGTGTAATTTTGACACCAAATAAATGAAAAGCCAGTTATATGTGATGGATGGTTAATAGTATCTGAGGCACATCTCAAATCTCTCTCTTCATGATTGATTTTTAAAGTGTATTAAAATCAATGACAAATAAACAAAAGGGGCAGCCTGGAAGGTAGGAAATCAATGGTGTGCTTTAAAAAAAAAAATAGGTTGGCAGTAATGTAAAATATACGAGATTTGTAGCGAAAGAGCATAAACAAGCGAAAACAACCACCGGTGTCGTGGCTGTAAAAGCCGAGGAGGGGTCGACGGATCCACCGAAGCCTCGACCCTTCTTCTCTGACAGACTCTCTCTCTCTCTGCACGTTATACATCTCCGCAGATAGAGGAAACCATAACCACCAGCGAGGGGCGAATTGGCTTGCTAGGAGACTGGCGAGAGGTGCCCCCTCCTCCCTCTCCCCCTCCCCCTCCCCCTCTCTCTCAGTTTGAGAGTGCGGTGATGTTTGTTTTGATCAGTGCTCTCTTTTTCTTAAAGTCTCTCTCTTTCTCTGGTAACTGATGATGAAATTGACTAGATAAGATAAATGAGCTTTTACTCCCCATAGCTATTAAATAGAGGATAAGTGTAACATCTTTTTTTTCCCCCCTAAGTGGAAAGAGATGAACCAGTCTTAAATTAATGACATTAAAACAAAAGAATGACTTAATTTCTCTTTGAGGACATTAAAAATTGAGGATTTAAGTTGTAGAATAAGAGCTGAGCCTAAATATTTAACAGAAGCTGATTCAAGATAACGAGCAGCTGACGAGTCCTGTTCTTCCTCTTCTGCACCTTACTGGTCTCACGTGAAATTTGTGACACTCTGCGGTCACAAACGTTGTTGTCGTGTGATGTGTGATTTCTCTCAGATTTTTTACGCTTCAGGCTTCTCCTTCTCCGCCTCTCCACCTCTCCACCTCCACCTCCACCTCCTCCTCCTCCTCCTCTTCACTTAGATCATCTCAATCCATGCTCACGTAACGTCATGCTTTGTTACTGATGAAGACTCTCATACTAAAAATGCATTGTCATGTACTTGCTTGATTAATTAGTAAGTAGTGAATGTTAATGTTTGACTTTTTTTTATTATTATTTCTCCAGTGTTTAAGTAGATACAGTAAAATGAAGTTATATTGGAGTGTATTGATTTTTATTAGAGAAAACATGTTTTTTTTAGAGATATATTTTTTTAGTAATGTTACTGCCAGATGTTACTGCTAAATTATTAATATACTGTGATGAAATTTGGGGTAATTTTTCTGTCTCTGTGATATCAGAAACTGTTCTCACACATCTTTTCCTTTTATATCCAGAAACCTTCCTGTGCCTGTTTCTCTTGCTTTCCTGAAAGAAAAAAAACAAAACGACTTTCCCTCCTTTTTCCTCATCTCACCTCCATCCCAATCTTTTTTGTTTTTCTTTTTTCTACGTCTGCCAGGTTTTTGCGCTGCTCGAAAGAGTCACAACATTAACGAGTGTGAGTCAGTTAGCGGCAAAGAGCCCACCTCCTTGAGCCTCAACCCATATTAGCGGCAAACCCCCCCCCCTCCCCCCCCCCCCAAGTGCTTTTTGACACCCTGCCTAACATAGTCGCTGTTCTGTGCTTAGCTCAGTCAAAGCTACCTGAAACACAGCACCCTCTTCCTCGGTCTCTACCATTAAAGAAGTGATTCTTTTAGCGGGACGTGAGCTCCTCTGACACATTGCGGTGCATTAGCAACGTTGTGGGTTTTTTAAATGGGGGGAGGGTGGGAGGGCGGGGGTGGTGGGAGATGTCCAGGCTCATTAGCTGATGGCACTGATGAATGAGTTTGGTCACTGAAAGAGACAGATGGCCTCTTTTTTTTTTCTTTATTTTAAAAAGTGTGGCAGGGAAGTCACCACTCCTCAAAGACATCACTTCTCTTAATGGAACTGCTCCCTGTGAAAAAGAAAACCATTTCTGCAACTGGTCATGAAGGCATCACCTGGTGCTAACATCTATCTGTGCCCCCAAAAACAAAACACACCATACAAAGCATACAAGTGTCTGTACTGAATTTGTTGCCTGACTGTCAGATCTAAAAGCGGATCTGCAGCAGGGATGGCTGGCTTCATTTGGCTGCATCACGCCCAGGCAGAGGTATTCATGGCCACGCTACTGTAATCTGCCCACGTCTCCGCTTCTGTCTGAGGGGTTTTTTATGTCCACTGAGGCAGAGCTAAACGTCTTACTATCTGAACTCTTGTTTCTTCCGCCAGGTGCCTGAATGGACCAAATGTAGCAGCAGAGAGAAGAGGAAGGAGAAGAAAGTGGAGAAGCCGTTTTACTCGGACTCAGAGGGAGAGTCTGGGCCGACCGAGTCCGCAGATAGTGGTAACTTCAGGGGGGCTGATGGCTCCGTTTGGGCCATCTGGGCACTTGTTTTATTCTTGTTTTGACAAATGAAGAGTTTCCAGCTCTGTGTGTGTGTGTTTAAAAGAGAGAGAGAAAGAGAGAGATGAGAGAGTCCAAGAGAAGAAAAGAGTTGTGGAACTGATTTTTCTGACAGCCAGTGTGGATTAGGATGTTCTGTGATGTTGAAGTTTGGAAAAGCTGCAAGAATTTGTCAATTAATCGATTGCCAGAAAACTAATCAGCAACCATTTTGGTAATCCAATTATTTTATTTAAGCAGAAATGCCAAATGTTCTCCGGTTCCAGTGTTTTATATCTATAAAGAAAATATATTTGGGTTTTAGACTGTTAGTCAAACAAAATAAGACATTTGATTTAGTCTCCAAGAACATAGTGAAAAAGTGATGCACATTTTTTAATATATTATAGACAAAATATATTTAATAATATATTTTAATCAGTTTATCAAAAGAAAAAAAGTTGGTTGCAGCCTTTAAGTTTAAACAATGTCTTTTTATGGACACTCTCATTTAAACAGACTGAAATCTCTGTCATACTCTCCTAATTGGGAACATCACAATCAAAACTAAAACTCATCTCTCCATATTTCCAATAGCCATTACATTTGAGGAAGAAGGATAAAAACAAAACATCCCCAAACCTAGATTGCTTTTACCTCTGACACATTGCCACTTCTTCTTTGTAGAGATTGAGTGTTGCTTCTTTATACCTGCTGAGTTTTGGCAGCAGCTCAAAGCCTGGATCTTTGTCCTGCATCCAAATGATCAAAAAACAAGATGTCATCACGATGTGTTATTTAAAGCTGTGTAAACTTTGACTTTTCTCAAAGTCAGGATGTGTGTTGCCTTTATTGCTCCGGAAAATATCCAATTAGTTTGATTAGTGTGTCGTGGGCATCGGTAATATAAAGTCATGGCAACGTTTAGATAATTTGACAGATTTGACAGATCATGTACAGTATGTATGCGAGTGTAGAGTACATACTATGTGTTCTGTATTTAGACTTTATTTCCCTATTTACTTCCCTTCTCTATAAACTAACTAACCTGCTCACAATCTGAACCCGACTTTCTCCTCTTCAGAGTCGGATTCTGCCAGCGAGTCAGAAAGCGGCAGCGGCAGCGAACAGAGCGGGTCGGGATCAGAGAGCGAAGAGAGCGAGGAAGGCTCCGAGTCTGAGGAAGAGGAGGAGGAAGAGGAAGAGGAGAAGGAGAAGAAGAAGAAAAAGAAAGAATTTAAGAAGCCGGTGCACGAAAGCGAAAGGTAGCACATGTTTCAGTTTTTAGTGTATAATTGTGATCTGGGATGCGATGTGATTTTATTCCTCTTTTGCATCCGTTATGATTTATTATCATCAGGCAAATAATACATTAATGTAAAACATTGTATCTGACTCACTGACCTTTGCTTTTGTTCCAGCGAGCAGAGCAGTGAAGAGGAAGAGAGGAAGCACGAGAGGAAGAGCAAACAGCGTAAGAGTGACTCAGAGTCCGAATCTGACGAAGAGGATGAAAGCGAGTCTGAGAGCAGCCAATCGGAGTCCGAAGAATCCGAGTCTGAGGCCGAGGTCAAAAAGAAAAAAAAGGTACCGATACTGAATCTACATGAAATTAACTATCTTGGAAAATGTTCCTCTAATCTAAAACTGTATTCTTATCATTGATTTATGAACTCAACCTTCATTGTGTTCAGACTGCTTCACTTTCACACATGAATATTAAAAATCAGCATCTATTCATGTCAGTTTTGTTTCATCTGCTTGCAGGCGGCTGAATCCAAACCTCCTCCTAAACCTGTCAAAAAAGAGAGCAAGAAAGAGAAGAAAGAAATGTCTCTACTCGACCTTGATGATTGTAAGTGTTTTCATTTATTCACCTGTGTGTGTGTGTGTGTGTGTGTGTGTGTGTGTGTGTAAGCTTTCTGCTCTGAATGCTGAAATAAAGACGCCCCCACAGTAGTCGGTCAAAGTCAATAGACAAGGACGTTTGTGACCATGTGACTATTTGACTTGTTGCTATGCCAACTTTTCTGGAAACTTAATGTAAAAAAGTATAAACGTGTTCCCATACAGAGATAGTATGACAAATAGATGAATAGAGTGAGGTCTGAGCTTTGTTCATCTCTCTAATGAATGTAACACACTCTCGTCTCTTTCCTCCAGTCGAACCTGCTCCGTCTCCTCAAGTGACGCCCGTCAACTCGTTCCTGTCAAACAGCCTGGTGACCGACCTGGAGGGATTATCTCTGTCTGACGCTGTTCTCTCCCCGGCAGTAAGTACCCAAAATATCACTTTACTTCCTGCTTGGTATCTTTTTTCCAGGGTTGTTTAAACGTCTGTTTTGACTGTTCCTTCTTTCCTACCTTCCGTCTTTCCTTCCTCCCTCCCTCCCTCCTTCCTTCCTTCTTTCCTTTCCTCCTTTCCTACCTTCCTGCCTACCTTCCTTCCTTCCATCCTTCCTTCCTTCCTTTCCTTCCTCCCTCCCTTCTTTCCTTTCCTCCTTTCCTACCTTCCTCCCCTCCTTCCTTCCTCCTTTCCTTCCTTCTTCCTTCCTCCCTCCCTTCCTTCTTTCCTTTCCTCCTTTCCTACCTTCCTCCCTCCCTTCCTCCCTTCCTTCCTTGACTCGAGGACAACAGGAGGGTTAAAGTAAGAGACTGTAGGAGAATGCTGACTGATTGCTGTGTAGAGTAAATGTTCCTGATATCTGTCTTTGTCTGTTTTATAGAAGTCAAAGTGTCAAACTTGGCCAGAAAGTATAAAGAAAGGATTGCACTCTTTTATCTGTCAGATGAGATTTTAGCTTTGTCCAAATTATAACCCTTTACCCACGCTTCCAAATCACCCTGACGTGCCCTTCAAAATAGAAACTATGATAACATGTTATTGAATAAATCCATGAAGGAGGTTACCATGCCGACCATGATCCCACGCCTGGGTCCAGTTTCTCTTTCTCCTTCGCCTTTCTCCTTCTTGAACTCCACTAAAGATTTGGTTGCTGCTCTTGACTTGAACACATCACTAGAAGCTGACATCTGAAGAGGAAACGTTTTCAAAGTCCAGCAGTGAGGTTGAGGAGAGAGCAGCTTTCCTATTTTAGTGTTCATGACACTTTCACATTAGTCTTTCTGTGGCAACACTTGGGTAGCATAAACATCTTAATCTAATAATACTCCAAATCATCTTTATTTATAGGTAATATAAACAGAACAGATTACATACGAGTAGAGACACCAACAATGACTACTAAAAACACAACAGTGCAACAAATAGAGTCACAAAATATTAAAGAGAGTGTTACAGAGGTCAAAGAAGTATCATTAAATCAATTGACTCCTGAAGGCTCAGACTGCGATGATTTAAAGATTCATTATGACTTGGATGTTTTAGCCATTGTTTTCATCAAAATCAATTAAATTTGCACATCATCATTCTTTTTACTTCCTAACTCATGAACTCATCTCTTGAGTCGTCCTTGAAAACTGTTCGGGAAAGGGCAGGCACTTTCTAAAAGAACTTGGCAGGCGAATAAATGAACCATCTGTCTATCACCATCTTTCACCGTCTTACTTTGCGAGGCAGCTGGATTTGCGAAGCTGATTGTTTCAGGCACGAGCACATGAAGCCTGATGAGATGGAGTCCCGTGTGATCTGAATCCAGCTGCTTTGCAAAGTACCTCATCAGTACCACCGCCTCCGAATATCCAGAGAGGATATTCCTTTCAACAAATGAAAATATGAAGTGCAAATTTTAATTGATAACCATTGTTTCTAAAAAAAATAATAAATTGGAAACAGTCTCAGGCTTGTTATTAAATGTTGTCAGTCCTGTGAGGCTCGTTCTCACCATCCGAGCAAAGAACCCAATCAGCGTTAGTCAATGATGGTTTTAATGACTCTTCCTCTCCTCTCCCTGCAGGCCATCACTCCCTCCAGTGCGTTGAAGAGCTACGAGCTCCTGCACCGCATCACAGGCGAGGGTCTGTCGGTGGAGTACTGCTTCAGTCGGCAGCCGTTTAACTCGGATGCTAACATGGTGGCGGTGCAGATGCAGTTCACCAACAACGCCACCTCCGACACCAAGAACCTGCACATGGAGGATGTGAAGCTGCAGTCTGGGATGAGGGTCAAAGAGTTCCCAGAGATCGGTGAGTTTGAGAAAGTCTGACGGAGGAATTAGGTGTTTTATTTTCATGTGATTGAAGCAAGATCAACTAAAATAGTGTTATTGTTATTAACCCTCCTGTTGTCCTCAAGTCAAGGAAGGAAGGGAGGAAGAAGGAAGGAAAAAGGAAAGGAAGAGGGAGGAAGGAAGGAGGGAAAGAAGGAGGGAGGAAGAAGGAAGGAAAAAGGAAAGGAAGAGGGAGAAAGGAAGGAGGGAAGGAAGGAGGGAGGAAGGAAGAGAGGAAAGGAAAGAAGGAAGGGAATAAGGAAAGGAAGGAAGGAAGGAAGGAGAGAGGAAAGAAGGAAGGTAAAAGGGAGGGAGAGAGAGAGGAGAGAAAGGAAAAGAGGAAGGGATGAAGGGAGGAAGATACAGGGGTGGAAAAAGAGAGAAGGAGGGAGGAAAAGAAGGAAGGGAGGAAGGAAGGAAGAAAGGAAGGAAGGAGAAAAGAAAGAGAGAAGCAGGGATGGAGGAAAGGAAGGAGGGAAGGAAGAAAGGGGGATGGAGGGAGGGAGTAAAGAAAGAGAGAAGGAGGGATGGAGGAAAGGAAGGAAGGGAGGAAGGAAAGGAAGAAAGGAAGAACGGAAGGGAGGGAGGAAAGAAAGAGAGAAGGAGGGATGGAGGATGGAAAGAAGGAAGGGAGGAAAGAGAGAAGGAGGGAGGAAGTACAGACGGAAGGAAGGAAGGAAAGAAGACAAAACAGACAGGAAGGTTAACAACAGTAAAGGTTGAGCCAGTCGGCCTCGAGGCTGCAGGGTTCATTCAACCTTAGTTATTTCAACCAAGAAGAAAAAGGGTAAAAATTAATATTATACAAGAACCAAAAATATGTTGTAAATCTTTCTCTGATAAAGATGAAAGTGAAAAACAAAAACATCTTGTGCAGAGGGAATATTCCCATGGTAACTTATTTATTAGATTTAAGTAATTACTGTGCACCAAAAGTCTGCAGGTCTCTTGTTGTATTATTAATAACTGCTGCAAAGTGGGCTCGAGGGGTCCGATGAAATGATTAATACAAAACATTACAGTCAATTTGTGCACAAATGAGTCTCGAAATCGAAATTCATTTTATTTTGAAGCTTTTTTTTGTAACCCTACTGATTTTTTTGGAGTATACATCATTTTATTTCTTTTCTAGTTGGAACACATCACATATTTAACACTTAATTCAGAATTAGTAAGCAGTATTTGTAACGCCTAGAGGAGATTTTCAGTGAATCACACTCTACAGGCTTCAGTGGAGGAGTAATATTCAGTCTTTCGTGGATCAAAGCTGCTGACTTTTTATCTTTGCACGTGTCGACACAGTTGTCTTATGTTTCTCCCTCTGTGCTCACAGAGCTGCTGCCAGCGGGCGAGACGGCCACAGCTGTGATGGGCATCGATTTCTGTGACTCGACACAAGCGGCAAACTTCCAGCTGTGGTGAGAAGCATCCTGTGTTTTCACATCCATGCCCCCCCCCTCCCTACCCCCCTCCGTTCTTCAACACCGCGCCGTGAAAATAGAAAACAGAAGTGACGCTGTGATAAACCATTTCTCATGAATCTGCTTGAGTTTGACTATTTGTTCGGGGGCTTGTCGGCTTTGCAGAGAAATGCACCATTGAGATATTTTCTGCTTCACTTTATTAAGACTCAGTTTCACCGTCATCATCCTGCCAGGATTTTGTGCTCTGTGCCGCAGCAGCAGCGAGACAGAGACGTGCAGTGAAGTGTTTGATCAAAATGTCTCTGTCCTTTTTAGTAAAACAATCCCTGGAACTGTTTGTTTGTCTACTTTTTCAGCACTCACACCAGGAAATTCTTTGTGTCGATCCAGCCGCCCGTCGGAGAGCTGATGAAGCCGGTGTTTTTGACAGAGAATGAGTTTAAGAAGGAGCAAGGTGAGTGAGAACAAGAGATACTGAATATATAAAACCAGCATGATTACCATCCCTGTAAGCTACTGTGTCCGTACTGTATTTCCTCTCTCACTTCCTCTAATACTTCATTATTCTGATCAATCATTTTGTGCATCTCCTTTCGATGGCTCTGAACTGTTGACTCTGAGTAATAGAAGTGATTTAGGATGCTGTAAGTGAGTATTATAGCTTAAGAGTCGGATTTGCACATTTAGTTAGAAAATATATGGCAAACAGGAGAAAAAAGAGAAGAGAATGAGCGACTTTGTATCATAATTGTAATGAATAATATGCTATTCATTACATTTTCTCATCATTTATTTATAAGAGTTTGTCCTTTTGAAAGAAGCTGAAGACACATTTTATGGAAAGTGCTTCACTAAAAATGAACCTTTAAATGCAACACCTGTAATTAGACCGATGACATTCATGCAGCTTATTTTCTAATAATAGATGCAACAGTTAACAATACATTATGAATAATCACAGTATTGCATGTTTGTTTATTTAAATGAGGAGGCTTGATCACCTTTTAAGCTGTTTGCTGCTCAGTAGTTTCATTTGGACACCAGGGCAGGAAAATAACCAAAAAAATACACCAGAATTCAGCCGGTGTTTGGTGAAGCAGCAACAGATCACATTTACTATAGCAGCATGTTTCTGGAGTTCATTTTCACATCCTGCCTAAAACTGAGCGAGGTTTTTTGAGCTCTGAGTGACTCTTTAAACATGTGTCATATCCACGGTTCCTCCCTCTCGGTACTGTCCCCCCAATAGAGACGCTATTACACAATCTAGGTAAGTTGGCTTTGATAGATTTGTTGTTCCCAGCTGTCTGTCTGCCCACCTGCCTTTTAGCAAAACCTCAACCTCACACAAACCCCTCTCCTCCTCTTCTTCCTCTTCCTCCTCCTCCTCTTCCTCTTCCTCTAACGCCTCCTGCTGACTCCCCCCCCCTCCCCCGTCCCTCTTCCTGCCTTGATAATCAACACTCGCTGCATCTCCAGGTCTGTAAGCTGCAGACAGATTCACCTGTGCTTTAACCTGCATCTTATAGAGGCCGCTCACACTCTCTGCTCTCCACCGGGAATGACTGGAAATGCTCATCCACTGATCTTGATTCACTCAGCCGGCACCATGTGAACGAAAAGAGAAAAAAAAAAAAAAAGAGACAAAAGCTGGGGAAGCAGTCGATCATGTTCATCGTTCATGTTTCTGTTTTACCTTCGTGTTCGGACTGCTGATGACCATGTGGGGGAATCTGAAGTGTTGTGATGCTTTAGTTTTGTCTGAATTGGTTCAAACTAAGTAATCATTATTTGGTGATTTGGTATTTAGCCTTGATATCAAGGTTTAAACTGGCATAAATGTTTAAAACTCATGTTGTTTTTTCAGTGACTTGGGCTGCAACAAAGAACGACATTTTTTGAATTTTTTAAAAGATTACCTTTTTTATGTCTTTTATTTGACTATTCAAAGTGCAGTGATAGAGACAGTTTATTAAAAATGTTGATAAAATGTTAGAAAGTTGTAAAAGATGCTAAGTCCCCTAGAGCCACATTTAAGAAGCTGGAAATGTTCATGTCATTTTTGTTCGTTAAATGGCGAATGATCAAAAAAGATTTAAGCTGATAAATGACTATTGATCATTTCAGCTTTAGGTATAATTTGCTTCAGATTCATTAAATGCTGTTTAAACTACAGTTAAATGGAAACAAATGGAAATAAAGTTAATGTTTCAGCCGAAGTTATCTGAGCTTAAACCTGGACATCTAACTCAGCGGTTCACAAAATGCAAAGAGATAACTTTAATTAAATGAAATGACATTTTGTATTATAAACACTTCACCACGTAAAAAAAAGAAACACGTGCACAAAACAAGTGAAAATTTACACGTAACTACATTTTTATTTTAAGTTTTCAAACATGTCAGAGCTGTGACAGTTCACGGTTTCTGGTTGTCATAGCAACAAAACTTTCCGGCCTTTTACAGATGCACTTTGTCATTTTAAATCTAAAGCTCAGAGTTGAATTGTAAGCTCTCAACACACTCTGAGACGACCAAACCTGAGACATTTAAAAAGAATTGGGTATAATGTGGGAATCTAGCTAAGAACAGTTGCTGTCATTTATAAAAAAGCACTCTGAAAGTACTTGTCTAGACATCTTTTTTTTTTTTTAAACCTGCAAATCACCAAATAATCACTTACTGAGAAAGAAGAGGCTGGTTGTGCATAAATTTGCCTTCTTTGTGCTGAATTCACTGAAAGAACTGAATCACCTCACGACTGTGCTCAGTGGGAAGCATCGGGACATTCCAGTTTAACTTTTAATAGCATTTTGCAATAATTGATGTATTAACATCAATTCGCTAGAAGACAGTAGGAGTGTGCTGTACGTAGAGATCACTGTAGTGTTAGACTGTACAGTATATATCTGTAATAGTGTAATAATATATAAATATATCTTTATTGAGTTTCCACAATGATACAAGTAGCTAACCCTTTCCTGTTTTCTTGTATTATTAATCATTATTTTGTATTTGTATGCTACTGGGAGAGAGCAGATAACTTTAGAGCTTCCCAGTTTGACCAGTTTGACTCCCGCCTGCAGGTCAGCTGATGGGTATGAATGAGATCACGGAGAAGCTGACCCTCGACGTGAAGTGCCGGAACGAACACACTATCGTCCAGAAGGTGACCACGGCCGCCAACCTCAGCAGAGTCCCCTGTGGCTCGGATAAAGAGTGCAGGTGAGGAGATTAAAGAGATTATCTGCTGTAACCCCCCCCCCCCCCCCCCCAAAATCTCCTGTGTGAGTCAAAGTGTTATTTATCAGACGAAGGAGGCGCCAGATCGTAGCTTTCATAGAAAACTGACTTAAATTCCTCTGAAACTTCAAACAGCACACAAAACACTTGTGATTGCTGATTGTTCAAAGAATAAATATAATATAATATTTGTATAAAACCTTTTATATAAGAAATACAGCTGGATAAAATTGCCATTTTTGCCCATCGGTCTACACTCAATGACCCATGATGACAAAGTGAAAACATGTTTTTATACATTTTTACAAATATATTGTACCTAATGTACCTAAAAGCTATTTGCCACCTGCCAAGAAACAATGAAAGTGGTAGAAGAAGAAGAAGAAGAAGACGAAGAAGCAGAAGAAGAAGGTGAAGCAGAAGAAGAAGCAGAAAAGAAGAAGAAGAATTAGAAAGAAGAAGAAGAAGAAGAAGGAACAGAAGAAGAAGTAGATGAAGAAGAAGGAGGCGGCTGCACGTCAGGCCTTCTCAGATCGGATAGATGGAGTCAAATCCTTAAAGACTTAAAGCCCGTAGAGACCTGAAGAGACCTGGAGAGACCTCTACACGTATGGGATCAGCTCGTCTGGCAGTCCAGCCGCTTCCCGAGGATAAACTGCCCAAATCCAGGTGGACAAAGCTTGTAGAGAATTACCCAAGAAGACACCAAGCTACGATCGCTGCCAAAGAGGCTTCTATAAAAAGTGCTGAATTAAAGGATCTGAATATTTACATGAAGGAGAGATTTCACTTTAGTTTGATGCTGTCAGTGAGTGGAGATCCATGGGTGAAACTTCCAATTTTAACCGTTTAAAATTTAAATGCTTCAGTAAATATCTGAACTCACCAACAGTTTTTATCCAACTACTAATGTTTCCCACTTCTGTTTGGTCACATTTAGTCAAACTGAAGACGTGCTGCTGCAGTTTTGGCTTTTCACAGTTCCCAATTTTAATCTTTATGCTCATTAAATGAATAGTGTGCTGATTTTAACACATGAACACTCTATAAAAATAATTTAGCCATTCCTCTTTGTGTCAATATTAGAACTGTGAGGGCAATATTAATATTAATAAAGGTATAAAAATGCAGAATCCCTCCAGGTTTTGTCTAAATCAGAGCAGATTTTAAAGGCTTTCTTTCTTCACAGCAGTAATGAAGACTGTAGATGTTATATTATTATTTTATATTATATTTATTATCTATTATATTTCATAAAGTTGTCAGAATGCTTCATGTCTGATTGACTCGTCTGTCCCTCCTTTATTCTTTGACTTCGTCTTTATTTCCGATCTTTGCTGCTGTGACTTCAGTCCTCCTCTTCCTCCTCTTCCTCATCCTGTCCACAGGTTCGCCGGCAGGACGGCCACCAGCGGCAGCTTGGTGTTGGTTACCGTGGGGACAAAAGAGGAAGGGGCCGCCCAGCTGACCGTCAACTGTGAGAAAATGGTGATCGGCACCATGCTGGTGAAAGAAATCCTCTTGGCTCTGACGCAGTGACGCATGACGGCGCCTGACCTCTGACCTCTGCCCCCCCCCCCCCTCCCCTCCCCACTCCACCCACCTCGCACATATCGTCCACGGCTCCGCGCTCCCGTCCGCGACATCAGTGAGAAGGTTTCCAGAGTGTTTGATTCCGGTTTGTTGTTTCGTTTAAGAGCCGCCACTTTTAAGAAGTTACTCGTATAAACACTGAATGCCACAGCTGTACCAAGTATGACAATCAGACACAATTTATGCCAGAACTGATATGAAATCCCTCTCTCCTTTCTAATGTTGTGTTTTTTAAACCTTATAATCAAAAATACTTACTTTCCATCTAATTGAGAGATGAGCGTTCAAAGACACGACAGGAGATGAGCTCAAAGTTTCAGCAGCTCGACAAAAAAACTCTCAACACAACGTTCACTTCCTTTGAATTTCAGCTTTTCAGGATCATCTCACGGCCTTCCTCACAGATGGAGCTCAGTCGAATGAATACAGACATCAGCTGTCCGTTAAACACTCAGACCAAAAACCGTTCACAGCATCGTCTAGACTCTAGAGAGACGTCAAAGATCCAGTAGGCCGTTCACTCCTCCTCAATATGTGACTTACAAAAATGTCTTCCTTTCCTTCTAAGGCCATTAAAGCTGAGCAAACTGCATCTGCTCCGTCTTTCACGAGGACAACTCAAAGGAAGAAGAGCTTGTGTTGAGATTTCTTCTGTCTAAATAAATTGAGGTGCTGCTGTGGCGTTACATGAGGATGGAAACAATAGAATAACACAGACAGCCAGAGAGAGAGAGAGAGAGAGAGATTTTAAAACATGTCAGATTCTCAATAAAATCCAGTTTCAAACACAAGTTTTTCTGCTTGTGAGGAGTTTTTAAATGAATTAGAATAAGGTGCCTGGATAAGTCTTGTAATTCTTATTCTTAACCTTTTATCAGGCAAATTAATACATTTGGTAACTTCCATAAACATTACAAATCCCCATGCCTCTCTGTGAGGTTGAAGACGATGTGGATTTTTACATATAGACTTTTTGGAAAATGTTTTACGCTGACTGGCAAGGAAACATATACAGTAGTGTAACATCATTGACCTTAATTTGCAACATAAAAGTTACAAAAATAGAAATATAATCACAAAAGCCGACAAAAGAGTCAAGTAATATCCCCCCAATAACTCTCGAGGGTTCAATTTTAAATTTCCAAGTATTTTAATTAGTGTCCTCTAAAGGGTTAAACAAGTCAACACACAAATCTGTTGCACTAATTAATTCGATGAATACCTTGTTCGTTATCGGCTGTCGGACTTAGAAAATAAAGCTTTAAATTTTCCAACAACAGGTCGCCATAGAAACGGAATATTGTAGTTATTTTAAAGACGTTACTCGAATGTGGCGTGAAGGCTCAACCGAGACGACGAGCGGCCGTAACTGGATATTTTTTTGGGGCGCCGTAAATGTCGTTAACTCGCGATAAAGTCGCTGATGTTCATCTCAGATTCTGCCATGTTAGCATCCTGCTACAGTAGCCGTCATAGTGCAACACGTCCATCACAGCAAGCGGGGCGTTTATAAAAAGTCAAAATGTATAAATGTTACTGTATGTATTGCATCATGTAATACAGTACTACTATAAGGTGTGGTGTGTGAGTGTGAGTGTGTATGTGTGTGTGTGTGTGTGTGTGTGTATGTGTGGGTGTGATGACACTCAGTATCGACCTGACAAACATTAACTCGCCGTTTTGAACGTTGGCTCTTGTAACACTTGACTTGAAATGTTTGTTGAGGATCTTAAGCAGGTTTGAATCAATCGAGCGGCAACGATTAGTCGATTAATCGATTAATTGACGACTATGACGTTAATCTGAAACTATTTAGATTATCGATTCATCGTTTTGAGTCGTTCTTTACGGGAAAAAAAGACAAATTATCTGGTTCGAGCTTCTCCAATAAGAATATTTTCTTGTTTTTTTGTCCTCTGTGACAATAAATTGAATATTTTGGGTTTGTCGACTGTTAGTTGGCACAAAAGATTGACATTTTAATGGAACACAGCTAGCCAAACAGCTAATTGATTCATGAATAAATGAAAATAATAAATAGTTTCAGCTCTAATAAACACTTGAGAATCATTTGTTTGTCTTTAATTTTTAAAAAATGACTTACAGTTATTAAAAGATTTGTGGACTCAAACAAACCAATTTCTCATATTTAAATTATAGAAGTCCTTCAAAATGACTGAAATCTACTTAGGAATCTAATCTAAATAATTATTGTCATTTTAAGAGATTTGTTTGGTCCAAAAAATGTTAAAAAAACAAGAAAAATGCTTCTTCCCCAGTTCCCCAGAGCGCAAATGTATGACATCATCCAGTTTTTTTGTATTATTGCCGAAAAATATTATCAAGATCAATCCAAAACGTTCAAGTTAAGTGTTACTTTGATCTCATTTTTCAGGTTTCACTATTTTCTTGCCTTTTTTGTTTTTATTTAAATGTTTAATTTCAGGTTCACGTGGCTTTCTGTTTCTTTGTTACGAACCTTCATGTGCCCTCATGTGGCTGCACGTTTTCTTTTTCTTATGTTTACCATAAAATCTGTGTATTTATTTATTTATTATTTGTTTCTTTACTGCTGGAAATTGTAACAGATGTTGACCAAAAAAAAAAGAAAAAAAAGAAAAGAAAAGAGGAGTTTGGCAAAATCAAACTGAGCAGCTGTGGACTGAACTTATTTTGGCGTTTTTGTTCCTGTCCCGTCATTTAACAGTTTAACCCCCCCCCCCCCCCCCCGACACACTCACATAATCCTGCAGCTTTCAGTCATGATGAAGAATGTAAAGAGTAAGAAATGCTATTTTAAAAGTAATAATCCACTCAGAGAGTCTGCGTTATACTCCGAATCAGAAGTCTCTGCACCGAGCGTCAGTCTGAACGTTTGATTTTTATCTGCGTCGGCTTTCTGTTTCTAAAATTCAAAAGTATGTTTTATCATACCCTGTGTGTGGTTGTGACATGTGGTCCTGAAGTATTACAAGTTTATTTATTATACAAATAAAAAATACAGATACAATATTTGGTGTGAAGTGTTTTTTTGTTGCATGGCGACCCCAAAAAGATGAAAATCAATCATCAGAAAAAGCACTTCTACTGTACTTGTCGCCTCTTTGCAGCGTACTATAAAATAACAGATGTTCTTGAACGCATCCCTGAAGGCATTGAAACATTTTTAGAGTGCGTCCTCTTTCTATGATGAGTTTTATTTTTTAAAACCTGAGTGGTAAGGGTCACAAAAACAGACCGAAACAGCTGAAATGAACAAAAGTAATCATTTATTAAAAAAAAAAAAACCTGCTACAGTAATCAGAGTAATATGAAATCTGTCTGTCTGTCTGAAAACAGGAACATCATCACAGGAAGTCATGTGGTAGCTCAGGCTGATATAAAACTTTATTTTACTTGATTGTGAAGTCTTTGGTTTTCTACTGGAATACTGAAATGATGTGGTCCACTATTTTTTTGTTTTTGCTTCTTTTTTTTCTTTTTTTTTACAGGAAAGTGCTTCGCAAATTAAATAATCCTCCATTGACTCAACTGAAATGTACATAGATGTAAACATGATCTGGATTACATAAAAAGGGACACTTGGTTTTTTTTTGGTTTTTTTTCCCCAAAGGAGACACATCATGCTTTTTCTGATTTTCTATTATTTGAATGCTGCTATTATGGGTCACCAGTTTAACCGAAACACCGTCTGTTCTGTAGTCCGTGTTGCTGATGTCTGCTCTCAGATTTTGGCTCAAACATGTACAGATGGATTTAAGAAGTTGACAGAAGTGAAATCCTGTTTGTGCAGCAGGCCAATCAGAACAGAGTGAGCTCATCGGGAGGGGGGGGGGGTGTTAAAGAGACAGGAGCTAAAACGGCCAGTTTCAGACAGAGGCTGAACTGAGGGGCTCCATGAAGGGTCATTTTAACATAAATTAGGACTTTTGCAAACTGTAAATGATGCAAAGATATTCCATTAGAGCTGCAGAATATAAAAAATAGAGTTTGAAATAAGCATGATACGTCCCCTTTAAGAACAATATTTTCACAATGTCTTTTTCTTTTCACATACAAACATAAATTTACAGGCACTGATCATTTAAAATACCTGCGAATGATAAATACTAAATTAAAGTATAACAGAAGGTTTTTTTTGGAATGTGCAGCATGTGTTTTTCATACTTCTCTTTACTGCCTCTAACAAAGTAAACATAATCAGATGCACCAAATAAAGGCATCAAACAACCTTTTAAGGTCATGATGAGAGTAAAGTTCAAGGACTTTTTGTAAATGACGCTCAAATCAGTTTTAAATTGAGAAGATATTTCATAGTGTCATCTTCAACACACAAAAATAAGATAATCAAAGTTTGTTTTTCTAAGCTTAAAGACTGGCAAACCTTTTAGATGTCCTTGACGGTTCGTACTCTCTCCTGAGCTCACAATATGTAGCACACCTGCCTTTCTTTCTCTTCTTAGTCACTTTTCCTGAATAATAACGGTTGGAGGAGGTGGAGAGCGTTGCTGTGGCACCATAAAAAAGGCACAGAGAGAAATGACAGAAGGCACAGGATTTAAATATCCTCCTAGAGCAGCAACAGCAGATATAGATATAATTCAACAACCGTCCAGCCTGCCTCTGTAAGGACTTCAGGAGGATGTCTACTAATAATTTATTCATCTTAAATAACGAGAGTGTTCAGGTGAGCTCCGTCTGTTTGGTTTTTGGAAGCAGGAAAGCCACGATTCCTCCAGAAAGCAGCAGAGCCGACACCATCAGCACCGGCACGGCACAGTTTGTGTCCACCAAGTTTCCAAACACGACGTTACCCGTGATCGCTGCTATTCGACCCACTCCTGTGAAGAAACCCAGAGCGGAGGACCTGAAAGAAAAGAGAGAGAGAGAGAGACACAGACAGAGAGAGAGAGACACAGACAGAGAGAGAGAGACACAGACAGAGAGAGAGAGAGAAGAAACACACAGTAGGTTATTTACTGAGAACAGACTTTATGTAACATGTTGACTGAAGACTGAAAGTTAAAAGCTTATTTCCTCTGAAGAAACTGAATCATCTAAATGCAGGAAAGCACAACTATTAACCTTTGACTTGATTCTGCATCAATCACTGTTAAATGTTCCCTTTTCTATCTTTGTTTTTCATGCTGTACACAAACACCAAAACAAACGGTAAACGTCTCATTCTAAAAAGGAAGAGAACTGAAGAGTAATGTCTTGATCTATGCAGAAAAAAGTCAAACATTAAGTAACACAAACTATAAACACAAACTTTTTTAAAAAAGAAGCCAGAAATGTTATTTAATTAGAGTTCAGTACAAATACCAAAAAATATGGGTGAATGTTTTTGAGAACATTTAACTGAATTTGATTGTTCTTGGCCTTTATAATAAAATAGTAATGAAAGAGTGCTTTTTGAGATACTCACACTTTAGCCAAGACGTTAATAATGAATGAATACATTTTTCTGAACCATGTTGGCGTTTAAAAGGAGTTACCTGAGCTGGGTCGGGTACAGCTCGGTTCCCACCACGTCCAGAGCGTTCCAGGCGATGACCGACACGCCGCTGAACACGCAGGAGAAGATGAGACTCTGAGCTTTGGTCTGGACCACGTAGATGAAGAAGACACAGACACTGGACAGCAGCAGGCTACAGGCTGGAGGTGAAGAGAGTTAAGATCAGAGAGTGAGGTTAATAATTCTTAAAATGCAGGACTGAGAGCATTTATTGATTAAGCAGCTGTGATTAATGGTGAGGTTAGAGGAGCGATGCCCTCTGTACTGACAGCACAGAATGCAGGTTATTGGATGTCTCGATGATATAAATGACGCTAGAATTAATCATTCTCAACCCAAAAGTATGAAGTAGAACCTATCTGTTCTTCTCACACAGTTTCCTCATCAAATACACATTATAACATGATACTGATCCTTTCTTCTTCTGATGTGGCAGCAATATGCTTCTGTAATAGAGCAAGGATATTGAATGCCCTTTAAAATAATCAGCAGAAAATTAAAATCAATATGAAATGTCACACCAGCCAGTGTAAGTATGTGTATGTTTCTTCTGAGAAAATGGGGAAGCGTCTTGATATTCATCATCAATCACAGCTTATTTAATATTCTGTTAATTACAGGAGTGGCAGCATGATGTGATCGGGAGTCTTTATGTGCAGGTGTACAAACAAAACAACTCAGATTCACTTTAGCAATATTTTACCTCTCAATAAATCAGATAAACACTCAAAGAACTTTAAGAAATGCAGCACAGTGACAGTATGAGTTAGAAATCATGATAGAGAATCATCAGAACACATTTATTACGTTAACTTAGTGAAGGTAAGTAAACAGTTTTTATGAAGCTCAGACTCACACAGCAGAGTCTTTCCTCCAGTGCTGTCCATCATGAGAATAGTGAAGATGTTGCCCGGCAGGTTTGACGCAGCGATGATGAAACCCTCCATGTACACTGTCAGGAGAGATAAAGACATATGAAGGAGAGTGAGGACTGTGTGAAGAAACATTTAACCATTGATATATGATTAACACACTCACATTTAGACAAACACGTTCACACTTGTCAAATTCACCTGAACTTGAATGAGTTTGGGCTGTGGAGTGAAATGTCACAATACACTCAAATAAAAAAGCTCAGGCTGCATCTAAAGCTTGTGCTCTTTGACTTTTAGGTCAGAGCTGAATTTAAAAAGTAAAGCATCAAAGCAGTTCCTCCTACAGGTGGAGAAGTAACATGATACATTGATGGTTCATTGTTCTTTTGTGTCTTTTTCTTTGTGCTCCACTGTAGAGCTGCAACGATTAATTGATCAAAAGCAAATCAATCTGCAGCTATTTCAATAACTGAATTATCATTTTAGTATTTTTTTTAAGGAAACTGACAAAAACTACCCAATTGTAGCTCCTTAAATGTGACAAATGAAGCTTTTATGTGTCAGACACCTCTTTGTAAACTCAATATCTTTGGGTTTTGGACTGTTGATTGGACAAAACATCTGAAGTCAGTTTAGGCTCTCAGTAATTAGAAAAGGCTTTAAAAAAATATGTTCAAACATGATATAATTCAATATTTTTTTATTTTCAAATATTTTATAGATAAAACAATGAAATAATTATTAAAATAATTACTAATGGCAGCCCTGCTCCACTGTGTAGTATTTGTTTAAAGAAATATATTTGCACTACTACTACTACTACTACTACTACTACTACTACTACTACTACTACTACTATCTATATAACACTACTGTAACTTACATTGTTAGAAGTCATTTTTAAGACTGACAAGGTAACAATACACACAACAGTAGCTCAGTTGCAGTCAGGTGTTCAGTAAGGATGATTTAACACTCACTTATTTTTACTTCATCTTCAAACTGTGTCTTATTTTTGGACCTATTTTCTAGCTTCTCTTCAAAAGACGAGCTCTAAATTCACCGAGGCGGTAAAAATCTGCATAAATTGGTCATCGTCACGGTTACACACCTGCTGTCTTCACTGGGTAGCAGTTTTGGTTGCCGAGTGTAGATGGTCGGGTCACGTTGGCACAGGGCGAGCCGCCGTCCTCGATTCTCATAAAGAGCTCTGGGAACCACATCCACAGCCCGTAATAACTACACACACACACACACACACGTAGACAGAGAGTGTCATTGGATTTAATACAGAAATTGGTTAAGACTTTGGTCAGAATTTATAGACAGATAGATAAATAAATACGTAGATACATTTTTCCAACTATGACACGATCAACACTGGCTGCTTAACAAAAAAAAAAAAAGAGGAGCTCTAATTCTGACTCTGAATGTAGACAGATGTGATTTCTCACCCGAAGGAGATGCAGTAGAAGATGATGAGCAGAACGATGCTCCTGGATTTGAGTGAACCGTCAAACATCTGTTTAATAGGCACCAAGCCCTGCAAGATAGATTATTCACAATGACATAAAAAATAGAGCTGCAACAATTAGTCGATTAATAGGTATCATTTGACATAAGCGGATTAATTGATAATAATTGATAAATAATTGTTAATTGCAGCTCCCAAATGAACATGTTAATTCAAATAAATACAGTAAATCTGGACAGAGTTTAACCAATTAGTTAATCTGGATCTGTTTTGATAATGATGTAATTGTTTTGGTAATTTTTCAACATAGAAAATAATGCAACGATTAAACAGCAATGAAAAAAATAATTAATAATAGTACATAATAATCCTAAACATCTTTATTTTAGCTTAGAGAAAACTGTACACTCAGTATAGACAGAGGGGAGGGACAAGGAGTTAAAAATGGGCCAGCTGTGAACAGGTTAATCCAGCTGTGCTACTTCAGGAACCACAAGGAAACACGATACATGCAGGAGGAAAAATGCCTGCTCTTACACATTTTTGCGGCTTTTTGACTCCTCTGAATCATCTATGTGGACGTCCACTCATGGTTTGTCTGGATTTGTGAAAATACCTTTTTAATAATTCTGCAGAGTCGCTCTTTAGGTGAGCCCCAAGTTTTAGTCTCATCCATTTTCCCTCTTTGCTTGGAGCTGGTAGACAAACCAAATTCCTGTAAAAGAGTTCAGCATCGTCGGATATTATAGAAGCAATATTGTTTATATAATATGTAACATTTTTTCAAACATAAACATTTTGTAGGATTTCTTAAAATATTTTAGGATTTGTCATTGACCTCTCTGTTGTTGTGTATTTGTACATAATTTCTGCATTAGTAACAAAGCATTACATTTGTACACTAAACAACGTTAATGATATGTACCGATATACAGAAACAGTATTTAGTTCATACCGGGAAAGCTTTTCCTTTTCTCCACATGTTCAGCTTAAACATCAGGTGGAAGACATGGATCGCCTCTTTCTCCCGGCCCGCCTGGCAAAGATAAATATAATCACATATATATTTACAATAAACAGTAGAGCCCAAAAGTTCAGCTCAGTAGAGAGAGCAACGCAAGCCCTCATGCCTGGTGTTAAAATACCTCCATGAGGAACTTGGGGCTTTCAGGCATGAGCAGCTTGAAGAGGAGGGCTGATGTGAGACTGGGAACAGAGCACAGCACCACAAACAGTCTCCAGCTCTGAAAGTCCAGAGATCCCACAGAGAAATGTGCCCAAGTTCTGGGAATCACCAGCCAGGCCAGACCTGCACACAAAAACACAAACACTCACTCACTAAACACAGAGAGCTTCAAATGATCTGTTTCAGAGTGTGTACTATTTCTTATTTTAATAACAAAGATAGTTATGTTTTATCCCTTCAAGTAGAGGTTTATGTCTTTTTGTTTTGGGGCAAATAGCAGCTTTTGTATCAACAAGAATTTCTCAAAATGTCTTTTAAAAGATATGTTTTTGGCTTTCATTTAGCACACATGAAACCTGCAACAGTTGTTAAATAATTTTTATCCTCATTACAGTATGTATCCTTAGATTGTTGTTTAAGCATTTTTAAGTTATTTACATATTTTTTAAAACAAATCCACATATAGTTTTGTAAAAGTTAATAGTATTGAATTCTTTTTAGCTTTGTGATTAACATAGCTTGGTGATTAACATTCTTTCTTTCTTTCCTATCAGCTGTTTTGTATATCTGTTGATCTGAATGCTGAGCTGCAGACTAATTGCTCTTACAGGGATAAATTGAATTGAATTTAATTAAATTGAAAAAAGAGAGCATTTGTCTACCTATAACTGTCGTACTGTATCTCAGTATCTGTATCATATTTCAGCTTTTTGTAAAAAATGAATGAAAGAAACCCTACATGATAAAAGGTAGAAAAGTGGAGCTCTGACTGACTTTAAGGTGGGTGAACTTCACCGGTTTTGCACAAATGTGACTTTTTGTAAACGACACAAACACATCACTGCATAGCTGAGAACTTGTGCTCACACATTCATGTTTTGTCCTCACCTGCAGCCACAATGTTTCCTGCCATCCAGAAAGTAGCCAGAGCGCTGATCATCGCACCTCTCCTCAGCCGGGGCATAAACTCTGAGAAGTACGAGAAGATAACAGGAATCGACCCACCGACCCTACAGATGGAAAGAAGACAGTTTTTTATCCCTAAAGTGTTTTCTGATGATAAGAAATCTTGTTTTATTAAACCAAATGGATTCATTTTGGCTCTGTGTTCCTGAAAACTTGTAAACGTTACAAGACCAGAACTTTACATTTGCCAATTTGCTCATTATCTAATATTTAATAAGAACATCCAGGTGTTGTAGGGATAAAACCCTGCTCTAAATGAGATGTTGGTTGTCATACAGTATCTCTAAGTGCTGATACTGGCTTCATTCATTGTGTGAGTCTCGACTAAATAATGACCGTGTAAACAGAAAAATGCAAAATTAAGCAAATCACATCCTCACCCGATGCCGCTGATGAATCGCAGCAGCAGGAAGAGCCAAAACCAGGGAGCTGTGCTGGCCAGACCTCCGAACACCCCGTTCACTGTCAGGGACACAACCAGGACCCTGCGGCGCCCCCTCTGGTCAGCCAAGTATCCCCACATGTAGCCGCCCACCATCATTCCTAGAAAAACAGGAAACAACATAGAAGTTAGTCACATTTGTTAGGATAGGTTGGTGTTCTGTCTTCTCTCAATGAGCATCTTTATTATGAGTCATGAGGTATTATTTTGTTCAGTGACTATTCATTCTTCTATGTCGCTCCACAAAAAGATAAAAACTTTCATTTATATGTAGATTGAACGGTTTTCATTAAAACATTTTTATCACCTAGCTTTATATCTGTTGCCTCTCTGACCACTACTGAGACACATTCATTAACATTTTGTGTTGTGACTGATTCAAGATAAGGAGGGTTCACAGAGATACTGCTGTCCTCTGGGGGACGTGCTGTTACTCTAAATGTTTTATACACAGGTGAACTATACTGTCTCAAATACAAGAGTTATTAAATGACTCTGCGTGATTCACCGAGGAAAATACTGGCAGTCAGCAGGCCCATGTCTGAGGACCTCAGCAGCAGATCACAGCGCGCCGTTGGCAGCAGAAAAGACACGCAGAGAATCTCGATGGCATCGCTGGCATTGGCCCAGCCGCACACCACCAACAGCAGCCAGTGGAACAAACCAAAACCTGAGAGCAAAGACACAGAACAAAGGGCGAGCGGACAAAGAGACAAGTTATCTGTTAATGAATCAACTGTCTGTCTCGATAGTAATGTCTCGCTGCCTCGCTCAATATGGTCAGCAGACAGCTCTCTATTACACACATGCAGGTAGCACATCATTCTTAATGTTTATTTAAAATCCTGAACAAAATATGTCAAGATGTACAAGTTTTAAAGATGCAGTCAAATCTAATTAGGCAGATATAGCTGAAGTCTTTTATGATAATGTAACATTTTGAAAATGTCACCTAACACCGTCATTCTTGGCTGTATCGATGTAATGTTTACGATGCTTCACAGACAATAAAAAAATAGAGAGGCACGTCATCCATAAGCTAAAAGATGAAACAATAAATTTTCACCTCTGTTCATATCATTATTTTGCTTCTGACATTTAACAGCAGGAAATAAATTACAGCCAACAGTAACGATGATATCATCAAATTTTATATCACCTGCTTCCTCCACTGCTTCCTCAAATGTTAATCTTCTTTGTACACTCGCACCACCATGACTTGTGATGTTCGAGGCACTCCTGTCGAAAATGATTTCACCTAGAAAGCCAAACACACACAGAGAGGTGAGGTGAGATAGAAGCTCAAGTGAGAAGCAGAGCAGTGAGCAGCAATTAGTCGATTAATCAATGTATCGAATGAAAATTAATCAACTATTTGAATAATTGTATCATTGTTTCAGTCGTTCTTAAAGCACATTCTCTGGTTCCAGCTTCCACACATGAAGATTTGCTGTTTCTCACTGTCATATATCGAGTAAATTGAATATTTGACTGTTATTCAGACAAAACAAGCAAACTGAAGACATCAAAGTAGCATGTGACAAACATTTCATAGTCCTAAACGATCAAAAGATGAATCAAGAAGATAATCTGCGTCAAAACTGTGTCACTGTTCCCAAATGAACAATGAAAGAGGTTTTCCTCACTGTAATCCTTCCTCCTGTTCATACTGACAATTAAAAGATCCTTTGAATGTGCTTTCAGTTTAAATAATGGGAACAAAATCCACAGTGTATGATGTGAAGCTTATATGAGGCTTCATCAATCTGTTAGTCATATAAAATAGCATCAAATTCCCTCGTTGTGTTTCCCTGTGGTGAAAGTACAGCAACAAAAAGAGGAACTTTGACACTAAAAAGGCGGTAAAGTTGTAAAGTATATACTTGATCTGACTAATTAGGTGACCGAAGCTTCATATTAGCTTCAGATAAGCTTTTAACCTCAATCCTATAAACTGGGGTATCTGCAGACCCCAGAGGTGGGCCTACTGTATACTTTTTGTCATATCTTATAGGTTCTATTATTCCAAATTTTCATGACTTTCTCAATTAATTTGTTCATAATCATTAATATAATTGTTTTCTGTTTCTACTTTTATTAGTGTTTTTTTGTTGCTGTTGTTCTTAATACCTATGTATGGAGGACTATGCAGTTTTAATAGATGGAACCATTTATCGAGTTCACGTTTGCCATGGGTCCTAATTTAAAGTAGCACTCTGTCAGTCATTTTGAGGCTTTGTGGAAATATTGCATTTGGAATAAAAGCTGCAATTAGTATTAAATAAAAGTATATATCTTTGTTTTGCACAATATGCAAATTGAGTTTAACCTTCCCAAAATTATTTAAAAAAAATTTAGGCAGCATAACTAATATTGTTTTTAGAAGAAATACATTAACATTTTTGCTATGATGCTTGTTTCTTACAGTAGTTTCTTCTTGGGGTGTTAAATATGTTGGTATAATGGTAGCATGAAGGTTAAAGACACTTTTTTTTGGTGAGTGCATTATGAAGGGATCTTGTAGTGCTCATATGAACAGGAGAAATTACTACAAGCAAGAAAGTACTGTTTAAATGTCCATATGGGCAGCTGATTGTTGTTTTATAACACACTTAGAAAACATTGTGAACTTATCCTTTAAAGCTAAATCTGCTCCACATGCACAGAGCTGGATGTAGCTCACACTGTGTGCCTGTCTGAACACTAAATAAAACACAAGTTAAACCTCAGTGAGTGGACATAATGTGTAGGGGGTGAAGTGGCAAAAACTTCACCTTCATCAGAGTCCAGCTCGTTTGGTTCCAGGTGGTCTCCGGTAAGAAGCGGCTCGCTCGCCTCTGCGTCAGCGTGACCAGACATCCCTCACTCTTCAGTCGGATGTGTCTAAATATGGGCAAGAGTGTTAGCAGTATGTTTAACGAGTCTACTGCACCACAGGTTTACTATTTCAACCATGGCGTCTGTCCCATGACTGCTGCTAACTAAGCTAACCTGTCAAAGAAGGAGGACCAGGAAGTAGAGAGAGAGAAGACAGAGGAGGGAGGTGTTTTTTTTTTTGTGTTGCACGTCCTCAGCGTCCTCCCCTCAGTTTACCTATTTGGTTTTTTACTCGAGCTACAAGCTACAATCCCAGCCGTGCTCTAACCTCACATGAGCCGCGGAGGGGTGAAATCACCTAGCAACCCTAAAAAAAGAGCTGAGAGCTAGCAGTGTGTAGTAGTTATTACCTCCCCTTGAGTGTGAGTGTGTGTGTGTGAGTGTGTTTTCTGAAAATACTAGATTTGAAGATGGCGACCAGCTCGGAGCGTAGTCCTCCTCCGTTCCCCGACTCCTCGGAGGACCAAGATGTGCTTGACTCCGAAGACGTCGAAGAAGGAGGAAGAGGAGGAGGAGGTAGTGATGAAGAAGAAGGCGACGACCTCTTCATCTCCACGGTAACGACGTCCTTTTATTAAACGGTCGTTCCATGTCAGTTATAAAGCTCTCTCGGCTAACTGACATTAACGGCTACAACCGTCAGCTAACGAAAAAGCTAACGAGCAAAAAAAAAGTTAATAAAAGGAGCATTTCATCTGCTTTTAACTTAGAAATAACACTAAATATATAGTGTTGACTTTGCCAGCTGTCATGTTGGATAGTGTTAGAATTGTAGCTTTTACTTTAAGTTCAATTATCAGTGCTGTGAGCTTGTTTTGATGCACTACGACTAGCTTTAAGAAGCAGCTTGTTTTTTAGGCTTTAAAACATAATTTCTTATTGATTTTTTTCTTGCTTTTTAAAAGTTATAAATATGGACAACTACCCCAGCTGTGATGTGATCAGATCGAAGTTAATCTAACTCACTTTCTATTTTGGTTGATAGTAGAAGGAGTGTGTCTGTGCAAATCATATTTGGCATTTTTCTTGGGTGTAAACAGGTTCAAATTGCACTAAATCTGAATGTTCTCAGCAACATTTTTTGGATGTGCAGATGTTTTTTTAGGCCATGCATGTAGCAAGAAAGGAATCTAATCATAGCAGTTTAAAGGGGGGGATTGGATCTGTGTGATTTGACTCTAAAACCTTGACATTATCATAGAGGTGATTGTGGTATTTCAGGTGTGTCAGTGATTAAAATAGTCCCTCAGGTTAAAATTGCACTGCTGTCCCTAAATCTGAAGGTATCCACCTCCTCAGCTGCATTTTTTTTGGATGTGCAGATTTTTTTAGGCCATGCATGCAGCAAGAAAGGAGTTTAATCATATAGCTAATCTTTAGTGTGATTAAATCTGTGTGATTTGACTCTAAAAGTTGACATTATTATAGAGGTGATTGTGTTTCTTAACAGTGGTATTAGTGGTTAAAATGCAGGCTCCTTTTTGAATGAGGATTAAAAAGCTGGCTGGGGCAGCCTGCTGTCATGTGAGTCAGCTGTGGTCACATGGTCAGAACCCGGATGTTTTCCTACAGTCAAAGTTCAGAGGACAGATAGGAAAGTTGCTGTCTTTGATTTTTTTTCTCTCTTTTAAAGCAAGGGACTAACTGCTACATGGAAAACATTACTCAGCAGTTGTGGATTTGACATTTAACAGAGCCTGTAGCTGAAGTAATGTTTGGAAATGTACCAGGTAGTGGTCACTTGTGGGTTCAGAGTGGCATTCGGCATTAAAAGAGCCAAGATTATTATCATCAATCTGGTTTTGTAATTATCCATTAGATTAAACACTGCTGCACTGTGTCAAGAGACTCTTTACACAGTATTACTCACCTTTTAATATAAAGTAAATACACCCAAAACCTTTCATTGCTTTTATTAAGTTACAACATACTCACATTTTGATTTTTTATTATCAGCTACACACACCCAGTAGCTTGTAATTACTAAATTCTTGGGCCTTGGGTCACAATGACTGTTTTCTCACATTGTATAAACCCAATGACTACCCTATTAGTTGAGAAAATAGCCCAAGTAAAGTGTGTAAAACCTGATAATAGACATCTGGATTATGCTGCAGGAATAGTTAAAGGAAGGTTAGGTTTTTGTTGTTAAACCAGGTTTCTTTTGTCTTGCATATTAGATTTGGGGAGGTTAAAAAATGGCACACATTCAATGTTTGCCCTTTCACAAATGTGAAGGTTTGATTATTGTTGGTTAGACAAAACAAAAAACTTGCAACCAGTTTTCCCAAGGTGAAGGTTGGGCTTACTGAAAATGTGAAAGTTTTGTACTATTTTCTAAATCCAGAAAAGCACAGATTGAGATATAACTGCTAGTTTCAGTCCTGTGTAGTTTGAAACATATTACTTTTCTTCCCTATCTCCAGATCGAAGCTCCACTGACCGAAATGGATCCCACACCGCTATCTGCTAATCTGCTCAGTGATGATTTAATGGATCCTCCCAGTGATATTATGAATGATCCATTATTTGAACCCGTCAGCATCCAAACAGAAACCAAACCAGCCAGTGAAGTTGTCAGCGAGCCCTCGGATGATTTTGTCGACCTAACAAACAACCTGATGACTCCTGATGACAAGATTGTAGATGTTAGTGCTGCCGCAGATGCAGCAAAAGACACAACTGAAATCCCTCTAGATGAACCCTCAGACGATTTTGTTGACCTATTGGGAAGTGAAACTGAAGCACCACAAGAGGAAGTAGTGTTTGCAGATGTTTCTGTTGGAGTAGCAACAGATAAAAGTGAAGTGACGAGCAGTGACACAGATCCACCTGGTGAGGCTGAACAGGAAGTAAAAGAAACTTTCACTGCACCGATTATCGACATCAGCGCCGATTTGTCATCGATGAATTCACAACCACCACCTGCCAGTGACAAAATTCTTGACCCTTTGGCCGACCTTCTTAGTGATCCTGCACCCGTTGAGGCCAAAAAACCGAGCGCCATGCCGGACCTGTTTGAAGACGACGGCAGCGACCTGTTTGCAGAACCTCTGCAGGCTACGCCGGCCAAGCAGCCACAGAAAAGCCTGTTTGGAGAACCTGACGAGGATCTGTTCAGCGAGCCGCTGGGCGCCACGGCAAAGAAAACCGCCACCAAGGAGCAGAAGGACAAACCCGTCACAACCAAGGCTGCTGCTGTTGCTGCTGCTAGTGTCAGCAACATAAGTGGACCTCTGCACGAGAGTAACCAGGGAGAGCCTGCTGATATCTTCTCTGAGGAAGCCATCGCCACAGCGCCCAGCGTCAGCACCACAAGCAGCGTCAACTCCAAGACTAATGGAGTCCACTCTGAAGAAGACACAGATTTATTTGCAGGTAAGTGGCAGGATTTATATGTTTTTTAAGAATTTATATGTCATATATTCCAAAGTTCACATTCTAGCTTGTTTTACAAAACTTTACTGAAACTTAAACAAGTAAACATTGAGGCCAGATATTTATTTTACATCAGAACAAATCTTTAGGATCAAATCAAGTTTTTATTGTGTAGTACTCAAAGAGAAGCACCAGAGGGAAAGGACAGGTTTGGATAGGCTTTTTCAGACTCCTGAGTGTTAATACTGTTATTTCAGGTCATTTGAACAATTTAAACTAACATGCACCAACAACTACACTGGCCTGGGATGAACATGTGGGGTTCAATCCTGTTTCAACAATGTATGTTAGAAGTTTGAAAACAATCTGAGTAAATCTAAATAAGTCTGATAGTGTGAGTGTATGTGTGGACAAGGCCTAAGAGGAGGATATGAACTTGCACATTTTTTTCTTTGTGTGTCAGGTCAAAGTCAAAAGCTCTATTATCACACAGATGAGTCACACAGAGAAACTCACTGCACTTTCCAACAAAACGCTGAAGTTTTACCAAGACTTCCGTACCAGGAAAAGTCAGATACAAAACAATGTATAATCAGGTTTATAGGAGAACTAAAATGAAGAAGTGTTGGACTCCTGCACACTGTCAACACAAAATTAAATAAAGATGACATGTATTTAGTATATTTGTACTTACTACCTACAATAAAATAAACAAACTAGAAAGAAATTGACATAAAAATCAACAATCTGTGTCAATGTTTTGCTTTTGTGTCCTAAAAAACATCCATGTAGATTTGTAGCTGTGATAATATGTGCGTCCAGGATCTTAAGACATCTCACTACATATTTCCATGCCAGCATGTGGTGACCTCTCTCTGCTTTCCGTGTCTTTTCTTTTCCTGCAGAAGCCACAGTGGAGCTTTCTCTCGACAGTCCGCGGAATGAGAGAAAGACGGACGTGACTGCCAAACCGTCTGCATCCGCCCCCTCTCTGTCAGCAGCTGCCAGCCTGGTCAAGCCTCAGGCTGCTGCCCTGGAGGAGGTACATGTCTATCCTCAGAGTGAAATTCCCAGTATAACTGCAACTAAGTAATGACTGTTAGAATAGAAGTCAGGGATTTATTTCTGTCACTGGTTCATTTATTAAAAAATATAAGAGTTCTGAGAATTTGTCAATGTAAGGTTGTTTATATTCATTTTGGGGCATTTTGACATCCTATGAGAACAAAGCATTCTCACTTTCTAGCATAAATCTCAATTCTGCCGTTTAAAAAAAAATGAAGTTGACTGTAAACTGAAACTGAGAGATCATTGTGATAGATAATATTTCCCTTTGTGTTCAATATTCATTTCAGCTGGAAGAAGAGGAAGAAGAAGAGGAGGAAGACAAATTTGAAATCTCGGTGTCTGTCACTAACCCTGAAAAAATAGGTACGGTTTAGTTTTATTCTTTTTTATTAAATAATGTTGTTTTTTTCTGTCTGTTGCATTAAGACAAAGGTTATTCTGTCCTTATTCTCCCTCACCAGCTTGCTTTAGATAACATAATGTAAATATTTGTATCATATTTGTCTCTGTTTCTCTGCGTCCACTCAGCAAATGCCTTTCATATTTTTCAGGGGACGGGATGAACGCCTACATGGCCTACAAAGTAGCCACACAGGTAAAACCCTGACAGTGATAGAGCCTTTAACTGTAACCTAATGTTGTCCATCTTTTATCCGGAGGAACTTAGTCCAGTTAGTCATCAGATATGTGGCAACAGTGAGCCAATAGAGGAAATACTGGTCAGGGTTTCGTGGGAGAAACACCAATGGTGCTGTTCCTGTAAAGTAAACAGCAGTTAGTCAGAATTATGTGAAATTTTATAATAGTAGTAGTAGTAGTAGTAGTAGTAGTAGTAGTAGTAGTAACATTAGACTGTAAAATCCATAAAATCCAATAATAAGTATATTTTGAAGGCTTTAAAGGATTTAATGAGGAATCGTGTGAACTCTGTTTCAGACCACACTGTCCATGTTTCGCAACAAGACCTTTACAGTCAAGCGACGCTTCAGTGACTTCCTCGGCCTTTACGAGAAACTGTCTGAAAAACATGGACCAAATGGATTCATCGTGCCTCCGCCGCCAGAGAAGAGCATTCTGGGTAGGTAGACTTCATTTAACTGTCGCTGTAACAAGAAAATCTCATCTTCATTAGTTGTAAGAATGCACGATGTCGTCCTGCCACAGGTATGACAAAAGTGAAGGTGGGAAAGGAAGACTCCTCATCTACAGACTTTGTTGAGCGGAGAAGAGGTGCATTGGAGAGGTGAGAGTTAGAAAAGAAAGGGAAAATAAATCTGCATCCTGACAACGGAGGTGCATCTTCACCTGATCCCTACCTAACTATTTTTATACCCATTTTCTTATTTTAACAGGTATCTCCAGAGGGTGGTGACTCACCCATCACTTATCCAAGATCCTGATGTCAGAGAGTTCCTGGAGAGAGACGAAGTAAGACCAAATTTAAGCTTTGGTGCCTTTTTTAGGAGACAAATATCTATTTCGTTTTTTTTTTACTTGAATCTTTCTGAAATCCTGCAGTAGACCATGAAGTAGACCATGAAATGAAACCCTTGGGCCACAACTTCAGCACATTTTTGACATTTATATTTGTATTTATAAGCGCTGTCTGTAATGTAAAATGTGTGTGTGTATTTTTTGTGTGTGCGTGTGTGTGTGTGTGTGTCTTCAGTTGCCCAGGGCAGTGAGCACTCAGGCTCTGAGTGGCGCCGGCTTCCTGAAAATGATCAACAAAGCAACAGATGCAGTCAGTAAAATGACCATCAAGATGAATGAATCAGACGTGGTGAGTTCAGCTGGAAAGGCACACTCCTGCTGCTCTCAACAGTTTTCATTTCCGAGAAGATGATGATGTAGCAGATGGTTTTTATGATGAGGAAATCTCCCGGTTTCACTCCAGAGCAGCAAAAACTGCAACATCCCTGGTTCGAATCTGCCTGGGGGATATTTGTTGCATGTCGTGCCCCTCCCTCCCTCTCCCCCTTATTTCCTGTCTGCTTTCCTGCTTCTCCACCATCTCCTGTCAAGTGAAAGCAAAAGAATGCCCAAAAAAAACATTTTCAACATTAAAAAAAAGATGGAGGGAGCAGAAACGTTAAGTAATTAAAACATGAGTACACACTTCCAGCTAAAGACTGATGACTCATTGAGGCTGAACAGCTCAGCACAAATCAGGCACTTCTCACAAAGCAGTGTGATATTAGTAAGAACAGAGCTGGGTTGTTAATGTGTTTTTCATGTTTAATTTGAGGAATTCACACCGGCCAACATCACTTCATTTATCGTCTTGTGTTACAACTACTCTGATCAAGCAGCAAACACTTTTCCTAAACTCAAAATATCAAAGCATTGAAATATAAAAAGCAAAACAGGTTTCTTTATACATATAGAAAGAAACAATTAAATCCCTCCTATAGGGCTAATTTGCTTATTAATGAATGAATGAATTTTACAGACCAAACAAGTATGATATGGCTCATAATGATCATCTGTGCTCAGTCCTCCTCAGTGGTACATTGCACCTGATATTAACAAAAATATTGAAGCTAAGTTTAGAAATGAATATGTAAAACCACAGTGGCTTTTTTAACCCCTTTGATGTTGGCGTAGTAACTAACAGTTTGTTTTTGTGCTGCAGTGGTTTGAGGAGAAGCTGCAGGAGGTAGAGTCTGCAGACCAGCAGTTCAGGAAGCTCCACGCATTGGTCGAGTCTCTGGTCGTCCACAGAAAAGGTTAGCGGTGTCCAACCACAAATACTTTCACTTCCTGTCATGTTTACCCATCAGTTACACTATCAGAAGAGTCTCACAATATGTCCGGATGTTACAAGCCAGAATAAAAACAGTATTTGTACAGAGCAAACACAGAGAAAATAAAGGCTTTAATGTGATTATGACATTAATACCAGTGAGACTAAATGAAGATTGAGTGACTCTTACCATCTTAGCATCTATCATCTACAGTACCATCTTATACTGTGATCAAGTGATTAGTTGTTTTGTCCATGAAATGTCAGAAAATGGTGAAAAATGCCATCTAAGCCCAAGATGCAACCTCAGACATTCACTTAATTATCATAAACTTATTATAAAGTCGACTTAGTTAATCGAGTAATCATGGCGGCTCAACAGACAATTCTAAGTCTCTTCTGGGGAAAACTTTCCACATGACTCCCAAACGATCAGTAGATGTCATAATTGAAAGCTGCTTTCAGTTCATTTAGATAAACAAATGAACACAGACAGAAACTGAAGCAAAACAAGTCGTCACCCTTCATGCTCTCAACAAGAAGAGATGTGCTATCAGCTGCACACAACTCCCCTCTCTTCTTCCTCTTCCTCCCCCCCCCCCGTGGCTCTGCCCTCTGACTGGCTCATATCTGCACCGCCCTTCTTGACAGTTTTCAACCAGTTAAAACACAAAATGACAGCCTATGTGACACGGTGGATTAAACCTCGTGGAAAAGTAAAGTAAAATATATCAGCTCCAAGTGCTCTGAAGACAAGTTGTGACATGTGAGCTTCACAGTATTTCACAAACAGTATTTCACAAACCCCCACACCCAGAAAGTTGTTTGAGGTTTATATATATCATGTTTTTGGTGTCACATTAGGAACAGTAGAAAAAGAGAAAAAAAAAGGTTTGTGGTTGTAATAACATTTGGCCGTCTTTTCCACCTCCAGAGCTGTCGTTGAACACGGCGAGCTTTGCCAAAAGCACGGCCATGCTGGGCAGCGCGGAGGACAACACCGCTTTGTCCCGCGCCCTCTCCCAGCTGGCAGAGGTGGAGGACAAGATGGAGCAGCTACACCAGGACCAGGCAGCAAACGACACCTTCTGCTTCGCCGAACTCATTGCTGATTTTATCCGCCTGCTCGGTGCCGTGAGGGTACTGAAAATTCATCGTAGTAAAACATTGTAGCTAATCGTGTGTAGTGAAGAACTGGAATAGTTTTAATTTAAGATAAAACACCCACATAAATGTAGAAGTAACAAAAGCATTTTAGTTTTACAAAGGTTGATGTTTACCTTCTGGACATGTAGAGCTTTGGAGTTAGAAATTATGTTAACATTGTTGCCTTGGTTACTGTTTTTATCACAATATCAAAAACAGTGCAAGTATTTGTATCTGGAGTTGAACTGTGATCAGATCAGCCATTTTAAAAAGTCTCAGGTAGTCGTGTTAAATCCTAGTGAGAAAATAAAGTCCAGAAATATAAAAATATGATGCCATTAAAGTTAGTAAGATATTCAGGAATGCAGTGCAGAAGGAAGGGCATATTTATGGGTTAAATTAATCATTTTAGTACTTATCTGTGCAGCCTTTCTTATTTCACTGACACAATATATTAAAAAGCAGAAAGTTCGCTTTAGTGAGTCTGGTTCAATTATAAAGGTGGTTTAAAAACACTAATTATATTAACGCTGAATAAAAGCTTCAGATTTATTTATAAAGTTGAATAGGGACCTTTCGTGTACAGTAAGTCCTCTAAATATAAACATGACTCTCGTGTGTTTGTGACCTGCAGGGCTCGTTTGATCACCGGATGAAGGCGTGGCAGCGTTGGCAGGATGCGCAGGCCATGCTGCAGAAGAAGAGAGAGGTCGAGGCCAAACTGCTGTGGGCCAACAAGCCGGACAAACTGCAGCTGGCCAAGGAGGAGATCGCCGAGGTAAAACGCGCCAAAATCAACACAGTCCAAATGACTCAGACCAGGCCGCGGTTTGATGTGCTCTTTTCAAGATTCACGATTGTTTGAAGACGAGGATTATAGGAGGAAGAACAATGTATCGTCTGTCCTTTTTTAACCTTTTTGTGTTGAGAGTCCGACTCTAAAGTTGTCCTCCCGTCTCGTTCACAGTGGGAGGCCAAGGTGACGCAGTACGAGAGAGACTTTGAAAGAGTCTCTGCCACCGTGCGCAAGGAAGTCGTCCGCTTTGAGGTAACGATGCTGCATTAACATCAGTCACCAGACGGCTGAAAACGTCAAAATAGTGATTGATAGTTTTTTTTTTCTCTCTCTCTCTCTTTAACAGAAAGAAAAAGCTAAGAATTTCAAAAGACAGATAATTCAGTACTTGGAGTCTCAGCTTCAGTCGCAGCAACAGGTGAGTGTCTGTCTAGCCAAACAGGAATATTTAATATTTCAATAATCAAATATGGCTCTTGTTGAACTAGTCAGAGTTCATTTATAACAGTTGTGATATTGATAACGGTTCACCAACTACAGCAGTCTTGTTTTTGACTGTTTCATGCCCCACAATCCTAATCGGAGGCCCTCGAGCTGTACAGCTGTAGCATGTCTGAATTTGTTATTAGATGTTGTGAGCATAGAGTTAATCATCTTATTCATTCATGAGTGCAGTAGTAGAATAATAAAAACTTTGAATTATGAAAATAATTACATTCAGATACTGTAATTCCTGTGAACCGTGTTAATAAGGGGAATATTTAAGGGAGATAAATAACAGCTGGGGTTACTGGATGTAACAACAGTTTTAATACAGTTCCCTGAATACTGGGGACGGCAAACACTCTTTCATCAGCTGCTTTATCAGAAAAACAACATTAGAGCATCTTATGTATCTGTTTCTAGTGCAAAGAGACCTGCATGGTTTTAATAAAGTCATCAGTCACAATTTTGCCTTTTTCCATCCTGCCATAAGCAACCAGGAGAGCATGCCCAGTTTGTATTAGCTCTGACATAATATAGTTGTCAACAGTAAACTTTAAGGCTGTTTTCATTTTGATCATTTACACTAGATTTGGCTATTGCAGAAAAAATGCCGACCATAAATAGTATCAAAAACTGGATCTAATGTCATGAAAATCTTAAAGGTTTTTAAAATTTAAGTTTCTATGAATGAATCCAGGTGCATTGTAAATTCTTAGACGAGTCATCAGTTATAAATCCTAAATGTTGACCAGCTCTTCCTTGTCATTATAAATGAACCTGACAATGTCGTCTCTTCTTCCTCCAGCTGATAAAATATTGGGAGGCTTTCTTACCAGAAGCAAAAGCAATCGCCTAATCCTCGAGCACCAGCCTTCTGGACGACAAAAACAGGCTGCCTTTTTCTTATACACTTTACCTCTTGCCTTTAAACCAAGGAAAAATGCGTGCATTGTAAAGGGAGATACAATCAACCTGTTTTTTTAATCACCTTTAACATATAGCTCTGTATTCTATTGTATTAATAATTGTATATTTTCATTTAACCTTCCACAAATATTTTCTTATTAGATGAAAAGAGTTTGCATATACAAAGATATGGACACACGAAGAAAAGAGAAAAAAAGCGCAAAGTGTAGAAGAATGATTTCCATTAATTTCCACAAGAGAAGGGAAAGGAAACGAGTCCGTTGTTCTCAGGATTATCTCCGACATGTGATCAGGAGCTCCTTCACATCAGCAGTGGGTAATTGTTTACAGTGCGGCTGCTCTCTCATCAAATATTTCTGGGGACCCAGATGAAGAAAGTGGCCAACACTCTCACTCTGTTTCTTCTTTTTAATGACTCAAAGGGATAAAACAGTTAAAGTAAGAATTATGAGCACTTCCACTTGGTGGATTAAGTACTTAAGTACCAGCCATGTTTTGTTTTTTTTTGTTTTTTTTTTGTTTTTCTTTCAGATTTAAAAATACTATTGATGCTGACGGGGGTAGGGGGGGGGGGGGGGTCGCAGGGTAAAGAGAGGCATTAGATTAGCGGTCTACAGCTGTGGTCAAGGGTTGCATTGTAGGTCAAGCTTAATGTGGGTTTAATGTTTTAGATTTGATTTCAATCATTGTGCAAACTTTACTCTTGTAACTACACTTGTCTGTGCCTTTTTAAATCCGAGTGGTGTTTTCGTCTTCGGACAGCAAATATAATCCAGTTTTTGGGAGAGAAAGTTGAACACAGCTGAGGATTGCTAACAATCACTTCCACAACAGCCATAATGACAAGATTGGTCAGGCTTGAGTTTAAAAACCATACAGGTGTTTTCACATCATTTTGCCTATTTACTATAATTTTGTTTTTTTGTATTCTTTGCAAAGCTTTTTGAAATGTGCTCATCTTGCAGGCTGCCTTGGCTTCCACACACTTGAAACTTTGCTTGAGATGTGCACCCTTCACTGTTAATGTCATGAGACTGTTTGAGTTCAATCAATGACTAACATCCTGACATGTCCACTACATAACTTTTGCTATCTCAAGCAAACTGCAAGTATTGTGGTGTACTGAAGTGAAATTGATGAAAACCATTACCTGTCTAGAAGTTGAGATTCTGAGGTCTGCTTCAAAATAAAGTTGACAGTAATAAATATAAATAATAATGAATCATGATAAAATGTCAGAAAATAATGAAGATTGCCAGTCGTAACTTCCCACAGTGGTATCATATTGCAGGTTTTGTTGAACTTAAAGATATTAAATTTAAAATCATGTAAAACATTGAAATGCAGTCCGTCCTCATATTTGAGGAGCTGGAAACATTTTGATTGATGAACAACTTAAATGAATAATCATCTGTTGACTGAATAATCATTTCAGCACTAAATGAGACTCTGTGTGATTTCTAGTAAATGGGCAACAACATGTTAAAACACTGGAATGGTCCTTTTTTTAAAATGGGAGTCCAGAAAGCACCGAGACTGGACTGATGCTGACATGGAGATGAGATTAATGTCAAATACTAAACTAATGCTGATGTCATACTGAACCTAAATGCTTCCCTGCTGCCTCAGTCCGCAGTTTGACGATCAAACAGTAACAAACACGTGGCAGAGCTGCCGTCTTTTTGATTATAGCTTTAATTTCACGTTTGCACACCGTGCAGCGATTACGCTACACTGTATCATGTGTCAGTAAGGCATCACGTAACTTGCAGACATTTCTTTGCACAAGTTGTTTTTTTTTCTTTTTCTTTTGACATATACATGCTTGTTTTCATCTGAGATTTGGAAGAACGCTGTCAGACAGCACTGAATGAAAACCGGATGATTCAGCTTCATACTGCTTGTCATCACTCGTCAACGTGCAGAGCAATGTCAGCAACGTGCACTGTGTCATAGAAACTTCTTTTAAAACAAATCAATTAAAGTTGCACTGTTTACACTTGGAGATTTCAGTAAGAACTCAGACTCAAGTCTCTTTATTTCTAAACACTAAATATTGCACATATTCTGTATATGTGCAGTTCATACTTTGTGTTCTCAAACTTCTTCACATCAAGGACCCCTAAACTTTCACAAATTAGACCACAGACCCCCTTTGATAAGATTTTTGCTTATAGATGTTTCATAAAGTGTATAAAGCTCACACGTTCTGTCATTGTGTAACTTATCGATGGAAGTATAGTGAAAATAAATGATTCCTCTTTTTGCGAGGGGACCCCTGCAAGGACCCCAGACCCTACTTTGAGAACCACTGCACTAGAGAATACACACTGGTACTGCTTTTAAAGTCCTTACTGGTCCACAAGGTCATAGATGAAACTCAGTCAGATTAAATTCCCACTATATCTTCTGATATTAGCTTTTTAAGATTTATCAGTATCAGAATGTAAAATACTTCATCACCTATCAGCTGAGAAGAGACATTGCAGTGATGTGTCCAAGGTTATTTAGGAACTGTCCATAGTTTTTCCACCAAAGTCCACTGACATTTATTTTTCAGCTGTAAAAAAGAAAATCATCATTTATAAGTCAATTCCTTAACAGCCAAATTTAAGGAATCCTCAAAGATCCTCTATTGAACAGGCAAAAAAACTCCCAACATATTTTAATTGCTTCACTCACTTTTGGTGTTAAAGTGCTGACATGGAGTTTATTATGAAGGTAACTGTCATTTGATGTGATGCATGCTTGTACTGTAAGCTCACAAGACTCACTGATGTTATCTAGGTTGTAAAAAAGAACTGTTGTCAGCAGAAAAGATGTCCTCAAGTAAACTTTTATAATAATTCATTCAACAGGGATCTCTTAACTCCTCACAGAGCGCTTCAATGCCAGCTTTGATTTACCATTTATTAAAAACTATTTACAATATGATTCAGAGTTACAGACATCCAGACACCTTTTTCATGTGTGCAGCGAAGCACCCCGGTTTGCACACGACTGAGAGAACAGAAGCAGCATCGAACCAGTGAACTGCGACACATGATAACACTACACTTCACTCTACACAATGTTGCTCCATCCAAGCTAACTGAACTAAAGAAGGCAAACTGTGAGGATAGACTGGCCTGACTGAGCCAACTAAGAAACTGTAGAGAAACTATGATGGACTCTTTTACACACGAGGCGCCCATGACGACAACACCACCACATCATCATCCCATGAACTGCTCGCTTCAGCTTCACTTTGGCAGCTGGACATGAACAAAAGAGTTTATAACATGACAAAAAACTACAAGGATTTGCAACAGTTCAGGCAGTTAATGGTTTCAACATATTACAGAATAATGTAGGTATCAATAAATAACAACCACTTCTCATAAACACAGCCAGCACATATCATGCTCTCTAAAAATATATATATATATGTATGTATATATGCATAAAGGCTCCAATCCATATTCTAAATAATGTGACATGGTGCACTGGATGGATGATTTCTGAAGGTGCCATTATCTACCAAGACACTCTTAACTGAGTACAGATGGCTCCAACATGCACAGAAATTAAAATCATACAAAGCTGACACAAAAATAAGAATGTTTTTGGACTGATTTCTGCTGACAAGGCCAGTACCTCAAGATATTTATATATGTATGTGTATGCTTTGTGATGGATAAGACATTTAACAATACCTTTATTATGGGCAGGGCCAGTGTCCATTCACTTACAATGAGTCAGTTCAAACTGCAGTCTAGCTGGTTATGATAAAAAGCATTGATTATCAGTCATGTCCCATGCAAGTAGTTTTTTGTTGTTTTTTTTGTAATATTTAACAAGTTAGACTGAATTAAATGTACTGATCCCATGTGTGGAAGCCAAGTTTTTTTTCCTAGGATGGGGAAGTCATGAACCCGACCGAGCTAATAGCTACTCTTTGCCTTCAGTGGTTAGGATGGTTAGATTAAGGCAGGCGTATGGGAGGGCAGGTCATGACTTCGCCATCCTAGGAAAATAAAAATAGTATAGTATAGAGGCATGAGAAGCACCAAAGAGACGAAGCGCCGTGATAACACTTGTCACTCCAATACAGCTTTCATCACTACATCACGTGAGCAGACCGGGCCAAGAAGTGTCCAAAAATAATCATGCAGTTGTCAAAGGAATACTTTAACAATGGGGAAATCTACTTATTCACCAGGTGGTTAACTTACCTTAGCACAGAAACTGGAGACAGAGAGACACAGCTATAGCCAGGCTCAGTAAGTCAAAGGTAAGAAAAAGCTCATCTAAATGCCAGATGGCTGTAGCTTGATAATAAAAGAACAGTTTCACAGTTGAACAGTGAAAGAGGTTTTCCTCTCTGTAATCATTCCACCCGTTCATACTGGCTAATAAAAGATCCACTTCAAATGTACTTTCAATGCAAGTGGCAGATTTAAATTCAGATAAACCTTTAAATACATTTTTGTCTTCTATCACTTGCATTGTGAGTGCATTATGAAGAGGTCAGTCTGAACAGGAATCAACAGATTTTGACACGAAAACCCTTTTTCAATGTTCATTTGGCCACCTGACTGTTTTAAGACACTTTAAAAATGGTGGATCTGTCCTTTAATGGACAGACAATCTTCTTTTCTAACCCTCCACCAGAGAGCAAATAAGATCATTTCCACCAAATTCCCACATTTTTCCTTAAAAGCAAGAAAATTTAACTTTTGGTAAAATAAATAACACACTTAAAAATGAGCAATTAAACACAATCTGGCTCAATTTAAGACAAAAATAACGATCATCTTGTATTTTTGTAATTTGAGTTACATGGCCTCGTCTGCTGATTGAATAATACTGAAAACTGTGTTGTGGGAAAAGTGTAACTCCAGCCAGCATCATCACAATAACTACCTGTTAACTTCAGCACCAGTTAAGTAAACTTAAGTGTATTTAGCACGTTGATAGTACTTTGTTATACATTGGATACAAACAGTAAGTGTATTTCAAATAGTTATTATGTCAAATCAAACCTTTAGAAGCGTCTGTTGCGTTGTGCATGGCTATTCATTTATTCTTTATGCTGAAAAGCTTTTGATCATTTACTTTTAAAGGTGAAGATGACAGTTTAAGTAGGAGCCATGTTCATGCAGGGAGCTTAGTGATGTAAGTAATGTCAGAAAGAGGAATTTCACCTCATTCCAAAGGATTGTGAGCGTTAGGAGGCGACTATACTTTTTTTTGCATCAAGGGAACCTGATTAAAAATGTTTAATTAAAGAAATATTAACAGGATGTTCAATAGTTTGACCTCAAAAACAAATATGGGCACTTGACATCACTTTCAATAATGGAGTTTAAAAAATAATAATATTTGACTTGACTTAAATGTTGGGGGAAAAGGGGTTTACAGTCTCACCCTAAAAGTACAATATGTATATCCATGCTGAAGTACCGTAGCACCATCTTAGCCTCTGCAGGCAGGATTGTTTTTGAGTGAAACGATGACAAAAGCAGAGAGGGTTCATTTCTTCTTGGTTGACCTACATCTGAATGATGAAACAAATGTCCCTTCAAGTACTCTGCATTTCTTTCTTTTTTTTCCCCAGCAATAAAAGACCAAAAACTGATGTATGAATGTCTTCTCAGATACCCTGGACTTATTTTGAGTCTCTTGCCTTTGCGGATGCTGTAACAGCGGTGTGTAGTGATGAAAACATCAATCGAACTGCTTCAAACTGTCTCACGAGTCCATCAAATCCAGCTCAGACTGACAACACCACCAGGCTTAATGTCACTTCAATGAGCTGCTTTTTAAGTCAATGCTGAACACAAACTGCTGAAATGACGAGAGGGGCCGCCTGTCATCAAACTAGTGCACATTCAGTAGGTTTGGGACCCGGCTGCGGGCCGTTTCAGAGGAGAGTCCGAGCAACGTATTTAAGGAGCCCTCCGTTCTGGAAAAAGGTAACGTCCATCTCGGTGTCGAACAGCGCGGTGACGGAGAAGGACTTTCCTGCGCTGGTCTGAAAGAGAACACAGAAACACAAATCCTTCACTATGCTGCTCTCCAACAGGTGACAGGGGCCTCCATAATGCAACTCATTTACAATACTTAACAGTGGAAAATGTTAATCTATTAACATTGAATCAAAGGATTATGTGTAATGTGACAAAGGTTGCTCATAGTGACAAACCTACAAAAGGCTTATCACCAAAATCACCTGTCGTTCAAAGATTTATCACCTAGGTTTTACAACACATTTAACGTGTCGCTCAGTTTCAGTGCTCTCATCGCTACCGTTTCCTGCAGAAGCAAGCGGATATTCTCTGCAATAAAGCTCTGATAAAGCAGCTGTACACTGCCTGTTCAGCACCTAGTAGCATGCAGCACAGGTTAATGATTAGCTGCTGAAGACACTGGAACATCTAGAGACTAAAGAATCAGATATATTTCTCAGGAGTTGTTAGAAACCATAACTGAGCTAAAAGATGTATTTATATATATTTTAATGGGATGGTAAGCTCTGTGTCTGGGCAGTATGTGAGTAGGCTACTGTTGCTGCTAACATGTTACCCATGATTGCTTTATAAGAGAAATAAAAAAAAAACAGCAGTCTTTTTTCTGCCTTCTAGTGGCCAAAATGTAACAATGCAGCTTTAATTCAGCTAAATAATGGATATTAAAGATTCTTGAGGAGTTGAATTTGAGGGGAAAAGACTCAAAAGATGTCATTTTGCATCCTCGGTAGTCAGAGTTTAGTCTTTTTAAGTTGAAGTTTGAAGTACTGTGCCTAACAATAACATATTTTAATCCTTTTGACGGGCCTACAAAAGACAGTATTATGCAGGATTTTTCACTCAATGTCAAAACTGCTTTCCAGGCTTTTCTGGGTTAAACCCAAACAATGAAACAAAAAGACAGGTTTCAGCCAGCCTGAACGAATCTAAGCTGCGTGTGACAGAACTGATTGTTGCCTACCTTGACAGTGAGCTGCTGCCTTGGACTCAGGCTGTCGGGCATGCTGATGGTGAACCTCTCCTTCCCGCTGAGCTCCAGCGAGTCGGCGGTCTGGCCGGGCAGGAACTGAAGCGGCATGATGCCCATGCCCACCAGCTGGGTCTTGTGCAGGTTCTCAAAGCTCTCAGCGATGACTGCGCGTACCCCCTGTCGACCGCCGACGTGCAGGTGCATGAAAGACAATTATTTTGAGGACAAAGGCAATCTGATGAGCTTTTCCATCCTCTTAAATGACTTAATTAAAACTTTTACATTGGCAGACAACATTTCATAGATGACTTTATTTAACAGTAGACTGACAGGAAACATGGGATAGAGAGGGGGGGGTGACATGCAGCAAAGGACCTCCGATTGGGATTTGAACCGGGGTCGGCTGCGTATATGGCATGCGCTCTAACCACTCGACCACCTGCGCGTCAACATTTCTATATTTACTAATATTCTATATTGTATAAAATAAAGCTTAGGGGTTTACTCTTATTCAGTAAAGGAAAAAACTGCATTTTGTAGTATTAAACTAATCTAATGTGCTACGCTAGTCAAGGAAAATGAGAGTCATTGATTGGTTATCATATTGCCTGGTCAGTGAAAGTGTGTACTGTAGGTTACCAGCAGGTATGGTCCTTTGGCTACCCAGTCTCTGGAGTTTCCAGAGCCGTAGTCTTTGCCTGCCAGGATGATGAGGGGAATGCCGTCTCTCTGATAGCGTTCAGCTGCCTCAAAGACATCCACCTGACCAGACAGACAGGAAGAGGACACATTATTATGTTATTAGGTTTGAAATGGCAATAATAACAACAAGGCAGCTAGTCTGGTTCCAACCTGCAGCAACTGACAAACGCTTCGGCTCAAAGGTCCCAGGTCTGACCATTGTACCAGCTAGCTTGTTCAGGATCACTGTTTGTATTGGCCGGTATGTAAAGAACTCCCAGAAACTACACTGAATCTATGCCAAAGCAGTTTCTAATCGATGCGCTTGCAGCTTACTGAAACAAAAAACAAATGAAATCAACTCACTGTCTGTCCTGAAGGAATGTGCAGAGTCTTGGGGCCTGTTTTGCCAATTAATCGATTTTGGAGCTTGATGCTTGCAAACGTTCCTCTGGTCATCACTGCGTCGTTCCCCCTGCGAGCCCCGTACGAGTTAAACTCCCGCGGCGTCAGTCTGAGGGGAAATAGTACAAATTTAAATACATTTGAATTTTTCCTGTGATACACAAACAACAGCACAGTGTCCAGTAACATAAACAGTATCTTAGGTGCATCACCTTCAAATGATGTTGTCATTTATTGCAAAATTGGATAATACAATTTGTTGTGTTTACCTGCTCGGACAACTTCATCGATCTTTAACGTGATGTTGTCATAATTTTGGCTTACAAAGGTTCCTCAATTAATAATCTATGTATACTAGTGATGGACAAAATTAACAACTGCTTATTTATACTTTTGAGACCACATTTGTATTGGCATTATCTTAAACCTCACAATAAATGTTACATCAGTACAACACTACAACGAGAGGCTGTAGACAAGTAATGAGAAGACTTGACATTATGACTGTCTACACTGATCATGTGCTGAGAGCTGCCCATTTCAATAACAGCTGACACATCTGTAAATAAGACCTCCGAATGAAGCACAGTGAGCACTAATGGAGTTAAAACCCGTCTTCGTGGCGCCCTGAGTGGGAAACTGACCGTTTGCTCAGCAGGTATTTGGCGGCGGCGCTGACCCTGGCGATGCTTCCTGCCGGCGAGATGTGATCTGTGGTCACTTTGTCTCCGAGGAAGAGTAAGGCATGAGCGTTCTCTATCGACTGAGGAGGTGGCACGTCTTTACTCTGAGACAGCAGAGAAGCAGAGGCAGAAGCAGAGGCAGAGGAGGCGTTAAGTCATCTAAACTGCTGATGAGTTTATTGTTTCACTGACAGTAGAAGCAGGAGGCCGATCTTTGTCTACACGCAGGAGGACTTACTAATTTGCTGAAGAAAGATGGTGAACGGATGTACGTGGACTTGTGATCCCAGGGGAAAACCACAGACTCTGGATAGTCGATGTTGTTCCAAAATGAGTTCCCTTTCTGGAAGAGAGCACAGTGGGAAGAGGAACCGTGACTTGAGTGAAACAGACAGCAGATGTAAATGGTAAAAAAGAAAACAGAAGTAGAAAGTCAGTGAAGATTGTCTCCTTCTCACCTCCATCCTTCCCCTGAGATCCTTGAAGATGGAGGCGATGACTGTCTCCTCCTCAGTCTGTTGGACCTCCTCCCTGGACGGCCAGATATCGCGGAGGTACAGCTCCTTCCCCTCTGATGTCACACCTGCTCAAAAGCCAAACGTTAGCACCGCATGAAGAGTATCAAACAATGAAACATGCCTGCACCACTTTTTCGAGAACAAAGTGCTGACCTCTTATTATCTTCAGATGTAAAAACACTGCGATTATAAATGAAATGTGCTGACCAGACAAATAATAGAAGTTTTACACAGAACAGAAAGAATAAAATAAATTAAACAAAAAGCAGAAGTGGCATAACTTTTTAGTTTAAGGCTTTAATGAGAAATTCATTTCATGGTTTTAACTTCAAATCCAATACTTTTTCAGTAATTAATTCAAGACCTTATCACTACCAGGTTAATTGTTTAGACCTCATAATCCAATTGCTCATTTTTCCACCTGTTTCATGCTCCACACTACACTGAATCAACTAAATGCTCACTGACTGTAATCAGCCTAATTTCTCAAATCCCCTAATGACCCTCAGAAGCTTTAAAGAGCCCCTGATGTGCACTTTCCTCACCTAGAGGGTCTTTCTCAAAGTCGATCCCCACAGTGCCCGCGATGGCATACGCCACCACCAGAGGAGGGGAGGCCAGGTAGTTGGCACGCACGCAGTCACAGAGGCGGCCTTCAAAGTGCCTGTTACCAGACAACACACCACAGGCCACCAAATCCCCCTAAAAAAAAAAAAAAAAAAAAGAGTGTACAGTCAGAATTTTATTGTGTGAAATGTAAAAATATATTTCATATCTGACAAAAATGGCTGAATGAATGTATTATGAAAATCTCACCTGTTTGATTGCATCCACAACGGTTTCTGGTAAAGGTGCCGCCGTGTTCCCTACACAGGTGGCACAGCCGTAACCTATCACCTCAAATCTGTGGAATAAAAGAATAAAATAATTAAATCAGTCAAACTTCTTGATGTCTGTGTGTGTGACAGCTAGTCCATGTGTATGATGCAGGATAATTAACTCTTTTCAATTTTTCAGACATGATTCTGTCACAGGTAAGTCCTTAATCTGCAGCTGTATTCATTGGAACAGCTCATAACTCATATTCAAAGTAGAGCTGTAACAATAAGTTGATTGATCAATTCTGATAATTGATTCATTGTTTTGGGTATTTTTAAAATAAAAAGCTTCTTAAATGTCACTATTTTATTTTGTCTTCTGTGATATTAAACTAAATATCTTTTGGTTGTGCTCTGTTGGTTGATACAAAAGAAGACATTTGAGAATGTCACCTTGAAAATTGTGAAAGATGTCGATCACTGTTCACCAAACATTTTATAGTCCAAACAACTAATTGATTTACTAAGGAGAAACTACTTAACTACTTAATCTGTAATGAAAATTGTATTAGTTAAAGCCCAAGATAAAATATTTTTTGAGATTCAGGAGACCAGAATTTAATTTTGTAAGGGCTAGAAGTATAAAAATAAATCTGTATTAAACTTTATTAATCTTATTATAGAAATGTAAAACCCTTTCATACCAAAGTTGAGCAGTGTTCACAGTAAACAGTAAGTGTAGCCTGCACACTCAAAGCATCTAACATGGGTTCATCTCAGGTCACTGCCTTGGTGTCACAGGGGTTTTGTGTATTTGTGTGTGTGTGTGTGTGTGTCTGTGTGTGTGTGTGTGTGTGTGTGTGTGTGTGTGTGTGTGTGTGTGTGTGTGTGTGTGTGTGGGTCATTGTGTCCACATACCCCAGCTGGTTAAAGTAAGGCAGGACTCCACTGGTATTGAGGTAGTGAGTGACCATGCCGCTTCCAGGAGCCAGGCTGGTCCGAATGTACGGCTTGACAGCGAGCCCCGCCTCCACAGCCTTTTTGGCCAGTAGACCTGCAGCAACATGACAAACATAGTTAAACTCTGTGCTCTACTGTCATAAAGAAAACAGAGTGTTTTTGTGTGAAAAGCAAACAATAGAACATTTGGTGTTTGGTTATACGTCCAATAAAAAACGGCATGACAAGATACACGGACTAGAATCTAATCCATGCATTTATATCTAGTCAAACCAACAGCTGACTATATTTATCCACACATGGTATTCAGAAATATTTTTAGAGGTAATCTCTGATCATTTTTTTGGGTTGTTATTGAGTTCTCTGCTCTGTCCCGTGACTCACCTGCAGTAAGCATGACAGACGGGTTGCAGTTGTTAGTGCAGCTGATGACGGCTGCGATGACCACCGAGCCGTGTGCCAGCTGGTACTCCTGACCGCCGTGCAGGAAAGGAACCAGAGTCTTCTGCTTCTCCTTAGAGATATGGAAGCCTTTGAAGCCCACCTGAGCGTAGACCAAACAGAAGAAGGAGTTATTGAGTTACATAACGCTCAACACTATCAGATAACAAAAAAAAAAGTACAACATGCACCACCAGCATCTCCTGACGCTGACCTACATCACACTTACTTCTCTGTGGACTGGTAGAGTGAAGAGGAAGAGAATAGGACTTTTTTTTTTTTTTTTGTGTGTTACCTTCTCATCAAGACAACTTTGGAAATCTTCTTTCATGTTGCTGACTGCCACTCTGTCCGAAGGCCTCTTCGGTCCGCTCACTTGTGGCACCATGGAGCTCAGGTTGATTTCAATCACCTGTACGAAAATATTCAATTTTTACAATTCTTCCAAAAACTTCAAGAGAAAAATTGATATAACATCTCTAACCCTAACCCTAATCCTACCTTCTGAATTGAGTCAAATGTCCAAATAACTTAAATGCACTTATCATAAATAAATATTCATCTACATCTATCTATTGAGTCCACAGAGACATTGCTGAGGCTGTGAAGAGACGACACATTACCTCAGAATACTGCGGGTCTTCTGAGGGGTCTTCATAGCTTCGAAAAAGTTTTACAGCCTTCATGTAAGACTCCAGTAATTCAAGTTTTTCCTGGGTAAAGTCTGGGAGGAAAATTATGACATGTTAGTTTTTGGATGCCAAAAAATCATAACTACTATTTCCAAACATGGACGCACGTTAGCAAAAAAATCTATTAAGTTCAGGGTGAAAATGAAAGCTACTAGGTAAAGAATGCATCCAAAACTGACTCACTTGTCTTTTTAAAGTGCTTGATTGTGACGTGGTCGATGGGGAAGAAGCTGACAGTGGCGTTGTACTCGGGGCACATGTTGGCGATGGTGGTTCGGTCGGGAGCTGACAGCTGGGACACACCAGGTCCAAAAAACTCTACGAACTTTCCAGCAATCCCGGCTTGCCTTAAGTGCTGGAAAATGAACACGCAAAATACATTAGTACACAGTTATAGTATTACATGCTGTTGCCACATTTACAGATGTTACTTTCACTTTAGATTCTTGTAATTCGCAAACCATCCTCATCAAGTTACTTGTGTGTATTCTGTTTGCTCAAAGTTCACATGGAAAGAAGCTAGATACAATAAGACGAGAGGGCAGAGTCGTGTTACCTTGGTGATGCCGAGGACGATGTCTATGGAAGTGGTCAGAGGGTTGATGGTGCCCACCAGTTTACAGCCCACCACCTGAGGAAGGGTCAGACACACTGGCTGGCCCAGCATCACGGCTTCTGTCTCAATCCCCCCAACACCTAGTGGAGAAGGTAGAGTGAAGAAAAAAAGTCTTAAGCATCTTTAAATAACACTGCATAAAAAAACAGCTCTGGCTAGTTTATGTACTTCTGTTCTCTATATTTTTATTTTTTCTTCCCATCCCTGTTTATCTCTCCTCACCCCTCATATGAGAAACTTTGAAGTTCGAAATATGACTTACCCCAGCCCAGGATACCCAGGCCGTTGATCATGGTGGTGTGTGAATCGGTTCCCACCACGCTGTCGGGGTAGATGTAACCGTCGCTGAGCTGGACCACTCTGGACAGATACTCCAGATTCACCTGGTGGACTGCGCCAACGTCCGGGGGAACCACATTCACATTCTTAAATGCTTTTGAACACCACTGTGTGATAGACAGACAAGAAAAGAGCAACAGTTAGAAACATAATAACTGTGATCTATTAAAAAGGTACAAATACAGTTTTGTTCTGTTCTTTAAAAAGTAAATGATGCAAAGTTTCTTGACTTTTCACTGAGCTAAAAAATATTTCCATGAGAAAGAATCTTTTGGTTGGCTCTCAGCTGGAACATCTGGCAGATTTAATAATGAAAACTAGTTCCCGCTGCTATAAAAACTGTAAAACACATTATGTGTATTAACCAGTGCATTTAAGACCCCTACTGAAATTTCACCTTTTCCCCACACATCTTCAGACATTAATCTCACTTTCATTGTCTGACGTAACAGAAACAGATGTGTGTTTTTTTCTTGTACCTTAAAGAACCTTAGCCTTTCTTTGTTTCTCATCAGCTCCATTTCTTGATTCTTCAGAGCTGTTTCAGGTCTGCAGGGGAAAAAAAGAACAAAACAGTAAACAAGCTAAACAGGAACTTTGTGTCATTCTGTAAAAAATATGCCAAGTCATTTGACATGTGTGAGCCTGAAACCAAGAAGTGACTTCTGTCATTGGTTTAAAAGGTTTATCAAATTTTAATGTAAAAAAATCTGTGGAATTTTAAAAGTTGCGTCATTCAATTTCATAATTGAATCACTTAGTCAGAGCATAATTTGTGATACAGGCAATACTGTACAGTACGAACTAATAATAAGCATACAGTGTCAGACATGCCAAACTGCTTGCATCCCATAAAGTTTGAGATTTGAGGGAAGTTTCCTCATTTCACTGCTATGTGATAAGATAATAGGTACTTCATTAATTCCCTAGAGGGGAGACTGAATGTCACCCTTACACAAAGACAGACAACAAACAGGAAGGAAACAAACAAGACTCTATATTAGTGCAAGGCACCACATCAACATCAGATCACTCAAACCTCACTACACCAGGTTTAAAAGCCCTTCTAAATCTTTTTGAAGAGCACTTTGGCATTACAAGCCTGTAACTAAAGGAGCTCTTCACTAAATCACTGTCATGTCTTCTTTAAAACGTACTCAGACACAGGCTGCAGGTGGAAAGGACAGAGGAGAGGTGTATTCTCTATCTGCTGGACAGACGCTGCAGGTCGACCGGGGGAGGCTGGAGGGTCGCTGCAGGCGGCTTTACTACAGGAGCTCCTCTGGCCTCCGCACTGTGAGCCTCCTCTGAGCTGAGGAGGCCTGGAGGGAGTTGGGCGGGAAGTGCCATCCCCTCCACCGGGGTTCGGAGTATTCTGTATGGCACTGTGGGTCAAAATGAAACATTAATAAAAGGTTATATTGAAAAAAATGAATTAAGGGGATCAGTGAACTAAAGAAGGCTAAAATAGAACTACAAAACGCACCATTTGCTATAATCAATTTGTAGTGAGTGGTCTACGATGAGGTCTGTGGGGCATTTAGGGTTGACCAGGTTAGGGTCCATGCCGTGTTTGGCCACAGCGTCCCTCATGGCTGCCAGATCCACCATGGCAGGAATACCTCTGTCAAAGAAAATCACAAGAGGAAAAATAATTCAACCTAACCTTCGTTCAAGAATTTATAGGAATATTTAACTTCTATCACCTAAAGCTAATATTAATTTTTAAACATTATCATATCCATATTTATTATAAAGAGCACAAAGATCCTGCTGACACAAGACACACATCATGAAAGAAACTGACTCATTTTATAACATGGGAGGATGGTACTGAAACTCACGTGAAGTCCTGCAAAAGGACTCGTGCTGGAGAGAACGGCACCTCAGCTTTATTCTGCTGCTGCTGCCAATCCATAATGTTCTGGACGTGTTCCTCTTTTGTGTAAAAGCCATCGCAATTACGGATTGCTGCCTCCAGTAAGACACGGATGGACAAAGGCAGCTTATCTACACAAAGCAAGCACACACAAAAAACACAGAGGAGGCGACATTTAATTTCCCACAGTAAACAGTGTGTAATTAAATTTAATTGTTCATCAACTGTTTACTGTACTTGATACATGACTGTCAACACGATACGCTGACAGATTCCTACTGTACAATGTCATACTACTTAATAGTACCATAACTTGCAAATCAGAGTGAAACAAGCGGTACATGATTCAGGTCTAAAAAGAAAAGAAACATTTTTAAAATCTTTAGATGAGAGGGACTTGACTTACCATATCTTGGATCATTTAATTTCTGTGGATTAAAGAATTGGATCTTGCCACCTGATAGTGTGTCGATTAGATGGCTGTATGGGTGCTCTGCTAAAAGAAAACAGACATTCATCAATATACAGATACAATTCCAGCCTGTCTGCTACAACTCCAGGAAACTTCTAGATGTCATCACCTCCTATCTGTTTGTTTTTTTACTCTGTGAGCATTAAAAAAATTAAGCTCAGTCATATAAATAAACAACAAACTATTCACCAATGCAGATCTCTCTGAAACAGGACAATTCAGGTAGGGACAAGCTTTAAGTCACCTCTAAGAAACTGGCAGGAGTATTGTTTGTGCAAACAGTGCATCCATACAATTGGTTTATTACATACCACACAGTATTAGTAGTTATTATTAGTCATTAAGCAGGCGGTCTCAACAACAGCCAAACTTTGAATAAGACAGCAGCATAGTGTACATTTTGTGTGATATATTTCCTGGGATATATGATGACGATAAATGATTATTTGCTGCAGAATGAAAGTGCAGAGAAAAGAGAAATGAAAGGGGTCTTTATATTAAGTAACCCAGCCAGGATGTGGCTGACTTAACCATAAAGGTGTTTGTTGCAGCTCTACAGAATATATTTTGGTCGTAACAATGTCCCCACTGTAGTTATGAGAGTATTATACGTATATATCAGATCACTAGCTCATGACAGTACACACTCAAAAGACACTAGATTTGGGTAAAAAGATAAATGCTGCTTAATTCATGTTGTGGCAGTTAAATGTAGATTCAATTCTTCTTTAAGACTTTGGGTTAAAAACATAATGTAAGCAAGTGCTGATCCTGTTGAACAATGCAAGTGTTGGCATGACTTAGTGATCTCTCAACAGGACATCATTCTGTAACTTTGGCTCTCATGTTACTAGATTTAAAAGCAACACTTTTGTATTCATAATGAAACTGACACTGCATAGAACACACTGGGCTAAACCAAATATATATATTATTATAAATTAGCTTTAAAATAAAACATTCACTATTGTTTTTGTTTCCCAAATCTTAAACAGAATGAGTACAAAACAGAAAAAAGTCATAAAAAGCAACAAACCAGCTCTGCAGTCATGAGAAAATACAAAGGTGAATATAAATTTCTATGAATCTGATAATAAACCAACATGAATGACAGGCAGGGAGCTTCATATCTTCCTCTGCTGTAGTATTATCTTTTAAACACTTACGGCATTATCACTGCTGCTGTTGAAGAAGGCAGCAAATAAACAAAACGATGGAATTTAGCTCAATACCAAAGCAGGCATAGACAAGCTTTGAAACAAAGCTTTTATCATAGTTAAGCACCAATATAAGAACAGTGTTTCTGCTGTTGTCTGATCTGCAAACATATATAGGAACAAAACAAGCACAAAAATATAGATTAAAATGGTGCTTCATTCAACTGGCACAATTAACAATGAAAGCAAACACCCTCACACATTCAACCTTGTCAAATATGACATTTAACATTTCCTGAAGAATTTTAGTCCAATAACTCACACGCAGCCTGCAGATCACACCCATATTGTGTTACTTTTTACATGACAACAATCTAACCTCACAGTTTCGTGCATCACTGAGAGACTTGCACAGCAAATAAAATTACCTTCTGTTAAAAATAAAAATAAAAAACATATGCAAAACTAAACAGTACTCCCAAATGCAAAGCAGGACGAATGGAAAACATGTAGGGTCTCATAAATATAATAATAATAATAATAATAATGATAATAATGCATTTTATTTAAAAGGCACCTTTCAAAGCCCTCGAGGACACCTTACACACATAACACAACAACAGTACATCAAACAATATAAATCAGGTAACACTGATGTGGAACTTAGTGCAATTTTGCAAAGATAAATAAATGTGGAATTAATTAAACAAAAAAGCACTAGTAGATTGGAGATCATTTTTTCTTTTATCAAATCCTGTTTTTACTCATAAAGCAGAAAATCTCTTATTGCAATTAGAACAATTATTACAGAACTGACACAATGCAGCACATCACTTGAGCGTTTTATTTGTCAACAATGTATTTGTGATGGTGGCCTATAATGCCTCTTGCAGATCTTAACGGGGCGCTGAAAGGCTAAACCATTACGTATTATTGTGCAATGTCCTTGCGATTAATAGAGCAACACTTTGTAACAGTAAACTGATTTGGTGCGAAATGCCTAAGTGGTGATGACAGGTGTATTAAATCATCTCTTCATTTACAACAAAGCTTGCTAAGGCTCAAGTTGCTAACACTAGTCCTTATCATAAAGCACAAGCGTTAAATAGCTACTTATCGTGCTACCAGCTGCACGGCTTGAGGAGATAAGTAACAACGAGGTTATTAAACACACACAAAAATAATAAGCTTAGTCGTAAAGTGTGGTTAGAGCTAAGACTTCTCGAGTCTGGTTTGCGACATTAATTTCAAAGCACTTGTCTCTAGTTGGAGTACCGAGCTAGCTGATGTTAGCTTGTATATGTCTATCTGTTTGACGCCGGTAGACATGTAACGTTAAGTAAGCGCAAACGACAGCTATGCTCAGAGGAAAGGACATCTTTTTTAGTCGATTCCTGCTCTTAAAGGTGAGAGGCATGCTGTAAGACGGCGTGTAGGTGTAAGGTTAGCACAAGACACCTCTTTACCTTTGACTGGGGAAGTGAGCGCCATGATGACTTCTGAAATCAACACGACCCGTTCTCACGATCACCGTGGCGAACCAGACAGAGAGCCGGCCAATCAGCGCACGGAGATCTGACGCCACGCCCATTCGCAACAAACCACCTGACCAAATTAAAATTAAAGAAGTCCATGGAACGCACCATTAAGGGGCAACATTGTAGCCGTTTTATTGATAACAGACGGTCTAAAAAGGGTTACATGGAACCCCTGAAACGTTCTAGAGCGCGAGCCTTGCTGTTTTGCTTAGCAACCATTTTTCTCATTCACACTACTTCTACTACTAGGCTATTACCAATAATAATAATAATAATAGTGGGCATAAACGTTACATTTCTGAGCCGCATCACATTTATTATCTGATGGGAGTTTGCTTAGCTGTCCTCACCTGACCGCAGTACCAGACTATCAGGGATATGTGGAGTAATAACAGGAGGCAAAGTTCATTCACACGTGTTTTTCTAAAAGATTATGTTTATATCTTTTCATTCATGTTTTTTCCACTTTTTATAGACTCACTAATATGTCTTCAAATCAAGAAGTCTATGCACTGTTAGTTAATGTAACAATATTTTTGAGAACCTATTTTTCTATTTAGTGTATTCTCATTTATGTATTATTTCATTGTCATTAAATAGGCCTAATGCAATTATATAATAATTGACAACACAGTACATGCAATTCTGCTGTGTAACGTTACTCATTCACATATGTATTTGCCTTCAGGACACCTTTGTTGTTTTTTCTCTGTTCTTCTACAACAAACATACAATTTGCTGTAACATAGGAAACATCAGAATTGTGGGGACTCTCAAGTTATTTGGTATTTAGACAGTGATGTTGGCTTTTGATGCAGGGCCTGTCATATCATAATAAAAGCCTTATCATGTTTTATTGTTCCTCTTGAAATAAAGATCTTATTTAATATAAATTATAGGGAAAGTAGATAATAGAAAGTGAAGTTAGCTGAAAAAGCTAAATGAATATTACTTTAAAATTCCTTTCTTATTTGAAACTACAGTAGCCTATGTTTGTCTTTGGATTGCTCAATCGTTGCCCCTGAATTTACACTCCCCCCCAATTGTTGGTGGATCTGCTTTCAAAGTACTATATCGCTGCTCAGATTGATTGATTGATTGATTTTGCCAATTGATAATTCTTTTTACAGTCTATGTAATTCACCCATGCCAGTGTCACATGGTGAACTGGCGTCACTTCCAAATTATTGACGTGCTGCAGCGTGCTGCTTCCTATTGGTGCTTCTGGCGACAGTTGATGCGCGTCATATGTCGCTTCTGGTGTGTTTTATAGCTTCACTCACTGTTTGATGTATATTTGATACCATGTCACCAGAAAAGATATTAAAAAATAAATAGAACTTTACTTGCACATACGGTAATGCGTTTTTTATTACCACATGTTGTTTTAGAGGCTTTCACGTCGCTCAAACGGCCTATTTTTTACGTTTCTTGTATCATATAACTAGTTGTTTTTTTGACAAGTTTTTGCAATTCCTACGTTTGCACTGGGCCCTAAACGCATCATTATCATGGTCTGTTTAAGCAAACATTAAACATCTGAGTTACAGCAGTAGCCTGGTACATGCAATCATTTTAAAGCCACAAATGTGTTTGTTTTTCCCAAGAAAAATGCTTATAATGATTAAAAAAAACAATGCGCTACAGTTAAAATCCGGCTCATGACCTTTCACCTTTTCCCAGTGTTTGTTCGTAGCAGTAATGGACGGAAGACATGACCCTCCTTGTAGCAGAACAGGCCGCGTGAGTTCAACAAAGCAGCTCACTTTCGCAACAACAGTGACCGAGGTGAAGGCGGAAGGTGAACGCGAGCTACACAACTTCCCAACAGGTGAGTTTAATCCGCGTTGCTCACGATACATTTGGGGACTTTTTTTTGTTCCTTCACAGCCTGACTCGTGCTGTTAGCGAGCTAGCAGTCACCGCGAGAACAAGCTGTGACATTGCACGTGTTTCCTCCTTTCCTTCTGCAAAGACTTTTGAGATATTTATAAAACTATAAGGTTAGACTGAGTAGACTTCCACATGGCAGCGGTGCTTGGTTACTAATGTTTCGTTTTCAAGGACACGTCTTACTATCGATTATAACATGTGACTGCTCTTAAGTAATCATGCCTGTGTTTCATTTGCAAGGTATTCTGTGTAGTTTAACTTTCCCTCTTTGTTAATTTAGTCTTATGTTCTCGTATAGCATGAATGTAGATGCACGTATTGTTATGCAGCATGCTAGTTCCGTGTTATACAACTTGCAGCACAACCCCCTCAAGTCCCCTGTAGCCTGGAGGTTTGATTTGATTGGTTTTGCATAAATGTCATGGAACAAAGTTTCCTCACACAAGTCTGTCAGGTTTATCAGGACTTTGACATGATATACGAATTTATGACTTTGTCACCAATAGCTTTGTCTGAATGTGAATGAAACTCACTAATAGTTTCCTGATTATGCTGCAGCTGTAATTGCAATTATTCTATGAAATTCACACAATCCAGAGAGTCAGATGAGTTTTCATAACCTTCTGTCATGTATTTGCATGTATATGCTTAATAATTGCATAACATTTATATATATACTACAAGAAAGGACATACTGTCCTAGTGGTAAACCAGTTCAGTTATGCAGGATTGCAGAGAGGAGGAGAGTGAAATTACCACTTTAAGTGTAACAAATCACCAAAGTAAAATAAAACATGTTGAAAGTGTCATAAAGGTCAAGTTACAAGTCTATATATATATAATACTAATCATGTAACAAGGGGTCATCGCTCTTAGTGTTCCAACAATCAGTCAATTAGTCGATCAACAGAACATTAATATGCAGCTACTAAGATAATTGAATAAACCTTATAGTCATTTTTTATAGCAACAGGTAATCCTATCAAATGTTTAAACATTTTTTTGTCATAAATGATAGTAAACTGAATAATTTTGGGTTTTGTGCTGTTGGTCAGACAAACTGAGCTATTTGAAGATGTTGGCCCGGGCTCTAGAAAAGTGTCATCAGAACTTTTCAGTATCAATTTTACATTTTATAGACTAAAGAAATCAGTTAATAGAAATAACTGGCAGATTAACCAATAATGGAAACAATCATCATTTGGAGGTCTAATTTACCATGTGTATTGTATGAGAGCCTTGTGTTGATACTAATACTAACTAATGTTTAAATCTTGTGATTCAGTGTCTATCAGACAGTCACTAGTAATGGGTATCGTTAGGATTTCAATGATACCAATACTGTCTCTCGATACTGATACCTATCCGGAGTCTCATTGATACTACTCTCCATAATTAGGTGCAAAAAGTTAAGACATGACATGGAAAACTATGAAAAGAGTCAAGTGCTTAAAACCACTGCTGTGTCTTGAGAACTACTCACTTCTATAATGACTAAGGCTGTAGTCAACCAAAGAAAATCTTGGTCTACTGAATTCCTACCTAATCCTAAACATGAGATTCACATAATATGGTAAAAAAGTAAAGTTAGCCATCTGAGCAAATAGGTTTTAACTACTTTGTCCAGGAGCTTATCATCAATATTTTGGTATTGATCAGTCAGGAACTGGTATTAATTTACTCCAGGTTTTCAACTCCCTCCTGGCAGCAGAGCTCTAATGTTGAATTTTCTCAGCTCTTGCAGGTGTGATGGCAGTCGGAAGGTTGATGACTGCAAACACGTGGCTTTAGGGGTGCAAGCGCTGCTCGGGCCGGCACCATGCAGCAAAAGGGAGCAATCCAAATTATCGAATGGGAGGACCTGGACAAGAGGAAGTTCTACTCCCTGGGGGTGTTTATGACCTTGACCACCAGGGCCACGGTGTACCCGGCCAGCGTCATCCGTACTCGTCTCCAGGTGCAGAAGGGGAAGGCCCTCTACACCGGCACTTTAGATGCTTTTTGCAAGATCCTGCGAGCAGAGGGCGTGCAAGGACTCTACCGTGGCTTCATGGTCAACACGTTCACGCTGATCTCAGGACAGGCTTATATCACCACCTACGAACTAGTGCGCAAATATGTGTCCCAGTATTCGCCCAGTAACACGGTGAAATCAGTGGTGGCAGGAGGGTCAGCGTCCCTGGTGGCCCAGACCATCACTGTGCCCATAGATGTGGTGTCCCAGCATCTGATGATGCAAGGACAGGGGGAACACCTGACTCGCTTCAAGACCAAACCCAAAATGGTGCTTGCAGCGTCTAAACGCAGACTGACTTTTGGGCAAACCCGTGACATTACAGTGCAGATATTTGCAGCTGATGGTTTCAGGGGATTTTACAGGGGCTACGTGGCATCGCTACTCACGTACATCCCAAACAGTGCACTCTGGTGGCCTTTTTATCATTTTTACGCAGGTAAATCAACTGTGGCCTTATTATAGATGTTCATTGAAGTTACAGATAAACTACAAATAACTTCAGCCAAATCTGTCAGACCAGCAGACTCTTTGCTATTTGCCTTACACTGCTTTCATATCTTTTGCATTCCCAGAGCAGCTGTCCTTGATGGCACCCACTGACTGCCCTCACCTGATTCTGCAGGCTGTGGCCGGACCAATGGCAGCAGCGACCGCCTCTACCATCACCAACCCCATGGATGTTGTCCGAGCAAGAGTCCAGGTAACCGCTGAAGCCCACCACTGTGCAGCGCATTAAATAGTGAAATTTAATTTATGTCTTTATTTAAGGGACTCAGCAGGAACAGTAGTGTAAGTGTTAATTAGGGTTTCATCTTTTATAAACAGATATCACTGCCAGGAATTACAAATAGTCAATATTCAATTTGCCTTGATGTCTTTTCAGTTGAGGGGCAAAACTCTGGGATGTCATATAAAGGCAGATATCTGACAAGTATCCTGCTCAAGTATGCGTTGATGAAACGTGGCTAAACCTGCATCTGTGTAGTTAAAGGGAGAGTCTCTTCATCCACAAAGCTACTTTCACAACTCAAATGCATCACTGAGATGGCATCATTTACGAAGGGAGGGCCCAAAGGTTCCTAGAAGCCATGGAGAAGGTTGTAGTTATTGGATTTACTGCTTAGTGGAAGAAAAATTGGGACTTAAGAGAGACAATTCACCACCATGGAAGAAGCATTGGGACAAGAGTATCACATCTCAAAGAGAGCCCTTTTAAAGGCACTGAGATGAGTTTTTGTTTACAATTCTGGGAAACTTCTTGTTGTGCACTTACTGCAGTAGCTCACACTCTGAGGCTTCATATGAAGAAGCAAAGAACACAAGCATCCAGGCTCAAATTTAGTCCATAATTGGTGGGTGTGGAGAACATCAGTGTATTTTGTCAGAAGTCTACAAAACCATTGAGTAAACATCTTTAAACCTCTTTTAAGTCTTTAAAACTTTAACTCGAATCTTTCTATTGAAACAGGACATGCGTCAGAATCATGCCCTCAGTGCAGTGATATTTCTCAACACTAAATACAGCTGGAGTTGCTTCCTTTTCTCTGTGAGCTACACTTCCCCTAGTTCCTAACATAACACAGACAAACAAACTGAACTCGCTATAGTGTAACATCAAGGTTAACGGGAGAGCGGGCTGACAGAGGTGTGAAAATGTGCCAGGTGTTTGTGAAAACATCTGCCGAATGTGCGTCCTGAATATACAAAGTGTGCTGTTTGTGCAGAGGTCACAGTTTGTTAAATGCCATTTTCTCAACAAGTCTCGACACATCACTTCAGACTGTAGCAGAGAGTCTCTGATGAATTGAATATTGCCACTAAGCCCTAAACCTGCAAACAGACATGATTTAACACTTTGCTGTCCGTTTTAAGGTGGAGGGACGATCGTCTGTCATCGAGACGTTCAAGCAGCTGATGGCAGAGGAGGGCGTCTGGGGGATGACCAAGGGTTTGTCCGCCCGCATCATTTCCTCCACGCCCACGTCGGTGCTCATCGTGGTCGGATACGAGACTCTGAAGAGACTGAGCCTGCGTGCCGAGCTGGTAGAGTCCAGACACTGGTGAGAGGCCAGAGGAGCCTCACGCTGGGCTTTTACCTCATCACAGCCTGGCAGGAGATAAAGACCCTGGTCTGTCTGTCAGCTCTCTGTGCAGCTGCTCCAACATGCCTTTTTAAGAACAGTTCTTTTTTTTTTTTTTTTTAAATGCAGGTATGATGATGCAGCAGAGTGCAGGTGCTATTGTTTGTCTTTAGGTTCACATGGGAGTCACAGGTCATATAAACTTGTTTTGTTTTTCTCGCCTGTTTCTTCCGGCCTTTATTTGTGTAAATGATTACTGTGAAAGCTGGAAAATGTAAGTGAAAACAAAATGCTGCATTTTGCCAAAATTAATTTAAAAACAATGACACCTGTTCTTTAAAGTTGATTGGGAAATGAAAGTAAGGCGCCTCTGAAAGGACAGTAGACAACTTGCGCCCCTTTTGGTTTAATGGCTCCAATTAATTTTTTTGCCATGATATGCAACAGGACAAGGATTTTATGCTTTTCAGTATCATGTAATTGTTCTAAGCTTTTGGACCATCGATGAACGTCCTGAGCTTACTTTCCCAGCTGGATCAGTTTTTAAAATGGAGCTACCAGTACTTGGCAGTAAATTGTAATGTGTGTTTTAAGAGAATATGTGGCTAATTCTCTTTCAATGTGCCAAAATCTGGAGACACAACTGCCTTGCTTCTGCTTTTTTGAGCACATAAAAGAGCAGTGAAAAGAAATGAAACAATACGGGCGTCTGTAACATCTTTGTGACGGCCCACCAGCGGAGATAATGATATGTATTGTGCTTTAATGTATTTAATTGGCTGGTCACTGGTACTGGAAAATGAGATGCTAAAAAGTCAGAAGCTGATTTTTTTTTTCTTCCAAATACCCTTGAACTGATGAACTGTTTCAGGACATGATAAATGTATTTCTAGAGATGTTTGTGAAACCAGGCCCAGGGTTGTGTAGTTGGATAGAAAGTCTTTCTGTGACGTAGCTGTCCTGGTGATTTATTTTCCAGCAGCGTGCAGGTATATGAGGAATTCTGTGTACAGTATCGGTGAGTTACAGTAACTGGGCCAATCTGGCAGTTGTTTCTGCATTTTTTTTTAAAAATATCTCGATGTTGCTGTAAAGTGACTGTATGAGGCAAAGTAGATCTTGACGCAAGAAGAAAAGAGGTGACACCGCAGGAGAGGCTTAAACCCATTATTACAGACCTTCTCACAATCTAGTTTTATATGAGGGTGTGCGTTCTCTCTGAAGGTGGGAATCTAGTGTTTGGGCACCTCTACCGTTGATCATTCTGTTGTGTTTGATATATTTTTGGATCATATCGATGATCGTTTTATTACAGGGCAGACGCCTATAACCACTGGGCCATTTTGCTGTTAAGTTAAAGCTAACAAAAAGACAGTTAAAGGCAGCAGTAACACCAGCAGACTAAACTACAACTCCAAAGTTGCCTTTTTTTTTAGTGTAAGCTGTATCAACAAAGCTATTGTCACTGTTAGCAGGCAGAGAGGCGCACAAGTGCACCAGCGTCTACTGCCAGAGACACACCTCAGAGGTTTGACATTCGGTGCCCTTTTCTTTTATAAGCTGTCAAATGTTTTGGTGTTTGCAAACAGCACTCAGTTTGTACAACACAATATTCACGAGAGTAAGAGCGATGGACGTTTCCTGCACAATTACTGGAAATCAAATGGACCTTTTTTGCCTGTATGGAGAACGTTGTGTGTTAGGCGACACCTAAAACTACCGACTGCCTGCCATGTATGTATTAAAGAAATGTTAAAAGTACAGTTTGATGTGTTTTAAACATTGAGAACCTGTGAATCTATGAAAAAAAATAAAGACTTCTGAATCACTGCAGTTGTTAATCGCTACAATTATAAAGTTGTTTCTTTAGGTGTATTTCAGCTCTGGCCATGACTGTCTGTTGGCCTTTGAAAATACATATTGTAAATGTTTCCAGTAGCAATCAGTAGATTATAAAGCTGCTGTTCATCTGCCGGCCACTGGAGGGAGCAAGAGATTGAGCTTAATTTTTTACAAACTGCAGGAGGATGTTTTTACCCAGGTGACCCAGAGTTATGAGTGAGAAAAAGGAAGATAAATTCTGAACATCAAACATCACAACAGAGTCTAAAATCTGACAAATTAATCTTCAACATTCGTACAATGCTTGTGGCTGCTGTTTTTTAAATGTTTCAACATATTGAGAAGACAATAAAATGTCAAACACCAGACGGTATTAAATGATAATTATATCCAGAGTTCTGCTACTAAAGTAGATAGTTGGCTGAAGTGCTGGTGAAGATTTCAGCCCACAAAAACACAAACAGACAAAAGTAAAAAAAAAAACCCTTTTATTTGACCGTGTTGGCCAAGTGCAAAATAATCCATAACATTTACACCCCTCCCTCCTATTCTCTGCAATTACCAACTTCAACTCCATGATTCTAGTAAACAGCTCTGAAGATCTTCTCATCTTGTTTTTCCGTATCCGGATGTCTTTCCTCACATGGGACAGTCGTAGATGTGGATGGCTCGGTCGTCTCCAGCTGAGATGATCTTTGAGCCGGTGCTGTTGTACTTTACGCTCCACACCTGACGACCACAGACAGAGAGAGACGGTAATTTAAGTTCAGTTTGTCTGTGCAATGCTTTGATGGGGAAACAAGTTAAACACACATGGATTCACAGCATTATGGAAGGGAATTTGTTCATGGAGAGCATTTGTTCCTTTCTGCTTATCTGCATTAAATATAGCTGTAACTTAAGGCCCTTGACAACAACAAATACCCTAAAAAATGCAACAAAATGCCTTTTTATTTAATCGGAAAGTAGGCAGTGAATGAGAGCAAATAACCAAGCACACACGGCCTGAAAAAACTGCTCCAAATATAAGAACAAAGCAAAGCTGAACGGTTGATTGGCTTCAAATTGTCCCTGTAGATTCTCTGGATTTATTGTTATTTCATGGCAAGTCACAAAAGTAATATGGCTGACACAAACACGCCTCTGATCTCTTCTCTGAGGAGCCGTGCTATTTCAACCAGAGGCTTTGTTGTAGAGCAGATCCGCCTCCCCGCAGGCGTCTGCAACCAGAGATCTAATGACAGCTGGGATTATTGGTTTTGCTCGAGCTGAAACATCGGAGAGGGGTTATGTGAGAGGCCATGGCATGACACTGGCCCTCGCTGATTTCTCAACGCATTAGCACCTACAGCGGATGGATTTTCACACTTTGAATTTTGGATTATCACACGTTCAGGTCAAAAAGAAAAAAAAAAGCCCCAAAACACAGGGTTTTCTTTGTCACCTGGTCTTGATGGTCGAAGAAAGTGTTGATACATGCTCTGGAGCTGGCGTCCCAAACCTTCACACTCTTGTCAGATGAGCTGAGGGTAGCAGAGGAGAGACAACATTTAACATGTTTCACAGTTCATCTCGGTGTCAAACCTTTGTGATGTCTGGCTGCTCTGAACAGTTTATTTTGGCACCGTGAGCTGGGAAACTTCTTCTGAAAAACAGCTTCAGCCGATAATGTTTAAGCACGGTGAAAGCATGGGAAAGCAGACGGAGGAAAACACTTCTGCTTCATTACTAATGTACATAAACAGACAGGAGCAGGTTTGCTGGTCATTTGTCTTTGTCTCTGATGGTTGGGATTATTTTTAGTATATTTTGTTCATGTTATAATAAGTTGGTCTTTAAAAATATTGTTTGTTGTCAGCTAATCTTTTTGGCAGCGTGGCAGACAATCAACAAACAAGACTTTTTACTTTGTGTCCAGTAGTTGCTACAAACCTAACTTCCCCAAATTAAATAAGAGAATCCAATTAAATATTTAAAAGAGGTTATTCAAAAGCCTTTTTTTTTGGGGGGGGGGGTATGTTCAGAAGTAATTTAAAAAAAGAAGATGCTGATATTTCAAGTTTGATGGACAGGTTGTTTCAAACTTGAGGTCTGCTCTGTTCCCTTTAATCTTTCACCTCTGACTATGAGAACATCAGTAAGAGGAAGATAATTCAGATATACAGTCTGGAGTTAGTCTGTGAAGTGCTTTAAAAGTCAAGTCAAATTTAAAATGAATTCTGTAGCTAATGTTAAGTCATCAATTACAAGGGCACAGTTTTTTTAAGACTGCCAGCTTTTTGTTTTTTACGCATCAGTACAGCAGCATGAAATGATCCCTCCTGAGGCTGTAGTGTGAAATCTCACCTCGAGACAAAGTGGGAGTCATCTGGAGAGAAGGCGACATTAAGAACCCAGGATCCGTGTCCACTCAGTGTGGCTGCCAGGTTGGCATGTTGCCTAAAAAAAAATGATATCGGCAGGTTTATGAAGGAGACAAAATGCTTCTTTCTAAAGAACCAAAAGTAATGAGTTAAAAAAAAACAACTTACACATCATATATCTTGATGTAGCCGTCGTCAGAGGCTGTGACCAGGAGCTGGGAGTCGGGGGAGAAGGTGAGGGATCTGATGGGCATAGCGTGACCTGAAGACAGAAAGAAAAGGCACTCAGGAAGATGCACGCCTCAGTAAAAAAAAAAAAGAGGTAACATGGTTGTTTGGCACACTAGATCAAATATTAAAACAGCAGCACGAGGTAAAAGGAGTACTGAGTTTACTTTATGTTCAATATGTGCTTGCTGTGTTGAAATTTGAATCTGAAATATGTAACAGTGAAAGGTTATTAATCTGAACAACATCCTCCATTGCAGTCAGCATGTGTCCAATAACATTTTCCAAGGAGAATTAAGTGCATTTTATTTATTTGAAGAATGTTTGATCTTGTATTTTTAGACTTTCTCCTCCTAAATCTTAGCTTTTATTCATTTCACTGCTTCATTTCTTGTCAGATCTGTACTTTCTTGCTACCATTTGTTTACTAACTGTCTGTATAAAGTAATAAAGACATTTTTTATCCCTCTGATAATAAATATTAATAACTGAATTTACCTTCCAGCGTGTGGAGCAGTTTTCCAGTTGCGATGTCAAAGATGTTAATGATCCCATCAATAGCTCCACTGGCCAAATATTTTCCATCTGGGCTCTGAACAAAAAAACAAACAATAAACTGATTTGTTATAAGCCTTTAAAAACAGCATCTGCACTTGGAGAGAAAGGGTTAGGAGGTAAAACAAGTGAAAACCTGCAGTGTAAATGATGAGAAACACTTATCAAGATGAGTAATTATAAAGTCAAGACATTAAGGTCTCAACCTCAGAGACTCTGGGTTTGATAAGCCGTCATCTGGCCGACCAAAATGACAATTTATGGTTCCTTTATGGTTCCTTACGTAAGCTATACTCAGGATGAATTTCCCTCGAGTGTCCAGAGAATATTCCTTCTTGCCGCTTTCCACACCGAAGATGTTGACCTTGCCAAGATGGCTTCCTGTGGCGATGTATTTAGAGTCTGGGGAGAAGGCGACCGTCCATGCATCAACTACAGAGGAGAACAGAGGAGAGGATTTCATTGCGTGTATTAATTTCCAGGAATTATTTATTTTAACAATGCAGTATACACACAATGAGCAAAATTTAATGAATGCCTCAGATAATTGAAATGTGTCTTAATGTGTAAACCTGCAGCACAAACTGTCCCTAAACAAGACACAAGACATCTATTTTCTGCTCAATTGGTAAAACTATTAATTTAACTGTAATTATATCCTGTAAACTATAATAAATCCACAAAATGAAAGAGAAAATTAAGGTTTTACAGTAACCTCCGAAGAATCATAATACAGAATGTCTCTTGGGGGGAAAAAGGTCTTTAATCCTCTGAACCAGACCAACCACTGAGCTGAGTGGGGTGTCACTAACAGAAGCCGACATGGCATTTAGATGAAGTACGGCTTAGTTCTCGATACACGACGAATCAGACATTTCTGTGTGTGGAGTTCCTGAGAGATGAGTGTAAAAAACATCCAGCCCAAAAGTGACAAATTTTACACTAAATACATTTTGACTACAAAGTGGGAATAATCCATCGAACAGAGAAAAGGTTAAAGTGAAGGAGTAAAAACTCAGCTGTAATGAATTCACAGTGCACAGAGGGAAAAGAGCTGCTGTAACCTACAGAGACAAAGAAGCACCTGGACATTTGCCAACTCTGAGCTTATTCTTTCAGTGAGTATTAAGTGTTTCACATCATATGATTCAGGGGAACCTGCCCTTTCTTTCTGGTGCAGTTTAAAGTCACCATCCTGCATTACCTTTGTGTGAGAAAAAACATATTTTATATAAATAGGCAAAAAACTAGTCAATCTGAGTGCTTTTGTTTTTTTAACAGGCTCAGATGTATTTAATGTTTGTGTTTTGGAGCTCCGTGTGATGTTTGGTGCAAATCCAACTTTTCCTCACTGAGTTACAGCCATTTATTTGAATATTGTCCACAGCGTTGTTTTAGTAGATACTGTGACAATATATGAATTATGGTTGTGTATTTATATTTTGGTCAATATCACCTCTGAGAGTAAATGTTATATGTTATATATCACTGGAAAATAGACTATCCTAATCTGTTGTTATATTGAAGATTCCAGTCACACTTTTTGTGCAGTGAGTTTGCACAATGACTCGAGTGAAGCCTGAAAGCCAAGCAAGCTTCTGTTCCTGTATCACATGTTTGCACACACCGTAAATCGGCTCTGATGGTCGTAAAGGTGCCAGTCATGGTGCCTCGGAAAGATGAGAAGCTCACGAATCAGACACAAAAAAGCTTGTTATCATATCGGTTGTTCCCAAGTTATTAAATGTTTTGTAGAACATGTTCTAGCTTAGTGTTGGTGTTAATGAAAAGCTGCCAGCTGAAGAGTCATCACAGAGAAAATATAACATTCATTTAGTTTTCACTCTCTCGGATGTAGAGCTGCAGGAAGCATGATTTCTACCCCCTAATATAAATCAATCAATTAACACTGACAGTCCTCTGAGTCCTGGTCTTACCTGGTCCCGCATCCATGGACTTGATCTGTTTTCCAGACTCCAGGTCCCAGAGACGGATGTGAGCGTCGAGGGAGCTGGAGGCGGCGATCGCTCCGTTGTGACTGATGTCCACTGACACCACGCCCAGCTGGTGGCCCTCCAGAGACCACTGCAGCTCCAGCTTCTCGTCTGACCTGCATGTGCAGCGCGGCAACAGGGGTCGTTTAGTCACGTCAAGTCAAATCAGGTTTATTTAGGCAGCACATTTAACAAAAGATTTCTGAGAAAGTGGAGTCTGTTTTAACCAGATCTGCAACTTGCACGCTACAATATGCAACGTGACAAAATTTCCTCTCATGTTGATTTGAAAAAAATCACTAATCAACACAAACACCACACTGATGTCCCATAAACATGCAGGAGCCTTAAAGGACTCAATTTTTTTGGCATTTTGAGAGTAACAATCATTAGTGGAGTGTGACATTTAACATCTTTTAATTCACATTTTGCCAGTGTAAAATGTCTCTGAGTCAAACAGAAGACCAGCAGCAGTTTACCAGCAAGTTATATCTATATTGTAGATTATAATTCCTAAACTAACAATATCTAAACTCTGAAACAGCAGTGATTTTTTTACTTTCCAGATATGATGTACAACTACACCTCCTCTAAAGATGTGTTTGGTTTACACTGAAAATGTACATACAGATTGTACTTTTGCTTTGTTAAATGTCAAATGTTAAAAGTCACATCGGTTTATTTAGAACTTCAAATCTCAACAACATGTCTGTCCCATATTGCCATAAAAGAGCAGACGCTGGGACTCAAACTAAAGGAGGCAGTGAAGTGCACTTTGACAGTCGGAGAGCAGCAAAGATCATAATTAATATCCTCTTGTGAAATCTCAGAGACGACCTTTGTTCAATGAGAAAACAGTCTCGCTCAATTATGCATGGCTATTTTAACTGAACCCTGAAATCCGTGCAAAACTTAAAAGATTTGTTTAAAGATCAATAAGAGTGCAAATTAAGAGAGAAAACTAATTCAAACATAAACAAAACAAACACAGTAATGCAATATTATGCTAGAAAACAACATCAACGAGACACACAGCTATCAGTAAAATGTCTTAAGTGTCACTGTCATGAAAAAACTCACCATTTCCAGACTTTGACCATATCATCTAACGATCCAGTGACGATAGTTTCTGACCCATCTGCCTCGCTTTTACCCCACGCTGCCGTCCAGATGGCGTCATCGTGTGCTGAGAGGAAACAACCTGCAGGTTAAAACTCTGACAACAGTGCGAAAATGACTTATATTACATCCAAAATATTAGTGGGGCTGATGGGAAGATTTTATTTTATTTTTTCAGATTTAGTTTTGCGCATTTTTGCTTTTATTTGACAGCAGGTGGTATAGAGGCTGATAGAAAACAGGGAGAGTGAGAGAGAAGGGAATGACTTGCAGCAAAGGTCCCTTGCCAGAATCCAACCAGGAACGCTGATGGGGAGATTTATATTTAAAGGATCAGGCCGTTTTTGCTCTATACGTTCCTTATTGTGAGCAAATCCCATGAAAACCAACACTAGTGCGTCTCAGCTCTATCAGACATCCAAAACTTGTCTTTGGTCCTCAGTCCACTGTTCATCCTACTGATCATATCCTACTCATATATTTTTAAAAACTGGTCTAAAACATATAAATTAAGAACGGCTGAGTACATTATTATCACATAAATTTGAACAAAAGGTAAATCATACATGCAGGTGCATACTTTTTCAGGATCAAGATAACTTCATAGTTGGTTTTAGTCTTTTCGTGGGATTTGATCACAATATGAAAAACAAAAAGTAAAAGTCATATGCTGAGAGAGATAAAAAAACTAACTCAATGCATGTTTAATCTGAGGGAAAAGTTGTGGCAGAGTTCTGGATAACTGGACTTTTTCTGGGGAAACTCAACAGTAACATTAAAAAGTTATACTTTACTCTTAATATTACTCACCGTGTTCTTGCTTGAAAAGAATGCTGTACTGAAATCAAAACACAAGTTTACAGTTAATAGTTATAATTGATTCAGCAGATTTCCTGCTCTGTCTGAAGAGAAAGGAGTTTGTTTGTGATGTGATTTAAGTGAGGCTGAAGTCCATTTTATGTTTTATTACTCATTATTATGATCTGAAATGAACATTGAGATAGGTTATTCTTGCCATCATTCCTCTTCATAATGCTCTTACATTATAAGTGATGGGGATGTACTTAAAAGTGTATCTGAAGCTAATATGAAGCTTCAGCCATCCAAATGAGTCAAATCATGTAGATATCTTTCAACGTTAGTCTTTTTAGTGTCAAAGTCCTTTTTTTTTGTTAATATACTTCCACCACAGCTCAACAGGGAAACACAGAGAAGGAATTTAATGCCAAAAAGACTGTAAATGTGTCAGATATCCACTTTTTTATGACTAACTCAGACTGCTGAAGCCTCATATAAACTTAACATCAACTTTTAAATGACTGTGTGGACACTATGAATTTTACCCACCATCACTTACATTAATAGCAAATTTGAAGGATCCTTTAACACTCAGTATGAACAGGAGGAATGATTACAGAGATAAAAAACCTCTTTCAGTGATCATTTGGACATCTGACTGCTGTTTTGAGACAGACTAGACAAACTGTTTAAATTTGTTGCTTACTTGAGTGCTCATGTTTTTGGTCCTGGTTGTTGGGGAGCCAGATAATTTAACTTCAACCTGAGAAAACAACAATGACAGTTTGTTAATAAACAGCAGCAACACATTATGAAACAATGACTCACTGTTTATCTCCAGCTGTCATTTCTCAGTTTAGCAACCAAAACAACAAATATTTACCAGAATAGATTAAAACTGCACATCTGCAACAGACAATGACAAAAATGTGTGCAGTGTTATAGTTTTAAAATAGCTACTAAAGCACCGTGGCTAACAGCAGCTAGCTCTGACTTAGCATCGGCTAGTTGGCAACAAAGTGCAACTTCCTGTTTCAACATTTATCAGTTCATTAGTTTATATAATAAAGTAACTATTACTGTTAGACATATAGTGCAATATGCGCCCACGTACCTTTAAAACTCCTTCAAAATGTTGAATTAAACCTGGGGAGCTCGGAGACTTTACATGTGAGACTCCATGACAACATCCGCGTCTTCTTCGTGGGTTTGTTTGATTGCTGTTGAGGAGTCACATGAAGCGCCCACTACCGCCTCCAGCGGCGCAGAAGAAGAAAGCGTTTACTATCATTCATTTTGGGCACATTTTAGCAACCAGTAAAGGTATCTCACAAGAACATAAAAAAGGTCAGTTTTTCTTCTTATCAATCATCTCACAACACCTTAAAATGTCTAAAATGTCAGTATAGCACCAATTCAACACTGGGTTAACTTTCACAATAGCTAACTGCTATTTTGACCCAGTGTTACACACAATAAGCTTTTGCTAAATATGTCACACATCACATGCATTGTTTCTTGTAAAAAACAATATGCATATGACATTCAAAAGATACACAAGTTATTAACAATAATTTACAAACCATGACATATACATTTTAAATGAGCAGAGTAGATTATAACAAGCTTTATTTTTAGCTAAAGTAACACTAAAACTGGGTAAAAACAACCCCTTTAACCCCTCTAAGAGTGCCTTTGGGGCTTTAACCCAGTTTTGTGTTATAGTAAAATTTTAACCCAGTGATTTTTACTGTGAGGGGTCGTGACCCCCAGGTTGCTAATCACTACTGTACTGTGACACCATCCAAAATCCCTAAATTAATTCCACTGTATATCAATTTTGGAAACAACACCAACCTTTCTGCAAAACTGAAAAGTGGAGAGGAAAGTAACAGATCAAAATACTGTGCATACAATGAATATTTTGTGTACAGAGGAGGTAACACAGACATGGCACCATGAGCCTCACCTGTGCTGCCCCATGAGGCCAAAACATGACTAGTGTTTGGCTTCAGATGAGAGCTCTTTGTTGCCTAATATCAAACAGAATTGTCAACTTTCAGAATCAGTCAGCTCAGCTCGGTGGTGTGGGTGGATTCAAAGGTCTGGACTCAGGAAGAAGCTCGACTACCATAATAATGGCTTACGTAAAACCTCTGTGGTGTAGAAGGGGAAAAAGACAAACCTGAGTCTGAAGAGTAAGCAGAAAAATATTTTGACAGTTGCTGCAGCTCCAGTCTGAGCTCCACATACACACACACACACACATGCACACACACACATACACAAAAACGGTTGTCAAAAGAAAGTTATAAGAAAAAGAGGAAAGAAAGTTTTAAATAACTCCGAAGGTAAAGTTGAAATGGGCATCAGTGCGAATCTCCTGACAGCCTGAGTCCTGAGTGAGGAAGATGAAGAGATGTCCTATTTAGAGCAGTGTGTGTGTGTGTGTGTGTGTGTGTGTGTGTGTGTGTGTGTGTGTGTGTGTGTGTGTATGTGTTTAGAGGCACAGAGAAAGACAACTTAATTGTTGGGTTATTTTTAAGGCTGATAATGAGCAGATATTTTGGGCAGATATTCACCACCACTGAATCTTAACTTGACTTTTTCTGTTCTTCCTATTTGTCGAGGTGGACAAATCACAGGACACCATTTAACCCATTTAACTAAAATGCAGTATATTTAGGATTTTTAGTGAAAGTAAAAGATATTATACAATGTTTATGTAAATGAAGAACTGTAGGAAAAATGGAATGAGAAGTAACTGAAAAATATGTGTTTTACAGAGTGTGTGTGTTTTTTTTTTACATGTATTATCAAGGAAACTATAAAGGTTCAGTTCAAAGTTTTTCAAATGTGTCTTAAGACAATGGTCAGGTTCCCAAATGAACATTTAAGAGAGTTTTGAATCTGTTCATACTGATCATTAATAAAATCCCATCCTAATGCACTTCCAATGAAAGTGATGTGGGACAAAATCCACAGTCTTTGTTTTGAGCAAAAATGTACTCTCTGATATACTCAAATAAATGTAATTTATACTTCAGATGGTGTATTCCTGTTTCAGCTGTGGTGGAAGTATAGTAACCAAAAGAGAGACTTTGACATTAAAGAAACTGTAAGGTTGAAAGATATCTACTTAATTTGACTAATTTGGACAATCTTCACAAAAGGAGGCTTGTAGATTTTGGCCCACATGACTTACATTGTAAGTGCATAATGACCAGTATGAACAGAAGTAATGATTACAGCAAGATAAAAGTATTTGACTGTTATTTTAGGACACACTTGAACAATTATCTCTTAAGAGCTACATCTGCTTTTTAAAATGCAGTTCTTGTATGTGTTATTATCTCTAGTGAGTCAGTCGAGTGTTTCTGTGACTGTGCTGGTTATTTGTCCTGATTCCGATGATTGCTCCAAGGCTTCGGTAATGAAACTGTTCCTCGGTTGCTTCTTTTTACTTCCAAATATTTTCACCAACTGTGGGTAGAATCAAAGCTCATAATGGACCATTTCATCTCTCAATTTGATGCCAGTTCTTGCAAAGGACCATTACATCGGCCCTTTAAGGTAGACTCGTTGTATTCCTTCATGTTCAGATGAATCAATTGGTATTCTTGAGGAAAACAAATCTCTAAAACTGTATGATCAAGTTGTTTTGATCTTCAATATTACAAATGCAGGATATATGACGTCTGACATCTTGATCAGTTCTGCCAGACTCGACTGGAAGCTGTAATCTTTTTTTTTTCTGCAGGCACTTGTACATCTCTGTTTATTGGTCCTGCAGGGCAATAACAATCATTATGTTGCTGTTTTCAGCCAAGTGGTTCACTTATATTTCTGGGGGAAATAATGGTGGGTAATGAACTGATGCTATGGCTGCATCATGCTGAAAGCAGAGCATTGCTGTTTTCATTATCTTTGAAATGGCAAAATGAAGTATTCTGAGAATAGAGCAAAAACATATTTTAAAAACAAGCTAAAATTAGATGTGTTTGTGTTATTTCTACAGAGACATAAATTAAGAAAACTGCTTTGTGCTCCAAAAAATGAAACTTTTGGGCACACTTTATATTTCTGATATTGTCCAGAGGTCGGCTGAACTCCACATCTGTTAAGCGCCTCTGTGACTCTGTGCTCTGTCATTTAGGCCTGGCTCGACACGAAGATGAAAAATGACTCCAAGAAGTCTGAAAACGAACTGCTTCTTATGTAATTGGTATTTTCCTACTTTTAGTCTGATTATGGGATTTGGTCTTGGCAAACTGTGTCAAAGGAAATAAAAACGACTAAAGCAGAAACTTTTAAGCTGAGGTGTCTGTTTCTAAGAGGTTTTCAGTCATTGTAAATCCCCCCACACTCCACAGTCAAATATTTCTGATCAAACGACCGACTTGAGAATTAAAGTGTGAACTGTTTGAATTTTGATGAGTGGATGAAAACATATGAAACAGCTATAACAGGGTGTTAATATTCAGCATAAATATTTCTAGTAAGAGAAGAAGCAGTACAGAACCACAACCTTTCCCCCAACCTGTGATGGATGGAACACAAAAGGAAATGTTGTATTTAGCTGAAACACAGTAGAGTACAAACTCTTTCACCTCAGATGTAAAAATAAAGAAATTCCCTTCATTTGTAATTATAAGGATTTTTTAACTTTCCATCTTGTAGCCACTGATATAATAACAACCTCAGATGCAATCATTTGACAAAATATAAGTAAAATTCCCATTTCCATTAGCTTGAAATTCACTGAATCAATCTTCCAAATGTAATAAATAACTTTTGCCCTCACACTAAGTTTTTATATTGTCACTTGATATACATATTTCACTTTTTTCTTTCTTTTTTAGCAGACTGGCTGCAAAACCAATTTCCCATCAGAGCCAATAAAGTTAAAGTTGAAAGTTAAAGCTGAATGTTAAACATCTAATTCAACAACAGTGTTGTAACATGTAAGACTGAGACTGACCAGGAAGGTCACAAGTCAAGTTATTGTTTATAGTCTATATGTATATGTAGGTATAGTAAGGAAACAATCATTTATATGTTGTGTGATTTATAACATTAACAGATTTAATGACATTTTGAACCAATTTTGAGTGTCAGTGTTGGAGCTGCAAGTTACCATCATTTTCATTATAAATCTATCAGCTGATTATTTCCTCAGTTCAGTAAAAACTTGACTAAAGGTCCATAAAATATCTTAAAACTGTAAAACAGACTCATTATAGTTTCCTTTAACCCAACATAATGATATCAGAAAGTCTAAAACCTAAAGATACTCAAGACAAGGAAACACAGCCAATTCTCAGATTTAATAAATGTCTTACTTTTACATGACTTCAATCAGGAATCGCTTATCAATTGATATATAATCACCTAACATGGCAGCTTTAGTCAGCATGCAGCTCACTTTCACTTTGTCACAGTTTACTTTCGCTCTTATCTTTCACTTTTCATCCAGCAGTTATTGAGGTTGAAACATTTTGCTCAAGGGCGCCTCAATAGTTATATTTACATGGTTGCTACCTTGGTGCAGTGCTGTTAAACCAAAACTCACTTCATTAAAAATCCCTAAATTATCACACTGCTTCCACTTCTCATAAAAATGCAGACTAATTCATAATTAATACAACACAATACAATAAAAAAACGCATACATAATTCCCTGTTAAAGCCTCGGGAGGCATCAACGAGAAAACACTGAGATGATTCACAGTCGGTGCAATTAAGCAACTCTTTGATCTGTGTTTGTGGTGCTGTATTGTTTTGGGGCTAATTTGTTCAAAGTTTTAGAGTCAAATCTGGATTTTATTTAGTTTAGGCAGAAAACCCGAAGAAGAAGAGGTTAGTGGTGGTGGAGTGTGATTAGCTTTACAGATATGTGAAAATTATAGGTTAATAATAGATAAATGCTTCCTTCTCTATTCATTTTGAATTAATTAACATGATGATTTTAATTTAAAGAAAAATCCTGTGACTTAAGCTTTTTAATAAAAATCCAACCTGTGTTCCTGTTATACATTTTTAAAGATGACTTTTCAGAATTGAGTTGTTGACAAACCTCAGCTCTATAAATACACTCTAAAAGAAAATGATTTCAAGCTTTTGATCCCCGGAGAAAGCAGACATGCCAGACTTGCTCTACTGTATTAATGGGACAGAGCTTTTCAGGGGGAGGGACCTCCACTGACTCCCCTTAATAGACAGTATCTATAAAGGAGCTAAACGGGCGAGATTGCAGCCAGCACACTGAGACACGCAAACGAAGACACAGAGAGAGTGTGTGTGTGTGTGTGAGACGAAGAAGAAAAAAGAGAAAATCCAGAGAAACACTTGTGTGTAACAGTGTGAACGAGAGGCTGAGCCCCGAGCAGAGGAGACAGGAGCACAGGGAAGGAGGAGGAGGGTGAGAAAGAGTCAGAGACAGAGGGAAGAGGGGAAAGAGGGAGAGATACATCAGAGCGTGGAACAGGTTCTTTCTGCAGCCCTCGCACTCAGCCTCAGCAGACATGCCTAACTTTGCCGGCACCTGGAAGATGAAGAGGAGTGAGAATTTTGATGAACTTCTCAAAGCCTTGGGTAAGCCCCTCTCTTCCTGCCTGTCTCTCTTTTTCTCCTTCTCCTCTTTCCCCTCCATTGCCAGCGCAACATCCCTGCATGAGGTTGACTATCCATCATGTCCATATAGAAAAAGGCTTTTCTTGTTTCCTTGGGAATGGCATGCCTGACCTCCAACAACATTGTATTGTTTCGGAGAAGCTCCCTGGGAAAGGAGGCAGAGATCTACATTGAGATGCTGCTGAAGGGAAATCCCTCGGCTTTACAGGAGATATGAAACACTGGATGCTGAATTCCAGCCAAAACAGACGTGGTATTGTTACCAGGAACATGAAGAGAGGAGGGGGGCACAACATTATTCATGTTAAGCATTTAAGTAGGGCATGCATTAGCCATGCCAGGGGAGGTCTCTGGAGCTCAGTGCTATTCTCTTGTGTCCTATCTTTTTTCATTCTTTTTCACCCGTCTTAGTCCTAACTGATGATTGTGATGTTTTAGATTTGGACCAGTTTAACTGGGTCATCCAATTGTGTTGCAGTGTTTCGTCACACTGGGACTGCTGAAACAGACAGGGCACAGCAAAAAGGCTGAGGGTCTTTAGAATTATGTAGAAATGTTCCCGCTGTGAGAACAGGGAGCTGCTTCAAGAACTCCCCAGAAGCAGCTGACACCAAACTAGATTACATTTATAACTTTTTTTAGACGATGATGGACTCCATTTTTATCATAGATTGGGCAAGTTCAATTGGGAGGTGAACAGTTTTGTACCTTGCAAAGCTGAAACAACTGACGGTTTAGTTATTTGTGCAATGGTGCAGCACTTTCTTGAGTATCTGAGTGTATATTTAGCTCTTTGGTTACAATTTCACTCTAAACTCCCTTAGCCAGTTCTCTTAATGTTAACGAATCCCATAAAAAGACCAAAACCAAACCATGAATTTATCCAGCGAGTATTATCCCATTAAGTCAATCCCAAATGTGTATTCATCCGCAGCTGGAAATAATCCCCAACAAATACGCTATTAACTCCTGTTTGAGTAACATTTGCTAAAAAATTATGGAGCCCAATTGTTTTAGAAAATTAACAAACCCTTTTAAAAAGTGAAACTATATGTTTTGAGACCAGTTTTTAAAAGATTTACATCAGGAACCGCTGGGCTTGGAGTAGGAAAAATTGGAAAGTACTGAGACAGAAACCCCATTGTTGGTAATGTTAGCAATTTGAAAAGCATAGATTAATATCTCTTTAACATCCTTTTGTATTTGAACGCGCTTTTAAAGACACAGTTACTTTGAAATACAGTATAAATTAGACTGAGAGTTCCGAAATACTTTAATTTTCATTCATTATGAGCGAGAATGCTCACCAAACAAATTCAGTACCTCTTCAACAACCCTTCCCATGTTTGATTTTGATTGAAGCTCCATAAGGCAACTGCCTCTCTGATCAGAGTGCAACCAAGGAGAAGCTAGTCACCCTCCGAGTTTAGCACTTCATCCGTTTATGGACACATTAAGCACATCTGCTGGAGCAGATCACTCGTTCACTCTTACATAAGGGCTCAGTCAATGGAGAGCCGTGATGGGCAACTAATGTGGATTCCAGTGCTGCAGGGCCGCCACTTTCCATCAACATCTTTATAATTATCTGTTGAGGTTTCCTTACAGTAGGAGGGGATTGTTATAGCAGAGGAACAAGGGTGCACGCTGAGTGAACAGAGCTGTATGAAATGATCAGACTCACTGTTTGCTAATTGAGAGCAGGCATGTGCATAAAGGATGTTAAAGTACTGTACACTACATTCACATTTTTACTACTGAGTCTGAGTGTTGATTTTGTAAGACTTAATGGGGTTTCTGGTCAGGAAATGCATGACTAGTAAAGGTCATGCGTGTTCAAGCATCATGATTAAAAGAAACTGTAGTCATTGTGTTAGTGTATTGAGGGAAATAGTTTACATTTTTCATCTTTCATGACTGAGTAACTTTGCTCTAATTAATGCTAGGACCACGTATCCTTGACTGTCGGCTGCTTGTAATCTAGAAACTAAAGCTTGTTGTTATTTTAACCTGGGATGTACATGATGCTTAAAAATGCATAATATTTCGAATATAAGTGAATGAAACTTTGAAAAAGTGCATTTTTTTTCCAGAAATGAGGACAGGCTGTTGGCTCAGTGATGCTAATACATATTTAATGATATAAAAACACACGTCGTGATCCCTCAGATCATGGGTGGGGTCGAGTGTAAGCTGTCAAGTTAATATGTTTTTATGCCTGGGTGGTGACGAAGCAAGGCCACAGTCATAGTTTTGGGTTTGGAGGATCTCTCAGCAATGATAATAATCCATGAAGATACTGTAAAAATGAAATACTTGATCTTGTCTGCAAAGTTTTTATACATTTGAATATTTCGGGTGATGAGAGAGGGTAATGAAATAAAAGAGCCAGGACCTTTGGCAGGACATTAAGCCAGATGGCCTTGCAGAGTCAAACAGGGCATGCCAAAATCCCAGCTTTGCCACACCCAGGATCCCCCCACCACCACCCCCCCCCCCCACCCCTCTTAGACCAGACAAAATGAGGGCCATCGCTAACCTGCCCTGACACCCTCAAAAGTTCATTTTCTTTCTCTCTCAGGCATCACTGAATAATCCCTAACAAAGACTTGGGAGCCAAAAAATTCCACAGATTTCTCCCAGTTTGGGGAAATAGTTGACGTTTCTGTCGGAGCCGCAGAGCATTTATCGTGTTTTTTAACTTTGAAGCTCGAGGTTGTTCATCATGTTCACCACAAACAGAAACACAAGGAGACATCCAGCCGCTATGTGCGCCGGTGAATTTAAGGTCTTGTGTGCGGAGCTGGCATGAGGGCCTGCAGAGGACTGAAATTTGGGTGGGGCCGAGCTCAAGGCAGAACAGAAAGACAACAAAACATACTAGAGGCTGTTTTGATGCAGCAACAGAACAAAAACGGGGTATCTGTCTTTAAAAAATAACAACTTCATCCCTCTTTTTCTCCATTTTGTGCCTCACACTTTCATTCTCTGTTGCATCCACATCTGCACATTTTCTCTTGCATGTCTAAGAATTTGAGTTTTAGCTTTGTACTTAAAAGACGAAATCAACCTTTAACCTATTTCTTTCCTGTACTGACTTGTATTAAGCAATATTAAGCAATCTATAATTCTTGCTGACCTCCATCTGTGGCCATTAGGAGGCAAATAATACCTCTGGCGCTCTTTTAATTATGGTGGCCTGTAACAAAGAATCATACATAGCATATTAGCTAACGTAAGAAGCCCAATAAAACATATTTTTTTAATTGATAGTGAAAATATCATAATGCACACTGCTGTAATGACTAACTTCACAATAATGTCTGTTTGGCTCATTTCAAACCATAAAACAGATTTTAAAAATTAGCAAAGCAGATATTGTCCGATTTGCTAGCCAAACATTTCAGCATGTTGTAATTAGTGAGTCATGGGAAATGATCACAACCCTAAAACACCCCCAAGAATATTTTACAGTCATTTTTGTACTATGAGGTAATAAAAAAACCAACAAATTTCCCTTTTAATAACATAATGACATTAACGGGACTGTTTCTTCTCTTCAGGAGTGAACGCCATGTTGAGGAAGGTGGCTGTGGCGGCGGCCTCCAACCCCCACGTGGAGATCCGCCAGGACGGGGAGAAGTTCTACATCAAAACGTCCACCAGTGTGCGCACCACGGAGATCAACTTCCACGTCGGTGAAGAGTTCGACGAGGAGACTGTGGACGGACGAAAGTGCAAGGTAGATGCACATCGATACTCAGTGATTGTAGTGGATGACGGAGGTCAAAGTCACACCTGTTAGGAACATATCAGTCTTTAGCTCCTTAACTATACTTGATAAATACTTAACATTTTTACAGACCACATATTTTAAAGTGTTTTTCCTGCAGTTGTGGTAGCCATTGGTTTTTCCTATATAGGAACATCTATTAAGTATCAAGAGTTGTTTCATCTATCAGACTGAACACAAGCTGGTCTGCCTTCACTTTTGTCAGTGTTTCATTTTTATTGCATCATAACGCACTTTAGCTCATTTGCACTGCACTACACAACAATGATACAATTTCCTTCTTTTTAAAATATTGTTTTGTAGACACTGAGTAGATGCTGCCAAAAAGATGATTTATTTAATATAATACAGCTTTTCGACTTTACATCTTCATTACGAAATATTCAGCATGTGACCAAGAAAGTCCATACGGCAAATTTCACCAAATTCAGCCGACATGCTGAAGATTACATGATGAAGACATAAGGTCAAAATGTTATAATTGTACTACATGAATTTACTTTTTGGGAGCACCCTTTTTTTTTAGCAAGGTAAGCTTTGATAATGCCAGTAAAGATGTTTCAACTTTCAAATGTATTTTATTTATATAGCTCTTTAGAAAGCAAACACATTTTGCACCAAGGTATATGTATGCACATAGAAGCATCGGGACATCTGTGTGCGTGTGCATAGCAGATGGTTATGAATGATGTAGAGAGAGGAAACCAGTGGAGAGAGACATGAGGATGCATCACAATACTGCAACTTTGAATTTCAAGAGTCTGCTAATTAATGTTCATATTGTGTAATGTCTACCTGGAATGATCAACAAAATACATCCAAACTTTGAGATTTGTGGGATAAAACCTTCAATCTTCAACTAACAGAACATTTCATCCCAGTCTAATTCACTCACTTATACTTTTATTCAAATATCAAATATCAACTGTATTAGGGTTCCAACTAACAATTATTGTTATTGTCAATTATTCTGGCAATTATTTTAAAGCTGTGAACATGCTTGTTATAATTTCCCACACTCAAAGGAGACGTACTCAAATATCTCCCTTTTGTTCAACCAACAGTCAAAGACCCGAACATATTCAGTTAATTCTCATTTATGATAAAGAAGATCAATAAATCATCACATTTTAGAACTAAAAGCAACAAATTATGGGGTATTTTACTTTGAAAAATGACTAAAATGATTATTAGCTTATCAAAATAGTTGTAGATTACTTTTTTGTCTAAATAATTGATGTCACTGATATTGCTGTGTGAGTATGTTATAAGTACTTGTATTATTCATGTTGTAGCAATATAAATCTATTGTATTGGTTGCATTAAGGGGACTCACTTAAATTAGTTGAGTCTGAATGAGTCTGACGGTTAGGACTATAGCTCTGATGGTAAAGTGAGGGTTGGCATCCAGGAAACTGATGTACGTCAATACAATCTGTAGGCAAATACATAGAGAGACAAAGATCCTCCATATTCCCTGCAGCACTGATACTGTGGTCATATATTTGTTCTGGTTGATGCTCCTACATTTAATCACTTAAAGAAGTTCAGCTTTTCTCTCTGTGAGTATCTATGTGTATATTTGTTGATATGTGCATGAGTGTTTAAGCCCTTCAAGGTTTTAACGGGGGCTATTGTTGCTCCTCTTGTTGAGGGTTCAGTGAAAAATTAATACCTCCTTGCAGTCTCTTGCATTGGTATCATCGTCACGTCCGTGCAGCTGGATTAAGGGCAGCTCGAGTTGGGATGGATGAGAGTTTCTCTCTGAACCTCTTTGAGGCCCTGAGGGGTTCTCACACAGTCAGAGCTCATATACAGGGTTAGAAAGCAGGCAAAGACATATTATATTCCTTTCATTTTGTATTTTTAGGGTAAATTAAGGGCTTATAAATTCTTAAATCTCAGGAAATCTGCAATTTTTTATGTAATGTAATTATTCATAAAAACATATTATAAAAAAGACTTTAAAATTAAATAACAGATGGGCTTGTGTAATAGAAGTGAGCTGGTTTCTCGAGGACATGTCCTGATACGATCTCAACACTGAGACTTTTATCTCCATCATCCATGTAATAAATATGTAGACTGCAGGATTAGATAAATAGGAGCCGTCTCGATCAGCCTGATAACGTCCATGTGGAAATTATGATTATGATCCTGTGTTTTTCTCATTTGTGTCAAAGCATCAAACATCCTGCTTTGATTGATTTAATTTCTTGTAATTTTCATCATTATCTCATAAAATAGACTTCTGGTATTCTGGCCACCTCATATTGTGATTTAAGTGTTATATAAGCATGTGGTGCTTTAAGTCACTGCTGACTCTTTTTGGTCTTAAACCGAGGCTGTAATCTTTCCCTAACTATAACTGAGTGCTGCCAGGACCTAAAAGTGACCATAAAAAGGTTTAATAACGCTGCAGTTACTACCAAAGGATATCTCAACATTTCAGTAAAATTCAATATTAACATTTCTAGGTCAGTTTTGTAGCTCGCTCATTTATCTGCAGAATGAAGAAGTCAGAAATCATGATGATTGAAATACCTTAGTTGTTGCATTAATTAACATATTTATCTTGCATTAAGACACAAATGAGATGTTATTTGTTAATTAGATGTTCATTCTTATACATTCCTGATAGTTCATGAGGTTTTACTTGACTGAATTTGTGCTTTTTTTAATATTCAAAGTCATTATAATTAATTTACCTTTACCATAAACTGTTACCAACATGTTTGTGATGTAACAAATAGGTTTTTGTCATCATAATGGCAGAACATTTTATTCAGGGCTGTTATAATTTAGTTGTATATAAATGCAATTTCTAGAGACAGGATTGCTGTAACATATTGCAAATAAAGATCTGAAGGAATAATCATTTTTTAAATCAGTTTTTAGGTGTTTTATGCATAATCGTGGTATAAATATCATTCAACCCTCTCTTCCATAAAGAGAAGTTAGTTAAAGATTGAATCCTTCTCCATGAGATCTGCATGCTGTGGATTTCCTTCATCAGATAAATGACCCTCCACAATTTTATTTCACCTACACAATGAACAGAGTCAGCGCTGAGATGTCACGGCAGGAACACGCTGCGGCTGAGTCACTTTAGGAAACAGGAGACTTGTTTTGATGGTCCTGTGAGCGGCTGACATATCGCTGTCTGCTGAGCAACCAGCGGCTCGGTCGGAGAGAAGAAGAGTCCTGTTTGATTTAATGAGGCAACAGTGGGTAAACAACATTAACATGTAATCCAGTGTTTGTCCTCTCACACTAATGGACACATGAGGGGACAAAAAAAGCAAGTAACTAGCTCATTAAATGGAAAATTAGACTCTCATTGCGGCTCGCTGTCTCGCAATTTGATAGAAAATACAGATCAGAGCTCAAAAACAGAAATACAGGAGCTGGAAGGGATTTAGTGTCTTCAACTTCATAGCTTTGAACCAGGCCCGTCTTTCAAATGACAAGTGAATGTTGAAATTCTACCAGCCAGTGAATGTTTTACTATTGTTTTTGGCTGGTGAGTGATCTAATGTACCAGCTAACTGCTTATTTTACCAGCATACGGTTGGTGTCTGGTGCTGTGTTTGTGCTCTGGCCACAATGCCATCATACTTGCAAATAACTGTCTTGAAAAAAATTAAATGTGAAAGTGTCTGCTGTGATAAAATATGCTCTTTCATCTTGGTCCAACTTTTTTTTTATAAAGAACAGGCCACTGTTGCAGTGCAGCAGAGGAGCGTTGCGTAACCGATTTAAGATGTGGAGTTGTTGACACCATAGAGAATAACTTGTCAAACTTTTCTAACCACTGGATGAACTTTGGGGATTTTTATGGATGAGATTAGTCGTGTTTTTGAAAACATCACAAGAAAAAGTGGATCTGTGCCAAATGTATCCATGAAGCATTAATGTTCAGATCAGCATTAATGTTGAGTTTTATCAAAACATTCTGTATATAGATGTTAAAAAGATATCATTTACATTGACATTTTCTTTAACCCTCACATACTGTTCATATTCTGACTCATAATTAGTCTCTACACCAATTCACATTTATAAATTCAGCCATTAATAAATGTTTGGTTAATCTTACATTCAAAATCACTATTTTATGGTCCAGGAGAACATTTTATAGAATATGATGAATACAACAACATGTTTGAATGGTGACACAGGTCAGATTTGCACATTTACATTTATAAAACAATACAAAACTTTAAAAATAGAGGCATTTTATTACCATTGTTGTGAACTAAGACTCATACAACAAAAAAGTCTGCCTTCAAGAAATGTGTATATGGTGTTTTTAAAGCTCTCAACTATAAAAACATGATGGGATACATATGAATCAATACATATATCCACTCACAGAGCAACAAGAACTTTTCCATCAGAGGACTGAAGCAGTTTTGTGTTGACCATATACTGTAATTTAGAGGCATATTCACATACTCTGGTCATGATTGTAAATATTTTCTTTGTTCATGATAGCAGGTTCTAGTCTTGCGTTTTGAGTTTTAGCAGCTGTGTGTTTAGATTAACATCACAGATTTGACCTGAGAATTTAAAGGAGATCCACCGATTGTAACCATCAAAGACTGTTTACAGGTCTTGGGGGAATGATTCTGCATGTGTGAAAAAAGTTGAATAAAGAAATGATAAATTGCTTCAGGTGCTCTCCCCTAAGTCAAGGGTGCTCCAAGTAGGGGTCCCAATGTGCCGTTGGCCCCCAAATTCGGGGGAAAGTATCACTATATCTCCACAAATGCTCCTGTAAGACTTTCAGTATAAAGAAGTTTAAATCATTCCTGTTCACTCTAAGATGTTAGGTCAAATAAAACAAGCAAACATAAAACAGGAAGAATATTATATAAGTTAAATGATTGGTTCTTAATTGGATGCTTACACTCGTAGGTGAAACCAACTGGGCACGTGCAGGCAACCAGCCAGTCAACACACGTTTTGAACGTTCAAGTGAATTGATTCATTCATGAAATCACATTAAAAATATCAGGTCCAAAGCATTTCTTTTTTTTTGAGTAGAGGCAATCAAAGTACTCAGAAGGTTTACTGAGAAAAGCTATTGTAGGCATGTTGATCATTTCTGAATTGCAGGAGAGAAACGTTTTTTGCTGATTTATTGTTAAATATGGAACTGGGGCATGGCTGTTTACAACGCAAGGTCAGCATTAACATGTCTGAGGCCTGCTTGCTGTTACTCAGTTGCAGAAGTCTTACTGTCCTGTGAACTTGTAGTTTTGGGTAATTGAACAAAAAAGCTTGTATCCCCCATGTGTTGAGGCTACAGTCCTCACTGCAGGCGACCCCGGTTCGAATCCCGCGCCGAGGGGTCCTATCCTGCATGTCATTTCCCCCTGTCTGCCTCCAGTTTCCTGTGTCTCTCTACTAACCTGTACATTAAAAGCAAAAAAAACCCCAAAAAAGATACTTAAAAAAAAAAAAAAGCTTGTATCTAATCCCACAAGCTGCTTTGTGTTTGAAATGATACGATCATCCTGGGCTGCAAGCAAGCTTTAGTTACTCCACAAAAGTAACTTATGAAATGAATCTTGGGCCCCTGACTTGAATCAGCGTTGGTTACACTAACAACTTCAAGTTTGAATAAGAAAGAAAATCTCAGGATGTGGAGATAGAAAAAAGTGAGTTATCAGACTTCTGTAAGACTGCTGCTCCCCTCTGCGGCTGCTGGCTTGAGGCTACTTTAGTCGCTGCTAGCATGAAACCCAAATCTCTGACTGAACTGTCAGCAGGCAGTTATAACAAGAAAAAAGTATGTGGAATATTTCGGTTCTGCTGCATCAGCTTTGATCATTTAAAAGAACTGTCCATTTTTAGTTTAACAATGTTATAGGAGTGCAATGCAAAATCAATGTAGAATTATTTCAAACATTTAAAACTATTACAGGAATGCCAGTATGGTACAATAAGCATAATATTATAATTTGCATTACCTGTATTTTTTTTGTTACCTGTATTTTTTATGTTGCTTAACTCTTTGTTCATAAGCTTTTCTACCACCCACAATATGGATCAGACTTTTCATATTGTTGCACTTTATATGAACATTATCTAATTTGCATTACAACATGCATCATAGTGTTGAGAGACAGCCATCAACTGTGCGGTGCAGGTTTCAACAGCCAGTGTCCATGAGCAAGGCATTACAAAACAACAGACTTTATGTGCTCAAGGTCTCTCTTCCAAAAAGATGAGCAGTTTCTACTCTCAAAAACAGGAAATTTAACACCCTGAAAGATTCTTGGGCAACAGCGAGCAGTGATATTCATGCCTGTGGAGAAGAAATATTGCACATGGAAACGGAAAAACGTGTAATTGCGTGCACACACTGCATTAAGTGAACATAATTCAGCCAACACCGGGGAAATATATATTTTGTGGAAACCACAACGCCCGAATATATTAAGGGTCTGAGTATTTCTGTCTGCATCACATAGATTAATTTGAAAAACGACATATATATCAGATAAGGTTTGTTAATTTATTGGTAGTGAAACATTCAACAGCTAAAATCTGAGTTATGTTTTAATCTCCTTTTGTTTTATGGCATGAACTACATGTTGCAGTCAGGGAGGGCAGACATGACCTATTTCAGATCCAAGGAGACAGCGTGGCTCCTTCTGTCTGTGCCCTGAGGCATGCTGGGTATTGGGCAGGGCTAGACGCCTCTCAGTGTGGCTTTTCACCACATGAAGCCTCTCCACTATGAGGCAGACAAGTCGTGTTGTCATCACACGCTCGCCACATCAGTTTGTTTGGGTTTGAGCAACAGCATCGCAGCTTTTGACCTGGAAACAATGATTTTGCATTTAAAGGCTCAGTGAAATGTTTGGCATTGTTTTGGCTTCAGAAACAATAAGCTTGAGGTTTAAGTGACTTTTCAGCTGTTGGCCAAACTTATATTTCAATTTGTTCGCATCCACTTTGAGTATGATTGCCCCCCCCCCCCCCCCCCCCCCACCACCACCAAATTTGAAGACATTACATTAGACTGAGGTTTGATTATATGATTATATGATCTATATACTTCATATCACAACTGAAACCTATCTCCTCATTCATTAACGAGCCTGATGGAGCACATTTAACTAACAAGTTGTTCCTCCTTCCAATTATTGCAGAATAGCTGAAATAAATTAAAAGTATATTTTGGTTCAAACTGATTATATGTTTCACAGCTTAAGAACAGGCTACAGGTCAAAAAGTTCCCAAAACAAGGAAAAAGTGAAGATGGCTGCTCTACAAGTGGCAAAAATCTTGTGACTATCCTTCTGCATTAAACAATATTAACATGAACAAAGGGTTGAATGTGAAAGGTGTTGATCATAGTGATGAACCCACATTGCCTTTTACATGGCAGGCATTTTGACTTGGGGAAAAGCACAGGTGTAACTTAACAGTAACCAGTAAACATGAACAAAGGGTTGAATGTGAAAGGTGTTGATCATAGTGATGAACCCACATTGCCTTTTACATGGCAGGCATTTTGACTTGGGGAAAAGCACAGGTGTAACTTAACAGTAACCAGTAACCAGCAGCCAGTGATGCATAAAATAACAGCACCCTGAAACTGAAACAGCTAATTTAGTTATTTACACCTCTTATTTTCCTAATATCACATCAAAATATCTTCTGGGGAAAATGCATTTTATTATCAGTCTGTGCACTTCCCCTCAGCTCCACGGAGCATTTTAGCATCGTTCAGCTCATTGATTTCATTTTACATCCCACAACTTTAACTCTTGCATCATTTCCTGACCTACCAGGCAGCTGTTTTCAGTGAAAACAGTCAAAGTTACTGACTAGTTGGAGAATATGGGGGAGCATTTAGAAGCTTAAGAGCCAAATATTTCCCTCAGGAGTTGATGGAGAACAAAAACAGAGTCAAAATACAGTAAATATTGTTACATTCATCAGGTGAACACAAACACAACTGCAAGTAAATCCTAATGTTGCTCCACGTCTTCTAGATGTGATCATAAAACATATTTATATATCACTGTCCTATTAGTTTTTGAATGTATTTTGTATTTTGTCTTTGAGGTGTTGGCTGTCAGCTGCTGTGTGGCAATCACACAAGACTGGAGCTAAACTTGCAGGACGTAGTGCCCACTGACACTGGCACAAGAGCCGCAGGGGCAGTGTGGGGTGTTTGGCGGACTCTAAGGTGGAGCAGTTGGCAGGAGAGCCCTAAGTGAGTTTTGGCTGAGGCCAGCTGCCCCCGTAGTTAAAGGGATTACACGCTGATCTGTGCCTGGCGAGAAGCAGAGGGCTGATTAACACCACCACAAGGTTAAAAAGCTCCAGTTAATCTGTGCGAGTGCGGCGGGATCAGACAGCCTCTTCTCACCCCGAGGAGGAGAAAGTTATAAGGTGCTTATTGTCTGTTTCCGAGACTGCAGAGAAACAGACAGCAAATTGACTTCATAGTGCAGAGTGGAAGTCATAATGAGGTGATTATGTACCTGCTCTGATGGATTTCCTTCTCTACTTTTGTACCATTCATTTCAGAAAATTGTTCTTGTCATCTAAACTGAACATTTGTTTAGTTTCAGCAGAGGTTGAAATCAGCCTAAGCACAAAAAGTCACTTCTAAGGCAAAAAAAAAAAAGACTTGACAAATGGAGTCTTTTAACCCAGCTGGTTGCCATAGAGACAGACTTTTCGTATCAGTCACCTGCCATGTGGCTACGTTGGAGGGACAGTGAGCAGATATGTTGAGTGAATAAGGATCAGGAGCATTATTGCCTAGAATAATCAAAACGTGATATAAAACACACATGTAACATCCACTAAGGTGTGACACATGGCACAAGATGTTGGTTCAGATAGTGGGACTGTAAACCCCTGACAGGTGATCCAGTAATGAATTGATGAAAGTAATTTGTATCAAGGAGTTTCAGCAGCCTTAATCGATAAAAGCAGGGCTGTATTTCCAGAGCAGATGAGAGACAGAGACTTGGGTGTGATTTCTTTGCTTTTGACAGTCTGTCATTTAGCACGGAGAGGCAGGAACAGGCCCGCGGCGAACTACGAGCAAATCAAAAAATCTGAGTGAGTGGGAGGATTGATTCGTTCAGACTGATTCTAATACAACACTGAAAATGGTTTGCAGGATATGCAGCCTCATTTGTAGAACTTTAATCTAATTGTGTCTCATTTCTCGTAATTTATTCCGTCTGCTCCTCACTTTAACACCGAGCTGAACCAGGCTCTGGTTGAAGGAATCAGTGGTGGGTGTGGTAAGAGATGAACTCTTTTGTACTTATAACTATACCCAACAGTGATGTCATGGTGTGCTGGAGTATATCACATATTACATTACTCTTTAAGGAGTTACTTTTCAAGATTTAAGCTTTCAGTATGCCTCAAACTCTTCATATCTTTCAAACATGGGAATTGGCAGGGCTGCGTCCAACAATTTCTTTAAATTTCTGAAACCGACATTTCAACATTCACACCCACTTCACGCTGTGGTTGTCCAGGTTTTGGGGAGATGGGAAAGAAAGCAAGGTATTTACTTTTCTATTAAAGGGATATCTTTAACATGGGATATCGCTGCATGATTTACATTTAAGAATCCTCTTATTTATCTTATACTGGCTCTTTATGCATTCCCTCAGTTCAGTCTCTGTCTGAAACAGGTCGTTTAAGCTCCCGTCTCTTTAAGGCCCCCAATGAGTCTGCTTACTTCTGATTGGTTAGCTCCTATTAGATGCCGTTAGATGTGATCATGCACTAGTTGATGTTCATTATGTGCACACACTATTGACTTCTGGGTGGAGGAATACTCAACTTGAATCCTGTGCAGGAAAGGCGGACACTGCCAGTATCAATACACAGAGAGACGATACAAGAATATAGTACACATTGAATTGCTATTGCCTAAAGAATGCTAGCCAGACATTGCATTAAAATTGAGTTTGATATCATGAAACTCTTTAGGATTTTAGATCTCATGTGTTGAAGATTTCTAAGTTTGGTGACTTCTAGTGGTGTAAATTAATCACTGACTTTAAAACAGATGAGCACAATGCTGCTGGCATCGCCTTAATTTTCAGGATCATTTGAAAGAATGCTTTGATCACATTAAAATTTTAAGTGCATTAGACTCCAATTTGAATTGGGTAAAGTCATTATGGAACAAACATGCAACAACCATCAACCGTGATTAACATTAGTCAAGGACACATACCCAAAAAAGTTTCTCTATCATTAAATAATGAAAAATGACCTGCAGTAGAGACATATTAACAGCGGGATGCCCTTCTAGGTAAAAAACCTTTTAGGATAAAAGCTCTGACTTTTTAAATGTAGTTCTGTACTGTGAAACTTCTGCTGTTGCTATGTGACCACCCAGATGTGCTGTTTGTGCTATTTCTGGCTTAGTAAATACCCTTTTAGTTGATTTCATACGGTTTATGGAAAAAGAGCAACTGTGCCTCATATTTTTCAAGGGAAAGTTGTTGAGACCGGGAAAAGTGATGAGCAAACTGATGTGGGAAAGATCATATGATTAAACTTCGGGAAGACATGACTGCAAACTGGGATCGAGCTTGTTATTTCAGGCTCTGAAAGAAATGTTGTGAAATCCAACATAAAAACTTTAAACCAAGCAGGAAATGAGATGTTCTCCTTCTTTTAGAGACACTGTTTGCATCTGATAAGCAATGAAAGTTTGTGAAAGACTGAGCCAGAGCCCAAAGCAGCAGATGTTCAGATAAGTAAAAAAGGTAAAACGAAAGCCTCGGACATGTAGGATAAGTTTGTCTCGGATAGAATAGGATTTTTTTTCTCAGATGTGTGTGCACAAGCTCTCGTGTGTTATTTAGAGGAGAAAGACTGTGTGAGAATTTGTCTGTGACTTAATGTGCAACAGAGAGAATGAGAGAAAATCCATCCAAGTCAGAGGCTGAGACTGATGCTAGTGCTAAAATGGAGCCGTAGCTAATCGACTCTCTGGATTCTGGCTTTATTAGAAACAAATCAGAGGGAGAGCTGTAGAGAGCCGTAGAAAAGCCCTGCTGTTGTTCAGCTTGGCAAAGTCTGCTGACAGCGGCCCGTGGGGAGCCATGATGGCTTTTCTTACCTTTGATATGGTGATTAACATTTGCCTCTGAGAAACTGAGGCTGCCGCTCCATCCAACACTGAGTTGTACGTGCTCCTTGTTCAAATTATCAAACAAATTGTCAACGAGCAGCGTCACAAATAGGCTACGCTGGAAAAACAATATAGATGTTCACAATAATCCTGTCCAGATTTAGATGTATGTAAATTTTATGCTTGAGTAAGATGAGGCAATGCAGCTTTGATCAGCTCCAGGCTTTGGTGATGGATCTCTTCAACTGGGAAAGATGCTGAAAAGGAAAATGCAGCCGGCTTAAATGAGAGAAAATTTCAGCAGTGTGGGAAAACATATAATCAGCCAGACAGCAAGCCAACAGAGAGAATGTGAATAGTTGGTGAATATTTGGATTGACATTAGGAAAACTGTAGCTCTAAAATAACATCAAGGGAATAGTTTGACATTTTGAGAAATATGTGTAATTACTTTCTTGTCCAATAACTTATGTATCCATTAGATATGAAGCTGCAGCTAGCTGGCTACGGTTAGCATAAAAACTGGAAACAAGAAGTCTGGCTAGCTATCCCGGCAAAGATCTAAAACAAATCTGCCGCTAGCACTATGTTAAGATCACTTTTTAATTTTACACTTATTAGTTTTACACTTTGGGTTTTGAACAAATTAAACAACACAGATATGACGTGTTAATCTTGTTACATTTTTTCCCCCATATGTTTCAAGTCCTTATGCTAACATAGGTGAGCTAGCTGTAGCTTGGCCTGGCATCTATCTTTTCTTATGTTACCCTCCAGCAAGAAAGAAAAGAAGTGTTTCTATAAATCTTGAACTACTCCTTTAAAAGAAACAGCTTTCCTGACAATAGACAGTTGAGGTAATGAAACACGAGGGCAGTTAATGGACCCTGAGCTGACCAAAAATGATAAATCCTCTCCACAAATTAGTGCCACAGGGTCACCTTGGCCCCGATCATTAATGAATTCTTAGCTTTGATAAGCAATTTGAGTCAGTGACTTCAAGAAAAATTGGTCCTGAAGTCAAAGTCTGACTAATCCCGTTGAAGTCATTTGAAATATTGTTGAAGCGAATTAGTAGACCCTGAGCGACTAAAGTGTTAAGAGGATTTCTTTTTTCTTTTTTCTTCAACTGCTGATTCATAGTCTAATAGTCTTTGCTTTGGTCACTGAGGTCTGGCATGGCCATTGATGAATGAGCGTAGGGCACAGTTAGAGACAGGCAGTTATCCGAGAGAACAAAGGGAAACATAATGATATTTTTTTCACCACTTACACTAACACAAAAAAGTGTTAGACATCACAGCAAACGCCTTAACACTGTTTAAACACATTTTTAGATTTGTGAAACCTTTATTTTGCTCATAAAAACAGAAAAAAGGGCGATTTTACTGATTCATCCAGACCACACTAGACCAGGTCTAAAAAAAAAACTGACAGATGTACTGCTAGTATACTTATTAATTTACAGTCTGCTTGACCTTCATTATACATGACATGATTTTCAGACTACAGAGTGTCAAAAACAATACCCACCAAACAAGAAAACAAGTCTTGAATGGATTTCAGGTTAGAAATGGTCCATTCCCATTGCAGTCATTTGCCTCACTCTGTGTCTCCATTACAACACCTCTATGATAGCTGTTAACAGGTTTATGTCAACTCCAACAGATGGTGATGATGTATGGATGCAATTTGTGTCAGTTTAAAAAATACTGCATAATGGAGCTTCCTGGTAGCATAGCGTCTGCCACATAACCTTGTTTCATGTCTTTTCTCTCTCTCGCTCTCTCCTCTTGTTTTCTGCTTTTCCACTATCAGCTCTCCATTAAAGGCAAAAAAATCCCCCCACAACACATCTTAATAATACTGCAGAATAATAATAATGGATAGCTAAAATAGATTATTTAATTTGGCAAGGCTAATTATAAAGTGCAAAATGTGAAAGGTTTACTTCATTCTTAAACCTGCAATAGACAATAAAGCACATTTTTGACCACGTATACACACTAATGACTTATTCAGGGTCTGAAGAGAGATGCTACAACCTTGAAACTTTCAACCAGTGAGAGCTATGAGATGCGCTAAATAAACAATATGCCTTATAGATGTGGTTTATCATCATGCTGACCTTCAAACTTTCTCGCCTTTCTCCTCTGCAGAGCCTCGCCACCTGGGAGACGGAGAACAAGATGCACTGTAAGCAGACTCTGGTGGATGGGGATGGACCCAAAACCTACTGGACCCGAGAGCTGAACGGCGATGAGCTCATACTGGTGAGTGCAGGGCAATGACTCATCATCTTATACTGAGAGCCTCTTAATAGATTACTTCTTAGAAAGGAGGGAGAACAAGTTCTTTTATAGGAGATTTTAAGATTAAACGACTTTCATTTTAAGGCTGAGGATGGGTCAATAAAGAGAAAAGGAACAAGAAGTTAAAATGCTCATTTGAAAAGATCATTATCAGGGATAATAGAGAGCTCTTGTATGATCTGATCAGGAGCTAATCTGTATGGTTCACCTGTTAGGCGACTTGTTCTCAGGGAGACTCAGAAGACATCAGCTGCATTATAATGGGCTTTTCGAGCAGGTAGTGTACTCAGTTTGAGAAATGGTTAATGAAATGAGGCAGCGAGTGTATGAAGTCACCCTGGAGATTCATTCGTAAAAGGAAATGAGAGAGGCTGTTTCCCAAGCAGCCGAGCTTTCATCCACCCCGCAGAGATGTGAAAAGAGAACAAGAGGAGCTGCTACACTGACATTGCAGTAATACCCCCAGTATTTAGCCAGATTAATATGGGCAGGAGTCAATGGGTCTAAAGCCCTTCGGAGGATGTGCAGGGGAGCCCGTCCAAGACCAACAGACTGGATGAACAGTTCTCAGGGACTCAACAGCTTTCCTCTCTCAACTTTCAATGCTCTCATAGTCTTCTTTATTGTTCCTCGAGTGCTTGTGAGATAAAAGGCAAAAGGCAAAGGCAAAGGCTTGGAACAACAATATAGAAGGTATAGACTCTGAAAAAGTAATCACAGGATGTTTGCAAGGCTTTATGTTACAGGCTAGATGCACAGAAGACTTTTCCTAATCACATCTTCAGTGCTTGAATAGTATTGCAGGACCCTCCTGGAAGCTCCTCAATGTTTTGACCCAGAAGATGGCAGAAAACATGTGAAATCTTTTCCAATGTTGGGGTGATAAAAGCAGAATGTGATACAGCGCCTGACGCTCTGGTGACACTCTGGCCCGTCTGCCCTGGAGGAGCTGAAGCATTCACGCACTAATGGAGATTGAGTTGGCCGATCCGTGACAACAGCTCTTCTCACCTCAGCCCTCCCTGCTGTCACACCATCATCCAACCTTCAGGAAGACCTCGTTCGGATCGCAACTGAGAGGCCCTGTTTAGACTTGGTTTCGACATGCGTCTTGGGTGATCAGATCACAAGCAGACAGCGCTAAATACAGTGTAAATGACCTCCAGGATCACTCAAACCACATCTTTTGGAGTGTATATGGATCAATTATGTTTTTTTGCGTCCATGTAGTTTAGTTAAATTTAAAGGGGTTCAAATTTGAAAATAAACGTATGAATAACTTGCGCATATTATTTTAATTGTGGACCCAGCATAACATTTCTGCTTTTAATCCATTTTAAAACAATATATATGAGGATTATAACAAAAATGTCAAAGTGGTGTAACCATAAAACCAGTTTTATGATCTTACATTATAATTTTTTTGTCATTAAAGTCAGGAACCATTTAAAACATTTTTTAAATGAAGTAATTATTTGTATAGGTACACTTAAATACACTGTAGGTCTATACAATATTTAATATTTATCATTCCTTTGTGGTTACACCATTTGACATTTTCACGAGAATCCATTCTTCTGGTGCAAATGTCATTTCAAATGACATAAAGCCAACAAAAATACAAAATCTACATTTTAACAAACCTGATGCTGCTTTTAAGACACATTTTTAAAGATATTTTTGGATTGCTTATACCCATATACCAATAAATCCTGATGCAACCTCATGCAAAGTCAATTAGTAACAGTCAGTCAGAGGCAGAGTGGCAATGCAGGTGGGAAGAAAAATAAGGCGTCCCCAACGAGGTTGTAACAGGATACCTCATAAATGAAGGACGTGGTGGTTTTGGTGACAGCGCACCAACACCAAATGACGTTGTCCTGCCAATCTCAACAGTTGGAATGGAAAAAAAGACAAAACTCAGTCATCTTTCAAACCCGACCAACTCTTTCTTTTCAGGAACGAGCAACTAGGAAAAAACAAACACTGACTGAATCTGAACTATCTATTTAGTTTCAAAAAAAGCCCCAAGACACACAGCCGACCGAACAATTGCAGAGCTACAGCTTTAGAAATTGTCTGTGGCGGTTCACACTGTATGTGGGACACATTTCCATACCATTTGCATGATCCCTTTAATTGGTTTAGTCTGCAAACAGTTGTGTGGATTTTCTCCAGCCACATCAGCCAGAAATGAAATCAGAAAATGATGGCAGATCAAGAGACTTCAAAGTTGAGATGCAGAAAACAGTTATCAAGCAGTTTCTTTTGGTTTCATCGTCAACAGTTTGCAGTTTGGCCTCGATTCAGGGTCATCATTTTGACTCTGATGTTGTGACACATTCATCATTGCTTCATGAGAGTTCTTTGACATTTTGAGGTTTAGTTTTCTTTATTGTGGACTAGCCAAATGTTCAACGTGATGGCTAACGTGCAGAAATATCTTTTTGTTTTTTTCCAGACTTTTGGGGCAGATGACGTAGTGTGCACACGGATTTACGTCCGGGAATGAAGCTCTGCACCTTCACCAGGACGAAGCCAGGTGGACCACAGCTCGTTTAAAACCCAACAACACTGTCTCATGCTAACGTGCTAATAAATTCGCAAAGTATCCTCAGTGTAATCTCTCAGCATCAGTCTGCATAGCCTCAACATACAATAGCAATGTCTCTGTAATCTGGTTATTTGTAGTGAATATTGTGTCCGCAGTACAGTAGCTGGTTATGTCAGTGTCCATATCTGCAAACCCTGGTGTCAGCTGTTTTTGTAGGAGTTAGTCATCAGTTTCATCGAGTAAGTATTGATGTTCAATGACAAGAAACAATAAAACATGGGAGAAACAGTGTCAGAGCCTCTTTCTTGATAACATATTTCCATTTTTTAAAAAAAAGGTACCCCGTTGAGTTTTCTATGTGCACATTTAATGTTTATTCTCTCAATAGTTTTTAAAGTCTAACAAACACACTGGATACATTCTCTTTTTTATAAAACCTGTGCTGAATTTGCAATTACTCTTTTTCTCCCTCAATCCTCCGTTGCTGCTGGATTAATGTATTTCTTGGAGTTTTACTGCCACCAGCACTCAGATCAGTGGAATAGTGTACAGTATCTTGTCAGGAAAACACACAAGCACTGGGACTCAAAACTTTGCTCTACAGCTCCACTAGTGATTAAAACCTTCAAAATGCAGCTCAGCACGACATCTGAAAGGCACTACTGCGAGTCAGGTTTGCAAAAAATAAACCAACCAAAACTGATGGGCCAGCCACACTGAACAACGAAGGAAAGACATCCAGACCAGACCACAAAGGGCCATAGGATCCGGGCTCTTCCCACTTAACCTACAATCACATAAAAAAGAAACCTAACAGAAACAAAAACAAGACTATCAGACCCATCTAACAGGCAAAGACGTAACATATAGCACATACACACAGTCTACCGCTGGGAATTGGGGAGAGAGAGAGTCAAGTTTCTCTCCCTTTATATATGTCCTGTCACAATCAGTGGGAATCACGGCCACCTGGGAAGAAACACAACATATAAATGTCATGCTATACAAATCCTATCCAGCAGGGGGGAAGTATGTAACACAATATAATAAAAAAGAATGACTCCTCTCTTCTGCAGACACAGACTGTGGCATCTTACAGTATTTGTTACTAAAGGTGAGATGTTAAAATAAGCTTCATTAGTAATTTCAGTAACACAATAAAAAACATGTATTTCCTGTATTGCACTTCGAGTGGTCACAAAGACAAGAAAAGTGCTATATAAGTACAGTCCATTGACCCTTTATTGTATTTCCTTCTAAATGCAATTTTCCTACATTGTTTTTCACCTTTGAAGATTGATTAGCATTTTCTAATCTTGTTGCAGCCTCTTCTGCATTGCTTTAATGGAGCCTGACTGAAAAATGATCACCTCCTCACTGTTTCTCAGTGAACCAACTCCTAATACTCCCAAAATAGTCATGCATCAAAACATGCATGTATTTAAACATACTCTTGCCAATTTTAAAGCTATATTGATGACACAAATGGACGGTTGGTTTACTTCACACAAACCATCCTGTTTTTAACACTTAATCCAAAATGATCTTAAAATAGAGGGTGCAGTCTTCTTTTGCTTGAGACCCATAATGTCTTGGGTTGGCCCTGATATGCTGGTTCAGGACTTCACAGGTTTCTGCCTTATAGAAAAGATATTCTATCATGTTATAAAATTGTTCAGTTGGGAGTTAGGATACTGCACGTGTGGTTTAATGTGTTATTTCTGAAGAGCTGCAAATACCTAAGAGCTTTTATTTATTTCCTATTTTGTAATAATAGCTTTCAGCCACTGTGATTCGCACCAGCGTTGCCACTGCAATAAACCCGATGAACCTCAGCTCCTGACATCTCAAACACAAAACAACTGGTACAGCTCTGACCTGCAACAACCCCAAGCTTCTGATGCAATCCGATACACTTCTTGAAAACCATGAACTACCCCTTTAAAAATAAAAAGAAGGGGGAAAAAAGCCTTGGGTTGAAAACCCCACATCCCATCATGCTCCAGCCTCCCACTCCCTGCTGCTATTTGTCACTTGCTCTGCTTCTTCCCAGACACTCCCGAGAGACACGTCTTTGTGTCTGATACAGTTCTGAGGCAACCAGATTAAAGAGAGAATGCAGCAGCAAGATAAGACTAGACAGACTGGAGAAAATACAGCCAAAAGCTTCCAAGTAGGGCCCTCGTCGTCTCTCCAGCGTGACAAATGCCACAGTTGCTGCACATTTACATGAGTTTGTCTATTCGGGGAGATGAGATACCACAAGAGCTTTTTCAATCCTTGCAAATTTTAAACCCAGAGGAGGAGACAATTGTTATTTTTGGTATTCAAAGAGAAATAGATGTCAGGTAGAAATAAGGAAAGTTGTCCTTTTGTGACTTGCCCTGGAGGCTTTTGTCATGTGGAGGAGACGTTATTGGAACGAACAGACACAGGGGTGTTGTGGTCACTCCATCTATCTGACCTCTTTTGCTTCACTAGCCTTTCTAACCTGATTGTCAAGTGGTCTATTCTGCCCCCCTTGATTTACCAACAAGGTGGTCAATTGGAAGGAAGACAAGCTGTTCTGCATGTGGCACTGGTGTTATTATACCTGGACCGTTATTAGGAATGTGGGATGATAAATTGTAGAGTGGCCCAGAGGTCTAAATTAAAGGTTGAATAGAAAAGATGGAAGATGGAAAACATATGTGAGAAATCACTTAAAAGCCAATTCTCACCATCTGTAATATGGCTTAGGCTAAGAGTAATAGCTCATTATTTCACTTCAATACAGGAAGATGGAAAGCTCAGATGCTAAAGTGAAGATGATATGTATTCTCTAACCATGCTGGAGCAGCATATAGACTTTTTTTGTTTTTAAATGTATGGCATTTTCCCCCCGCAAACAACAGTTGGGAATCACAAGAAACACAGGGAAAGCAAGGAGGGGGCAACATGTGATAAAGATCTATAACTGGGACATGTAGCACTACATGTGGGACCCAAGGTGTGTTTTTGACTCCACAAAGTACACCTGATGTACACTTTTTTTTAGCTGATTGAGACATAGAAAGAATGATCATCAGCAAAATGAAGGTCTCAACCTGGCCTCTATACATAGTCACAAGCTTTTGGTAGTAATTTAGATTTTTAGCAAACCAAGAAGACTTCAGGGATTAAGCAAAGTCATTCAAGCATTTAAAAAAGATGCACAAAAGGAAAAGATGCATGAAGGTTTTCTGGGCATGATCGATCAGGAGGAGACCTCTGGTAAAGACCCATGGTTCTTGCACCCAGCTGGCCCGGCAGTGTGAGGGAATCCCTCGGGACCGACTGGAGGAATTTACTGGTTAAAAAAAGAACAAACAGATGTACCAACAAATAAATGGATAGATAGATCTGTAGAAAGAGAGACTGTCAGACTATTGGAAGCAATGGATAGATGATGAAGTATGTTTAAAAAAATGGCAACAATAATTTAATCTTTAATGAAACAGAATTTGTCTTAATTACATTCTTGGATATTTCTTTGGGTGTTTGACCCAAATCTGTTCATGCATACTGAATAAAGAGCTATAGTAATGTTGATTTAATGTTGATGAGGCCTGATGCTCTCTTATGTTTTTAACAAAGCATGATGTGAATATTGTTGTAATCTACTCGTGATTAGACTTTCCTCTTCATTTGCTTGAAGAAGGAGTAGCCTGAGGAGGAGTACCCCCTCTTTCCTCCTCTAAAGAACTGGATTTGTTTGCTTTAGTTTCTTTTTGCCAAAAGGGTATTTCAATGCTACAACTGTGAGGAAAAGAGAGGGTTAGGGTCTGTCTGTCTAAATTAATTAGGTACATTCACACAGGTTTTTAGTACATAACCAAACAGTCATGTAACTCAGAAATCTGGCATTTAAACTCTTCCACCTTGACAAGTATTTTAGCTTTTGTCTAATTTAAACAGAGTTGTAGAGCAGCTCCAGAGCTAATTTACTGTTTTGGCTGAATGAGCTAGGCAGTGCAGTACTACCATACAAATCCTTCTATTGGACAACCATTGGAGACACTTCCCCCCGAGCAGGTGCACAACACATGAGTCTACGGTTCAGGCCAACACAGCCACAGCCTTTCTGGAGTGAAATGTATCGCAGCCTCACCAGTGGGCAGAGGCCTTGGCATGGACTAGAGCCCTATCCTTTGGGTGGAAATGGCCAGAAAGTGGCACAACATCAAAAACAAAAAGCAAATCTGTCTCTGTCCTTCACGGCTGCCAGGGATTAAAAGGTTGTCCTTTCAAACACAGTGGCTCAGCGACCATTCTCATTCCTCAACGCCAAGGCTGTTGGGACAAGTCTATACCACCCCTGCTTTTTGACCTGGTATCCCCTGAAAGAATGAGTTTCCTCCTGAGTGCACCACAATGCTCCGGGACGCAAGGGCCAGGGCGTGCGCTCGCTGTGATGTTAATTTAATGACGAGCTGCTGTTCAGATGGCAGGTCCGAACAGCTGAATGAAGGGATTATTGTGTTTTTGCTCCATTTTGTGGTGAAGGGGGCCCCTTCGCCTGTCTTGCTGCTTCGCTGTAGGCACTAAACAGTGGAGCCTCTGTGGAGTACAACGCCGCTTCCTAAAGCAAAAAAACCCAAAACAAAACAAAAGTCTCCTCGTCTCAACTTGCTGTCCCAGTTTAGCTCCTCCCTGCCCTGAGTGGGTTTTTGGGGTTTGAGACGCTGCTGAAAAGGCCAATTGGGTTTCCTGCACAATAAGACCTTTGACTAATTAGTGCTTGCTTTAAGGCAAACTCCAATTTCATACAACCTGGCTCTTATTTTCTTAGTTTTGGCCACTGCTCTTTTTGTTCATAATAAGATTAAACTTCTCAAGTAGGTAATTGCTGCAATCTGGGAATTAAAAAGACTTTCTGTTGTAAACATCCATCACCGACATTTACCGACTGGCTCTGCGCTTCAGCTTTTATCTCTACTGTATTTGTGTTTAGCACTGTGCTCACATAATGTGTTATCTCCAAATGAAATGCTTTTTATATCATCCATGGAAACTATTAACTTATTTTCTGATCGTGTTGTTTCTTCTGTTTCTGTCCCTGTTGAACTTAGACTTGTTGTGTCACCTCGTTACTTCAGTGAGGTCATCATAGGTTATCATAATGAAGACAAACTGTGGCCAAAACTACACAAATTAGACCCCAAGTTATAAAAAAAATCAATTTTCTTTTCTTCCTTTAAATTAAATTAAGCATTAGGAAAAACTTATTTGAGCAGACTCCCATCATGACCGCTTTCTATAATAAGGCACACATTATAATAGGGTTATGACTAACGTTATTGATGGCTAATAAATAATTTAACTAATTTAACTAGCTTTATAGAGCAGAGAGAAGTAATGATAAGAACAAGATTGGAGTTGCCAGTTGAAAAAAAAAAGACTTTCACAATCATCTATTTTATGGTCATGGGGAACATATGATATAATATGATGAATGATGTGATGAATGTTTGAATGCTGATTTTTAAAATTATTTTTGATAAACATAGGTCAAACGTGTACATTTCCATATTAAAAAAATAAATAATAATAATAATAATAATAAAAATAAAAATATGATGCATTTTCTTTCCATTTTTGTATACTGTGGGTCGCATTAGGAAAAGCCTGGTTAAAAGAAATGTGTGCAAGGTGTTTTTACAGCTTTTAAATGTACCCTGAATAGTATGTAAGGGTTAAGTTAGAGCTAAAGACTTAATTTATTAATATTAATGGATTCTTAAAAAATGAAACTTGTGAGCATTTAATAATTTATGACAACGGCAAACAGCAGCCAATGTGATGCTTCTGAACCTGGCAACCAAAAAGTTTGTTAGTATAGGTTTATAGCTGATAAAGCATTGTAAATCATTGATTTTCCCATTAATTACACTGTCTAACAAACCGTGCTTCATTAGAAAGTGATACCCAAATGGTGTGTGACAAACTTTGGCCTGTCACGATGGTGCTAAACAGGTTACGGACTTCAAAAATGTCAGAAGATGCAAATACTTGCGCTCGTATTTAACCCTGACAGATGGTGCTGAACCACCCTCCACGTTGCTGAAGGTGTCACATAACAGCACATAAACTTACACGTATTGGATATGAACACTAAGGGAGGATGGAAAAGGTCAAGTTCAGCCAAGTGTGTGTGTGTGTGTGTGTGTGTGTGTGGTGGTAGGGGAGGGGGGTTGCTGTCACATTAAATTACCCAGCGTGCTTTGTACCTCTGACATCCCCAATGACTTTCATCTTGTGATATATTTAGTCACGCTTAAGTCTCAATAAATGGCTTTCTCAGGAGGGGACACGCACATATTCAGAGCGCTCTGGCAGCAGTTGCAACTCGGCACGAATGCTCGCTCAGAGACTTGAAGAGGAGCGAAGAAGACAGGAAGGCAGATAAAGCAAAGATAAAGAAAGCAACATTTATTTACATTACTTTAACTATACCTTACCCATACTTTTGGTTACTGCACACCATCTTTCTCATATTATTGTCTGATTTGCTGGCAGCCTTTGGTGTCCAACCTGCAGAAACTTGCTTAAAAGTAAGTCATTTTACAGACAGGCTGTCATCGATATTTTGACAATTCTCACTAATACCCCTTTTCCACCGAGCTGGAGCCACTGCTGGTTCGGAGCTAGTGCTAGAGCCAGTGCTCAGTTGGTGCTAATCCAAGCACCTCTTACGAACCTGTTGCTTTTCCACCGGCAAGGAGCCACGTGATTACGTCACTGTATAACGTAGCCAGCATGCGCCTTTGAAGCACTTCCATGATTCACCAGTGAGAGGCAGCAACATGGCGCTAGGCATCTAGCCTGCTGGAAACGAAGAAAGAAGAAGAAGAAGAAGACGGTAGCTCTGGCAAAAAATTTTTATAAAAATAGTACTTTTAATCAACAAATCTTTAACCCTCTGTAAATGCCACGCTAGCTAATGAACGTTAACCCCGCTAGTCTGCTAATAAACGTTAGCCCCGGTAGCCGGCTAATAAACGTTAACCCCGCTAGCCGGCTAATAAACGCCCCACCCCCAGTCGACTGACGTAATCGGTTCTTGCTTTAGACCAGCAAAGAGTTGGTGCTTGCTCTGGCTCCCGTTCTGAGGCTCGGGGCTGGAGCTTTGGCGGTGGAAAAGCAAAGAACCGGAGCATAGTCAGGCTCTGGCTCCAAACCAGCACCAGCTCGGTGGAAAAGGGGTATAAAAGGATGCATTCAAGGACAGTTGAAGACACTGTACTTCAGAGTTACTGCCTCAATTAATTTCACAGCCTTCTTCTCGTGACATTCATGTTCGGTTTTAAAATGATGGGATGTTTTTTTGGTAGCTGATACTCTGATCCTAACTGTGAGACAGTATTGCATATATCTATTTTCCTGTTCAGAAATAACTTGTCCATGCATCATGTCACAAACCTGTAGTCTCATCAGATGTAACAAATACTTTGGTTCATGTACAGTGATTACTTATATGATGACTCTAAGTTTTTAAGTGTTGTGGAACCATTTTGTACTAGGTACTGAAAACTAATAGACCTCAATAAAGTTGATTTGATGGTTTTAAGTCATGTCAGTGGTTTGGCTATTGGTAGTTTCCCTTAAATTTAACACCACATTTCCCATAAATAACTTATTTCCAGTAATTCAAGAGGATAAAGAGATTTTTGAATCAGTCTATAGATTATCGACTCACTTTAGAAAAAGGAAACTGGGCTTTTAATTAATTATCCCTCTAAAATCATCCCCACTACAATCACTGTATCCACAAACCAGTTTCCCTTTCAGTATCTTTGAGTATTAGCAGGATTTGCGTCTTTGGATGTTGAAAAGGATGCTGTAGCGCTGTAAGTTACGCTGCTCTGCATGAAAATGATGCTGCTAACCTTATAAACTGGAGACCTTATTCAGTTTCAGGCAGAACCTATCCCGACATGACTCACGAGTTTGTGTTATAATGTGATTTGAAACACATGTCCGGTTTATGAGATAATTTCATCAAGACAGAAAAAATAGTTGACAGTTAATTTCACAAGACTAACGAGAGCCATCTGCCATGCTAGCACTTCTGTGAGGCTAAAATTACACATCACCATCACCATCATATCATATCAGTAGTTTCATGCCATTTTTCTCTCTATACTCTGCAGTCAATAAAAAAAGCACTACATTGTCCACTATTAGTCCATAAATGCAGCTGCTTGGCTCTTAACTGGAGCAATGAGGAAAAACCACATTACTGCAATCCTAGCTCGCCTTCATTGGCTTCCCACTGTTGATTGAATACAGTTCAACGTTTTATTAACCGCATACAAAGCATGGATAAGCTCCAACTCCCTCTCCATCTCCGAACTGCTAAGCTCAAATCTACAAAGATGTGCACTTATGTCAGGAGAAAAAGCCTTACTAGCAGTTTCTACGATAGACTTGCAACTGAAGGTGACGATGCATTTGCTGTCGTGGCAACCCGACCAAGATAACATTACCATTAAGAATCTGACAGCTACTTCTGCATTTTCTTTTAATTTTCAGCTAAATATCTTTTTACCCTGGCTTTTATCTGATTTGTATGATTTTACTTGACTTCTTTTACATATATTGATCTCATCAATGTTACTTTGGAAATGGAATAAGTTACAGATAGTTATCCTATTTAAAATGCTGTGAGTAATGTAACTATTTCAATTACTTAATCCAAGTGTACCCATTAAGCCCACCAAAATCTGAATTCAGGTGTTTTTCATGCATACTGACATGATTTATAAGGGAGATTATTTCTTATAAAGCAAAATCTATCTCTCATTTGAAAATGTATTCATTAGTTCATGTAGGTTTTATGAAAAAAGTCAAAAGTCTGGCATGGGCTTAATTTGTAATGTGACGCCATTTAAGCCCAGGTCATGATTTATTTACAAAAAATAAAGAAAATATTGATCTCAAAAAATGAAAAACAACAATATGTGTATTCAATAACATGTTAAATATTAAGAAATGAGGAAACAACCCTCCAGAGCAAAATCGTGCAGGTCTGACTTCAGATGTAACCCCCTTTGTAATCATCAACATTATCATACGTAACTGTAATTTAACCTTTGTGTCGTCCTCCCAGGTCAAATTGACCCTGTCTGTTTTGACTGTTCCTGCTTTCCTCCCTTCCGTCTGTCCTTCCTCCCTTCGTCTTTCTTTCCTTCCTCCTAACCCTAACCCTTCCTCTTTTCCTTTCTCCCTCCCTCCCTCCTCCCTTCCTTCTTTCCTCCGTCCTTCCTCCCTTCCTTCCCTCCTTCCTCCCTCCCTCAACAGGAGGGTTAATGAAAACTTTTTTCTCAGTAACTTTTTTTACAGTTACATTTATTTTGTAATTAAATTACGTAACGCTGTAACATGTAACAAGTTACTCTTCAGCACTGCTCATCCTTTGTAACTGGGTTAAGGAACATGCTGAACAAATAAAGTTATTATTATTATTAGTCATACATAGGAAGCACCAGTCTAATACTATCCAGTGGAGTAGATATAGCTGCCAGTAAACAAATGCTTGCTTATGGGGGAAAGTAAATAGTCTGGTCTAGACTTGCTTTATAAGAAAAGTGACCTGAGATAACTTCTGTTGTGATTTGGTGCTGTATAAATGAAACTGACTTGATGGACTTAGTAGTTAATGGAGCATTTCTTAACCTAGAGTTGCTGTTGTGTTAATTAGACAAGAAATATCTCTGGAACATAAAGTTTGAGCTGTAGTGTCTTGTTTGTGGCTTAATGAAAGGACACACACACACACACACACACACACACACACACACACACACACACACACACACACACAGAGTAAATAACATCCATCCATTCATTGCGTTTCATATCTGTGCTGTAGACGCCTTTAAAAGGTTAAAAACAGTTTCTTTCTTTTTTTTTTTCTTCTTTCTTGCGGTGCTGAAGTTGCTTAGGAGCCAAGCATGTAAAATTGACTGTTCAGCACTGGAGCTTGCAGCGGTTATGTAAGAGTGCCAGACTTCACTAATCCTTTTATAGAGGAGAGGAGCCTGCAGGGTAGCACTTTTTCATCATCAAGACAAATCAGCCCATAAACCCGACATCTCAGCCGGGCTTGTGCATCCGCCGTCATACAGAAAAATCCTCTAAGGAACGCCGAACACTCATTAATGTTCAGATACATATATATATATTTAAAAACAGCCTCTGGGTGCAGCGGGTACAAATCATTATATATATCCTGACTGAGTAACCCCACCGTTTATCCTTCAACAAGAATATGATCCTTATGCTTATTCATATTCAACATTTTTCATTAAAGTTGATCAGATATAGAAATACTGATGTTTGGGGTAAATATGTGTTACTTGTCTTGTTTTTCTTTGTTGTTTTGTTGTTGTTCAATTATGGGTCTTTGTTTGGTTGGTGTGGGAAGTGCAATCACCCACAAAGTTGAGATGGATGAGTACTGTGAGAAAAAAAAGAAAGGACGAGAGCTCAAAATGTTATAACCCATTCCAAAAACACCCCCGAATGACAAACTGTTTTGGATAATCTCCCCCTTTATTCAGCTTTTCTTATTGATGTCGTGAAAACCTGCTCTCATCCAAAAATGCTGTGAACTTCTCGTCACGGTTGCCAAGATTGTCTACTTCACCGACAAGTAGAGGAGAAGCATTCGAGAGAGTTTGTTCAACCTGAAAAGAACAGTAGCTAGTCAAAGAGCGAAAGTGCCTGTTGAATATCGAAATGCAGCAAACACTGTAAAAACCCCCTCGTCCACTTCTCTACATGCTGAACATAGAGAACAGAAATCTACATGGTCACTCTCAGTGAGTTAATTGCTCCACATTGAGGGTGCCAAGGCCTCCAAGCTCGAGGGACAATACCAGCTCTGTAGTTGTGACAATCGCTCTGCTCTCTGAGTCAGAAGTTGCGGAAGCGGCGACATTAGGGAGCTGAAAGCTGTTGAAAATTCAGGAGTGTGCACTCCAAGGAAGTAATCACGCAGAAGAGTTTTGGGGGTAAAAAAAAAAAAAATGATGTTACTCTTTTTTTTTTTACTACTATTGCTCTTATTGCTTGTGTTCTTATTATTTATTGTTCTTCTATTTTTCCTGTCCACTTGCAGCTTCAATACTGTAAATTTCCTCATGATGGGATGAATAAAGGATTACCGTATCTTTTTTTATTCCAAACTCTCAGAGTGATAAGATTTAGGTTCTCGCTTTCCTGACATTTTAATTCAGATAATTATCAACTAAACTTGCAAATCCATGTAAACGAACCCTTGGAAGATTACTCTCAAACCCAACTTCTCCCCAAACATGTGATCTTTTGGAACAAACAACATGTTGTACAATAAGTATTGTTATATAAGTCAAAGTAATGTATATGCCATCCTGTCTCTAATTAAAGCATTTTATTATTTGAACCTTTCTCACAGCTGATTCTTGGACTGTGGCTCGGTGGAAAGGTTCTCGAGGAACGTTCTTGTAATAATGTTCATATCAGATGTGTTCTTACTACTATTAAAACTCCTTTCATTGGTGGAAAAAGGTGTTTCCCAACATCAGCAGGAATGTTTGAGCTGAATTTAATGGATTTTTTTGTTCCTAATAAAGTTAAAGTATTCATATTAAAGTTTTACACAGGTATTATATCCCTGCATTGAAATTCATTCACAACTTTAGACCTGAATCAACCTCCTTTCTGCAAAAAGGAGGTTGAGTCATTTTCTCATATGTTTCTGCCTGTACTCATTCCAGTAACTTCAGGACTCAAATGTCCTTATTAATCTGTGACACTCATTATTTAATATTACAGAAAGTATGGTTTTATTATTATATAAACAGCAGTGAAGCTGATAACTTGATAATATTACTAATTTTATGTTGAACTTTAGACATTTCATGATTCTGTCTGTAAAGTATCTAAAAACTAAAAAGCATAAGCATCTTATCGGTGTAGCTGTTGGATGTAGTGACAACAATCTTAAAAATGGTTTGAAAACAAATAGTTTTTGTTTGCATGATATTAAAATCTTTGCAGAAAATCTTGAACAGTAAATAGCTACAAAACTATTCCAGCTTTTAATATGTATCCTGGTTTTATTTCATTATTTGTGAATACTGAACATAACTGAATATAAACTGTGGTGAAATAAAGTTCTTCAGTGTCTCAATTCATCTTCAGTGTAATATATTATTCACTGCTACATGTACAAGATGCAAGGAGCTCTTATTGCTGGTGGACAGTGTAACGTCGCCCTCTGCAGGACTTAAATGGAAAAGACTGTTTATTGGAGGAGTGTAAGCATGTGTTTAAAGAGAAAATACTGCACTTTTTCTAAATTAGTCCAACATACACTATGAGCATGATGTGCATGTACAGTGAATATTTTAGCTGCTGGTATGTGGCTCTTCTACGTTAGCTGCCATGTTTCTACAGTAGCCCAGAGCGGACAAACCAAACATTGGCTCTAGAGAAGCCTTTGGCAAGTTTTGTGGCCAATGAAGGATATGAAGGATGAACTATTCCATTGAGGGTTGTGTGCCTGCAGGTTTTTTGTTCCAACCAAAGAGGACACACGATTCAACCAATCAATTGCCTGAAGACTGAGACCATCACGGCTAACGGCTAACAACAGGCTCAACTCTTTATGACTGGCATGATGTTGAATTATTCCATCACCCTACTGTACAAACTCCAATCCCCTCCTCTTCCCCAGGACTAAGCTCAGCATCATGGGTGATGGAGCCCTCCCTGACAGGCTGAGGGCTCCACAGACTATTGAGTTTTAAAAAAGGACTTAAAACATTTATTTTTAGCAGAACCTTTGACTTTTAATTAACCTTGCTGGTTGCTGCTTTTATTTTTGATGTTTTACTTAACTTTTTTTTTTACTACCTGTCTTTTATATTGATGCTTTTACCTTGTAGCACTTTGAGATTTGCTTCCTCTTATGATGATTATGATTATTGTTGTTGTTGTTATTAGAGTTGAGCTTTGTGTGCTCCTGTAGTCACTTTATGGCCCTTTATGGGATCGTTTGAACATGCTTGTCCTTACATGCTCGGAGGGGGTTGGGGGGGGGGGGTATTCAGTTGGTTGTAATCTGCAACCTCAACACTAGATGCCACTAAACTCTCCACACTGAACATTATAATTTACACATTGTATAGAAGAAAAAACAATACAAATCTGTGTATTTATTGCATTGAAGTGGTGTAGTGAGTGTTCTGACATGAGTAAATGGTAAATTAACTACATTAATACTACTTAGCACCTTTCTAGTCTTCCAACCACTTAAAGTGCTTTATACTGTGTTCCAACATTAATCCATTCACACACACTGATGGAGGAGGCTGCCACGCAAGATGCCAACCTGCCCATCAGGATCTAATGTAATCTAATACTCACTCACACACTGATAGCACAGCATTCAGACGCAATTTAGGGGTTCAGTATCTTGCCTAGAGACACTTTGTCATGCAGACTGCAGGAGCTGGGGATTGGACCACCGATCTTCCAATTAGTGGATCCGCTCTACTTCCTGAGCCACAGCCCGGCCCTCCCCAAAGAGGTCAACTTGAGTTCTCCTTCGGCTTTCCTTCGAGTTTATAACGGATCATAAATGACAGAAGTTACCAGATGGAAGGGTGAAAATAAAAAAATGTAAAAAATCACTCAACAACTCCACAAAGAGCTACGTAGGCTACAAATGTCATTTTTATTATTATTTTAAATAATGTCTAAATAAAGGGACTAAAGACATGCTCGTGTGACTTCTTCCATTATCAAAAATATGGTGTGTGGGGTGATGTTTGCAGCAGAAATCTATCCAGGGAGGGAAGCGTACATCACAGGGTGAAGACTGAAATGAATCCCACCAGCACCACGGACGGTGTTGGATGTCAAAAAGAGAGAGGGAGGAAGGAAGGGTGGGGGCTGGGGTGGGGGGGCAGTGATTTTTACCAACCAAGTGTCACATTCAGAAGAAAAAAAAAAGTTATTTTTCATATATAAAAACTGAAAGACCTGGATACATTTCTACTTTTCCACGTTCTTTTTTTTTTACTACAGAAATTAAAAAGAAAAGACATAAAGGAACACACAAAGGGGGGAAAACAGCTATTTCTTTTTTTTTATAATCAACTCCCTTTGGTAAAAACTGTAATAAATGGTCTTGCATTTTTCTTTTTCATATACATACTAACTTTAGCCATTTATCACTAAAGTCCACAGTAAGCTTGGAAAGTATTACTAGCACAACAACACAGATCTGTCATAAAAAGTCTGAGACTATGTACAGTGTATTTACAAACGTGAGCGGCATGTGGACAGTCCTCCCAAAATGAGACGAGTGTGTGTGTGTTCATCTGTATGTGTGTGTTTATGTGTGTGTACAAGCTGGTGTATTGGCGGAGGGCATTGCCAGCAACATTTTAAAAAGGGTTGACTTCCGGGGCGGCAAGGATCATTTGTGTTAATAGAACTATATATAATATATATACACAACACATACACTGGAATACATGTCAGTATCTGACATCCACAAGCTATACAATTTTACAGTCTGAGACCAAACAGTGCTGTGAGGCTAACTTTTTTTTTCTTTTTTCTTTCTTTTTTTTTTTTTACATAAGATGCAACAGTGCTTTTCGATCTTAACCCGACAACACTGTTTGGGGCTCAGGCACAGTTTCTAATAATGCTGCCATGTGTTTTTTGGAAAGAAAAAAGTAACCCTCTTTCCATCTAGTGATACGTACATAATTGTGATTTGGCCTTAACGCAGGAATGTCTGAACCAGATCTCTTGACTTTGTTGAGCTCCCCTCCGAAACCTTCAAATCTAGGAAACGAAACTTTAGAAACAACATTTTTCCTCTTCCTAAATATAAGTGCACTTGTCCACCGTATAGTTTGTTTAAACGCTATCGTAAGAGAAATCCCTGTGTGATTGATTTCGATGGAGCTCTTAACTCTGATGGCTTCAGACGAGACGGTCAAGTCAAAAGCTAAACCGGTGTGATAAAAGTACAAAAAGCACCACTCTGACGACTCTCATAAGCTCAATGTTCACGTCGCTGAGCCCTGTCGAAAAAAGGCTCAGGGAAGTTTGTCTGAGACGTGGCTCCGAATGCTGGTAAGAGCTCGGGTCTGCGACTGGGACATGGCCATTCCTAAGTTTTGGCACCAAAGGCCCTGCGCAAAAATGGGCCCAGCTAAAAACGCTGGTAAAATCAGTAATCCTGCCGCCCCGGGTGCAACGTACACGGTAGCTAGCTTAATTGTGCTCCCATGTGGGCCTTAAAAACACGTTTAATAAGTCCTCGTCCCCTACCTCTAACTCCTGACCTGTTTGACTTCAGACCAAACACCACCCAAAGAAAAGAGTCTCTCTCCATGTGTCTTCCTCTTCTCGGCTCTGGTTGGTTACAGCGCCTTGCTGGGTGTGCTGTATTTGACGCGGTACTTGTTGATGTTCATGAAGTGGAGGATTTCGGGCTGGCGGGATGTGGTGCAGGGTAATAGGCCGTCACGTCCTTCGCCCATCAGCCACTTGTTAGTCTCGGCGTTCATGTCCCGGGTCACGTGTTCTTTAGCCCACGACTCCACCCAGGCGTGAAAGCGTTTGTGCAGTCGTGTGCTCACCCTCTCGTGGGACTGTGGGGGAACGGAGAGGAAGGAAGGAAGGTTACTGTCTTGTTCTTAGAAAAAAAAATGGGTAAAAAAAAAGATAAAACGAACATAGTGTAGGGCTTTAACCTTAAACAGACAGGACTGAAATACATTTATTCAAACGTTTCATGAGTTGTACCTCCACCAGGATATGTTGGATTAAGGTATAAAAATGGTCATAATGGTAAAAACAATTACATTCGATACATTCTTGCTTTCTCTCGTCATTTACACTAGTTTCTATTCTGATTTTATCATTTCTATCAAAGTTTAAAGGCCACAAGCTTCAATTCTACCAATTCAAGGCACACACAATTGAACAACCACTTTAACCAATCATGCTCCTAGCAGGGTGTTAAAGAGTCAGTGTCTCCTGGTGCATTGTGCCTGTTTAAGGGTTAAGGAGGTTTTTGAACTGTAAATCATGCAAATATATTCCAGTATATAAATATAGACCTGAAAATGTGCGTAACTAAGACCTTCCCTTTAAGCACTAAAGATGTCATTAACAATGAATTCTTGAGCTGAACTGAGTGTACTGATTCATAAGTGAGTGAATTATATTTAAAATGCTGGACTTTGATTTATTGAGTTACAGATATTTTGCCAGCCTCATTTTGACTGGATTTTAGGTCTGAGGAAAGATGTGAAATCATGTTGCATATATACAGTAGGGCTGGGCGATATAACCAAAATCTTATATCCTGATAATGATACCATCGCAATATAGCATATTTTAACACAATGAATAAATGCTCGGGGAAATGCTCGATAACGTCAGCTCACACGTCATTAAAACAACAATTAAGATATAATTAAACATGATATATATAGCTGCATTAAAATTAGTGGCAGAAATGATTAGAAGCAGAAAAAAGGGGTGGGGGGGGGTGAATACCTGGTGAGCACGCATTAGGGCAGTGCGTCTGTACATGTAATCCTCAGATTTAAAGACGTAGACCATCTTGTAGGAGTTGAGCTTGAACATGCACTCCATTTTCTCCTTTTCCAGGGATTTCTTGCCGCCCTCGCTGGCTTCTTTGTCCAGCTGCTCTCTGCCTTTCTGGTACTTCCTGATCCGCCTCAGATTCCTGGTTACGGGCGCGAAGACATACGTGATGAGAGTGACTAATGAGATCAAGCAAGAACGTGTCAGAACAAATCGATGAGAGTTGATTTAATCAAAACGACTCATGTTCGACTTTTAAATTTGACTTTCAGAGGAAAAGAGGTATCAGGCAACTTATGCAGCACAATACTCTATAGTGAGTTTGTTTACTGCGGCAAAGGTTACACCATTACCAATATATTTTACAATTTATCTGTGCTTATAGAAATAAAGCTAGTTCAAAAAGGGAATAACATATCTAGGAGAAAAAACAAATCACCTGATGTGAAAACTTACCTGGGAAGAAAAACAGGCTTCTGAGCGAGATGCTCCCTCAGCTCCGGAGCGGTTGAATCAGGGTTTAAGTAGCGTCCAACATAATCAGACCAGCGCTGCGAATATAAAACAAGTTTAAGACACAGGTTCAGTGTATAAACTCTAATATTGCACCAGCATTACCAAAAGGTCCTTACTAGTGTTTCCACTCCAGCTGGAAGAGTGGACCCTCTTACTAGACAAAATGTGAAAACAATGACAAAACATTGCATTTATTCGCTATATATTAATATCATCATATAAAAATGACGATAATAATCAAAGATATTACCGATTAGGACACAAGCAGCCGAAATGAGACGTTTAAATTCATTTTTCATCATCATCATCAGCTGCCACTAAATGTCAGTGTGAGAATTCACAACCAGGCAGAAGCCAAGGACTGTGGTTGGGACTTTGCACAACTCCTTGTCATTTTGGCAATTTATTGGCCGTCTCTGAGGCTCAAATCGATTAATAAAAGTTCTAAGTAGGTTGTAAAATTGTGAAAATGCTGATGTGTGTAGTGTGGCTTTTGAAAAAAACTTATTCCACCAAAGTCTTTGCTCATGAGGCAAATTTTGAAACCTACAGCCAGCAGTGCTGTGAGACGTTAAAGTACTCTCAAGTGTGTTTCTTACCTCGGCTTCCATGGGCTCATCAGAGTTCTCCTCCTCTGTGTCGAGCAGCTCCACCATGAGCTGCACTTGCCCTCTGTTCCTCAGAAACATCACCTGAGGAAATGACAAAAATGTTGCATGTGACAGTGAAATAAATTCAGCGTGAGAACTAAGAAGCTAGCGTATCCCGAGGCAAACCAGACGACTGCAATATCAATATCTTTGGTTGCAATCGTGAACCCATCTTTCTCAGAATTTTGTCTTATTTTAGTTCTTCTACTCGTTCTGCATTTAAATTGCTAATAAATGTGAAAGTACAGAGAAAAACAACTGAGAGAGAATACTGATAAAACAACAGAGAATATAAAAACATTATGTAAGCTGTATTTTGTGGAACATCTCTCTTCATTTTTTACATCCAGCTCGAGTGCACACACCGGCCTGATGTAAATTTTTAATGTAACTGTCGCTCCAGGGTGATATACTTTCTTCAAAATTGGATCCTTTGGACAAAAGTGGATGAACTTGTGTGAACCGGGTAGGTTATCAGCTGTAAAATGAAGCTTTCTAAGTAGGTCAAATGGAAATTCACATGCTGGTGTCAGGTGGCCTTAAGCAGCTTTACACACTGCCGACAGTAAATGAAAGCAAGTCGCAACTTTTACTTTTTAATGCAATAGTTTGGGTGTCCTGATGCTCTAGGATAGGTGTTAAGGTGCAGACCATGAACTACACATAATGCACAAAAAATATTTTAAAGAAATTATGTGAGAGTGATAAACTGCAGACAACATATTCATGTTTATCAACTCAGCTGCTTTGTTAACGGGACAGTAAAGGCAACATAATTGACAATGCTGAGTTCAGGCACTTGTTTTTGACTTTCTAATTTGTCACAATCTCGGTGCGTGCAGAAGATTTATTTGTACTGAACGCTCCCCAGAACTGGATTAAAATCAAATATGGGGAGTGGACAGTCAGAGTTAGTGAGGATTGAATGCTCTCCTCTGCCACAAAGAAATATCCAAACCAAATCTTGATCAATTACAGCAATCATTTCTGCATTTCCTATTTACCTTGAAGCAGTTCTCATCAGACATCAGCTGCTCAGCTTTCCGCTGGTAGATGGTCTCTATAGAGCTCCTCGAAGATTGTGTGGACATGGTTCCTCCGCTGGCGCCGTTAGCACTTTCTGCCAGGTAGAGGTCCGTTACCTGGATACAGATGTCATCGCTCACGATGTGCTGGAGCTGGGAGGAGAGAAGCAACAGAGTTTGATTTTAACACAACTATTCAGAAGCAGAAGAGCTAATGGAGGGTTCGACAAGACAAAATGACACTAGAAATCTGGAGGGCAGAGACAACAGACAGCTTACCTGCCGGACGATGCTCTGGATGAGCTTGTCCATTGTGAAGGCGGTGTAAGCGTGAATGGTGAACATTTCCCTCAGCGAGTCCTCGTATTGTGAAGCCTCCATGTTTCCGTCCAGAAGATTCCGAACCATCTCCAAAAAGGCCGAGTAGTAATCTTCCACCTCGATGTCCACTAGAGACAAGAAGAATAACAAATCAGACGGCCAAAAAGAAGACTGCCAAGATTTCAAATGGATCACTTTTGACAAGTTGACATTTTGGAAGCAGTTACATTTTCCAAATCTGAGTCTCCTGTTCTGTGCGGTAAGTTTTTGTACCATAAAAATGCTTCTAAAATGTTCTCTAGGAAAAAGAGGAATGTGCATTATGTGGCAAAAAGCTGGAAAATGAATCAAAAGTCAAAGAGGAACTGTTATAATTTAAGAATGTATGCTTTGTGCCCAACCGGAGGAGCAAACAAACACAATACGGAATAATTTAAGAAGAGGAACTCACTGGGCTCCTTCAATCTCAGCTGGATGGCCGGATTGTCGTTCTTCTCCTTCTTGAGTCCCAGGACTTCCCTCTCCCAGTCTCGTTCCCTGACCTCCTCTTCGATCTGCCGCTCGGCTTGCCCGTACAGCCGCAGCAGACGCGAGCACAACGTCTGGTGCAGGCGCAGGAAGATGTACCAGTTGTTGTTGACGTAGAAGAGGTTGTAGGCGTCGTCGCAGCCGCGCAGCTTTTGTGCCGCCGTGTTGCTGAACAGCAGTTTGGACTTGGAGGGGCTCCCGCTGCCGGGGACGCCGTTGTGCTTTTTGGAGGCTCCTTCCTCCAGATCCATCTCCTCTTCCTCCTCCTCCTCCTCTACGTCGGAGAGCTCGCCGCGCTGAGCGAACAGCATGTCGGGGATGAAATGGTAGATGATCTGTTTGATCTTGTATTTGTCCTCCTTCTGAATGCTGGTCTGGCGCTTGACGTGGTGGATGATGAGCGCCGCCGCGTCCTCCAGGATCTGGCTGTCCTCGTAGGCCAGCGTCAGGTGGGGGCCCGTGGGTGTGGTGGCGTTCTCTTCGGATGCCTGCTCCTGGCGCTGCAGAGCAAAAACAAGATTTTTCAGGATTCCCACCTTAATCTGAGGGTCTGTTCCTACTATGATTTGTAGTTTCTTAAAGAAGTTCGTATTACGCCACTGATAATGTTTAAATAAATCACTGAGAAGAGAAGGAAAACTCACCTCGTCATAGATGCTTTCGATTTCATTCAGCAGGGACTTGGATCGAAGCACTTTGGTGTCGTTCTGTTTGAAGTTGATGCCTTGATGGTCGAGAGACTTGAGGTAATACTTCTCGTTCTGCTCCCTCCAAATCTTGTTGAAGCCTCGCTGGGCTTCCCGCCACTCCTCCTCCTTGGTCTTTAACCTGAGTGGAGAAGTCAGAGTCATGTATGTGAACAACAGCCACTCATTAACATCACCTCATTACAACGGGATGTAGAAATCTGCCGCATTGCAACATGTATGTCATGTAGGAGCATTAAAATAAAATACTGCTAAAGAAGTGATGTGATGCAGAGTGCAGACTATAAAAGCACCGTTTTTAAATCCACCACTCCAACATCATATTGGCTTTTTCTCTCCTGTGTGGATTAGTGGATTCATAAGCTGCGGCTCATAGCCTCAGTCTGGGCCCAGAAGACGCTGGTGTACACACATTTACTACTGCATGTAAACAGAGAGCTTGTAAATCCCAAACGTGTGCATTAGCGTATGTGCTCCTTACTGATGATTCACCACACTGCAACATGATCAAAGCCTTCAACCTTCAAGTCAAAAAAAAACAACCTCTACAGTAAAAAAAACTGCTTTATAAAAAAGGTAAAAGGTAGGTCAGTCAAAATAAAAGGTAATAGATGCATCATTGAGGCTGTGTATCGACACCCACCTCTTTAGCACGATGGGGACAGAAGCAGCAGGATTTTTCTTCAGGCCATCGATGATGTCAGGTGCTTTGTCTCCGTATATCCTCTGGATGGCTTTTCGGTGCACGACTTCTGAGGAGCCGCCCAGCGTGTTGTCCAAACGGAATTTGGCCTGCTCCTCGGCAGACATGCGGGACAACTTCCGCTGTACTGTCTCCAGGACTCTGATGGTAGCCAGGTTGGTTTCCAGCACCACATCCAGCTGCATGGTGGAAAACAGATGCCTTTTATTATCCATTACTGTGCATGCATATTATTTATTTTCCATTAAAAAGCTCACAATGTTCCTTGATTAACAAATAGTCCCATCTTTTACTGTTAGCCAACTAGAAACCTCATTAATTCCTGCAAAAGGAAAATGTAACATCTACTGGAATAAAGGTATTTTTCAGTCTGTGATGATGTCATCTCATCACGTTGTAAATGCTTAATATTTCCTGCTCACCTCAAATCGTTCATCCTCACATCTGTAGATGTGCTCCTCGTACTGGGTCTTCTTGGAGCTGACAAAAGTGGAGTCTTCTGACCACGAGGGGAAGGAGACCCAGGTGTCATTTAAGACCTGGACACAACAGAAACAAACACTGTGTCATCTACTTATTTACCTACAAGTCTGTGTGTTTTTCTGCATCTCTTTTTAAACTAAATTACTAATCTAATCTACCATGTATGAAGAAATTCTGCAAATCACCAGATTTATTTTTGATTGAATAGACATGAGATAGCTGGAGTGTCCATAATCAGTTAGTCTCATATGATTTAAAACAAATGCTGAGCGCTCAGAAAACGGACTAGCGTGAAATCAAAACAGTTGAAGTCATGCAGTTTATGACTTTTTCTAAAACTTCTGGATGTCTACTCTAAACTTTTTCTCTCACCTCTTTACAAAGTGGAGTTCTGCCGGTACATTTGGGCTGCTGGTAGCTTTTGGGCAGCGCTCTGTAACTGGAGCCTAGCCTCTTACAGGAAGCATAATCAATCTCCATGGCGATGCCTTCTGTGGCCCGTTCCTTAGGGTACGTTTCGATGTGAGACATTTCTCGATATCCCAGGAAGTTTTTAAACCAGTTAAACAGCTCAGGGAATTTTCTGTTATGACACAAGTAAAAAAAATCATCTATGAGAAATACAACTTACTGTGAAAAATACACTTATCTGATGTGTGTGTTCAGAACGATGAAAGAATACTCACCCTAAAAAGGGCAGCACCAACTGCACCAGTTCAGCTCTGGAGATCACCTCCTGATTAAAGATGACCAGACACCGCAAGAAGTTGTCGTAGGCCTCTGCACTTCGCAAGGCTTTACGCACCTTCAAAGGGAAATAAATGTTACAACCATTTCTGTCAGAGCTTATTGGAGGTACACTAAATGTGCAAAATGCTTGCTAGTACAACTCGACTGTACAACAAAAACTTTATTACTTTGAATGTAGAATTTATAAAAATTGGCACACGTGTTAAATCTATATTAAAAATAATATTACTACAAATCTGTACAGTTCAAATAGGATTAATAGCCTAAAATGTATGCTTTTGATTTAAAATGCTTTCTTCCTGATTTATAGATTTGTTTCTTTCCTTGCCATGTTTATATTTTTCATTTAATGATATGATGTATTTCATATGAACAAAAATGGATTTAAACTAAAAACAGAGCATGCCAAAAACTCACCTTCTCGAAGAACAAAGATTCTGTCCCGACTCCATGCTTGCTGGCCTCTGCTACTGATGAATCTTTCATATTCAGTAACTTGGGCTTCTTCTGCATTTTACCAAAACGGAGATAGAAGACATTAGTATGATAATTACAAAACGATACAAAAAAACAAAAACATGGTAATAAGTGTTGCAGTAATGTAGAGAGCTTGCATACCTTCACGGGGGGCGTGCTCCCTGGAGCCGGATGCCGACGGATCTGGCATCCGTTCTGATTGGGCCTCTGTTTGTTGTTGAGCTGCAGCTTTTTGGCGGTTCCACCATGATCGTTCCGCACAGACTCAGCCTTTTCAGCTGTTGTCTTACTTAACAGCTGAAGAGAAACATGATATGAACAAAAGAGCCATTAAAAACAACCTGTACTAAAACCTGTGCTCATAATTGTAACATATTTGAATAATAATAAAAATCAAGATGGGTCTACTGGCGCGGTTTAACTCACCACTGAACTGTTGGCATCGGGGAGAAATTGCCCAAACTCTGAGAGAAGATCCTCTTGGTTTTTGAAGAGTCTGGCCACCTGAGCGTACACCTCCTGCTCCGTGAGAGCCGGGGTGTAGTTCCCTCCTGCCTCCTTAGCGTTACGCTGCTCCTTCTGTGGAGAATAAATACATCAAAATACTGTGAAGTCACTGCTGAAATATTCACTACGAAAGTTCTTGCACTCCATAAATTCTTATGGGCAAGCACATTGGATAATAAGCTCTGTGAAATTGTGACCAAAAATTCCCTTTTTTTCCATTTTGTGGCTCATTCAATGCTGAAACAATGAACTACAACTATTTGGGACAAAAGAAAATCAAACAGACAGCAGATGGTGTATGATGAAGCTACATCTTATTGTGCCTAACCCTTTAAAAAAACAAAAACTATTTTATAACAAATAAAATGCTATATTCCTCTTTCCATGTTAATGCCAGCACGGTCATTATCATCATCAATTAATATTTGTTAATTAAGTTATAAAACAGATTTAAATACCCCCACTGTTAATTTTAGGAAACTTATTCAAAGCATCTATTTCCTGTATAGTATCTCTTTGGGAAATGGCCCTCGGAGGAGTTTATCTGCAGACGCTGACCTGGTACGTGTGGAGGATCTCCAGGAAGGCTTTGTAGATGTCGGGCTGGCCCTGGAAGCGGTTCTTGATCTTGTTGACGTAGTTAATGGCGTGGTTGAACTCCACTGGCTGGTTGTTCTGCATGGGTGGACCGGTGGGGGTCCCACTGAGTGGCGGGTGGAGCTGCATGGGCGGGGAGCGGGGGGAGGTGTATGCGGGGATGGACGGATTGCTCTGACTGCTCGGTGTCAACGCCTGGGGCTGAAGAGGCTAGAAAAAGAGGGGAGAACATTGGAGGGTTTTTTAGGGGTACTTTAGAAGATGCTGTGCAACAAACAACATGTAAAAACTTCTTATCTAGAGTTTTGGCTCTCACCTTGCTCATCTTGGCAGGGGTCGGCTGCGTCAGGAGGGGCGGAGCGCTGGTGGTTGCAGTGGGCGGGAGCTGGGGTGGGTGTGGGGTAGGTGCTCCTGTTATGGGGATGTTCTGGACTGAAATGCCATGCGGGGTGATGTGGTGGATCTGACCCGGCGTTGTCACGTTGACCAGGTCATTGGTCTGGACCTCGATCTTGTAGCCGGGCGGCAGGAAGGTGTTGAAGCCCATTATGAGGTCGGGGTGACCTTTAAAAAGCTGCGACACTCTGCTGATGACCCCGGGGGTGTCGATACTAGAAAGAGAAAAACAACTTATTTCTATATCAAACTACTACACATAATCAACTTAATCTTCCATCTAACTTAAGTGTAATTTCCAATCATACTAGCTCTTTTTAATGACCTGATTACATCCAGATCTTCTCTTTCAAGAGTCATTTAAAGTTGAAAGACTATAAGAGTATAAATCTAACTTTAGATTCAGTGGCTTTCTACACATTATGAATTCAGAATTTTGTCACACTTTTCTCTTCATATATTTTTCACAATCTGATGAGTATCTGTAGCAGCAGCTTTCTTATATAAATGATCATCCCACTATGGCTGGGATCTAAATCCAGAGTGTGTTCAAAAGCTCGTAACGTTGTGGGTCATTAAGAGTTTAACCAAACTAAAAGTGGCTCATACTCTCTAAACTGTAGCAGCCAGCTGTGATGGGGATAACAGACCGATCGCTCTCAACAAAAGGCAAATGTGCCAATTATTTTTTAACACTTTCCATCATTTTTCCAGATATGAGTATGTCTATCTTCTAAAGTCTCTGTGATACATGGTGGACCATTTACTTTAGAGAATATCAAGCAAAAACACATGAAAAAAAAAGTGTGCAAAGCCAAAAAAAATCATAGCATTTTTTAAAAAGTAAAAAACAACATCCTCACCTTTGAGACTTGAACTCTTTCATTATGTCCAGGAAGTCATTGTAGACCTGAGGCTGGTTGCCAAACTGCAGTTTCACTTGGTCCAAGTAAGACAAAGCATCTTCCACCTTTGGGAGAGAGAAGAGGGAACGTAAATTTCATCAATCTGGCAAAAATCTCTTTTTTCTGCTACATTCATTTGACATCACTGCACTTAATCCACTATTAACTATTTGAAATCCTCATTTTAGGAGAACTCTTCTAACAATACAAAACCAGCATCTGAGCTTTTTACTTGACTTGCACAAATGAATTGGCATCTATCGGATAAACCTATAGAAGATACACTTTGAAAACCTTGCAGGACACTAGGAGTGAAGCAGTACATTAATCAAGTCTTAAAACTGTAATGACAATATTTCAGTTCAATATATTAATGATTGTGTTTTAATGATTCCCCATGAAACATGTCCTGCACATCAAACCATATTATTGTGTAACATGTTATTTAAAAGCACCAAAAATAAAATGCTGGTAAATTTTTGCTTAAGATTCAATAAACAACTGATGACTATGACAGATACAACGGAGGCATTTAAATGCTGATCGATTTAAGGAAGTACTGTATCAATAACGGTTGCTAGCGGAAGGAATTAGTGTGCAGTGCTGTAACATACATGCATAATTAATTTTGGTTTCCGATTCTCTTTCTATTATAATTCCATGTTTAAAACCTTAAATTCATTACTGCTCATGTGTGACGGGTTTTATTGGAAGGCTGCTTGGTCTTGTTTTGGCCTGGGGGCAACTAACAAATTAAAAAAGTCTCTAAAAAAAGTTTGAGAAACAAGAGGTTTCGCAACAGTTTGTGGATGATTCTGACTAATCACGACACTCTTCCTGGAAAAAACATGACTGATAATTTTTCCAAATCCATTTTTCAGCGCTTTGCGAGCCATAAATGAAACTCCACTGATAATCACAGTAATGCTGATGAACTTAAAACTATCTGCATGGCTCGATGTGATTGGGGGTAAATGTTGTGGTTTGGCTGTAGCTTCTCTCTTTTCTGACTGCTTCTTCTTGTTGCTGCTGCTGCTGTTTGCAGATCTCTGCTTCTCCCTTCAGGCGCTCGTTTTGGTATGGTTTAGTTATGCTGCCTTAGCTATTTCTTTTGCTTTCATGCACACTCTCACTCTCTCTCTCTCTCTCTCTCACACACACACACACACACACACATCACCCATGCATCACATACACCACTGATCCCACTGATTCTCACGCCTCATACTTCAGTTACATCCTTTAATTTGGTTTCATTTGTTGACACGAATAGCTTTTGATAAACTTTGACATGGTGAGTCTCTAATGAGTCAAGATATAACAACAGGAACTCGCAATTTAACTAACCAGACAATGTGCACAAACTACCACTAGCTGAACATTTAAAAAGGCTAAGGATACACAAATTTTCATCAAATCTCTAAAAATGTCTTTTCAATAACTCCTTTGGCATTTAATCTCTTTGACATTTGCTAAAACTGAAGTGTCCGACTGACCTTGAGCCTCTGAAACTGCTGCTGGCCCTGCACGGAGGCCGGAGGAGCAGTCGTGTGGCCGTGCCCCGTCATCACTGCGGGCCCGTGGGTCTGGACTGCGGGGCTGTGGTGGTGGGACCCCGCGTGGACTGCCGGGCTCGGAGTGTGTCCATGTCCTCCACTGTTTTGAGCCACAGTGGGAACCTGGGAGAGCAGAGCCGAGACCTTTATTGGAGTGACAGCGAATAACATGAAATTTACCTGAACTTGTATCCTGAACACGCACAGTCCCACAACTTATTCTAACACGTATGTTATTGGAGTTCAAAGTCAGTTTTAATGACATTTCCAGATCATTCTTAATAACTTGAGTGCATCTAGATCTTCTCTGTCAAATCTCATTTAAAGCTGAATGGCTATAAGAGTATAAATCTAACTTTAGACTCAGTGACTTTCTACACATTATGAATTCAGAAATGAATAGTAATACTCTGGTAGACAGCTGTCAGCTTGACTTAGTCATGTTTTAAGTTTACAGCAAGTTCTTTTCATAAAAATAAGGACATGCTGAAAGCTTCCAGATGGAGAAAAACAGAGCTTCAGTCTTCAGTATCTATAACAGATGAGATTGACACCCTATCATATTAGTAAAACTTCTCTATATACAAGATTACAAGTTTCTCGATATCCTCCATCAGAAGAAAAAGGTCTCAATGTGTGTGCAAGATATTAATATCGCAAAAAGCAACAATATGGATGATATCAAACAACACCATAAAGCTCTGTATGTCATAGTCAGATGCAAGTACCTCTCCATAATTCAACATCTGCGTGTTTGTTTGTAGTTTGTCGTAGAAAGTTTAAAATAAGTAATAAAGAGTTTACTAGGTAAGAGCTGTTTACAGTAAGTGTTATAAATCTATGAAGGACTGTGTCAAAGCAGACATTACAGCAACATACATTTTTATTTATTATAATGCAGCCAAAGACTTCATTTTCACTGTTACATTTAAAATATTGTTAAAACATTGTTGCAGAAAACTGTTTATTTTCTAAATTTCAATGCAGCTTCAGACAGTTATTGATCTGTTGTGATAAATAAACTATGTTGTACTTTTTGGTATTAGTATGCTGTTTTGTTTAAGAATGATTCATTTTTACTGCTACTACATTTTACATTTTAAGTGTGAAATCAGTCATATTGCATCGATATTAAGATATGATCATTTGTCCATATCGTGCAGCTCTGTAAGAAGGGAATAAAAATAAGGAGAGAGAACTGGAAAAAAACTAACAAAAAAACTAACCTGGACATGACTTAGTTTTTCTCTGTTTTATGGATGACTATAACACTATGTCTGTTTATGGTTTGCATCACCTGTATGGAGTTCTTACACTGCTTTGTATGTCTAGAAGACATTATACAGGATGTAATTTGTAGAAGAAATTATGTATTTTGATATCAATAAAAAGTACAAAAACGTTTCTAGTATTATAGAGATTTGCAATGGATGAGCTGAGTATACCTGGTATCCCTGGGGGACGGAGTACTGGACGCCTGCTGTGGGCTGCATGCTGTCAGTCACGGCCTCATACACAGCTGGGGCCGGAGCAGGGGCCAGGACACGATGCTGGAAAGCCTCCGCGTTGCCAGGGAGGCGCCGCTGCTGGGACGCAAAAACCGTTTCCTGATCCTCCAGTCGCCGCTTCATTATGAACTCATACTCGTGAGAGCTGAGAGACCTGGGAATGAAGAGCAGCATATGGACCTTATTTAAAGACTGGCAAGACCTCGGTGAAGTTATCAGAATCCATTAAATCAGCCTCTTGATTTCATTCAGCAAACTGCTCAGAGGAACATGTGGCAGCAATTTCTGCTTCGACTGTAAAAGTATGAATAAACACGGTGCCAGCGAGTCACTTATGTTGTTTGGCTGAGGAAGACAATCATTACATAGCACCTGATGATAGATATAACAAAACACCCAAAAGCTTTTAGCAGCACAAAGATGAGCCCACTCATTCAGACCTCGGATTTCTTGTCAAATGAAAACACGTGTTATAATTTTTGTGATGTTTCTTTGTTTTGGAGCTACTGCAGTGTTAACACCCGAGAGAAGGCAGTGTGTGTCTTTGCTGACTGACTTAAAAGTGTCTGATTACACTTGATGATGTCCTGGGTCACTTTAACAATGACAAGACCGGCCTAAAAGTTAAGCTACGCCCTGCTGTACGGGTAACAACAGAGCAGCAACGTCACCACCAGATCATCAAAGAGATGGTGGAGCAAAAACATGAAAATGAGAAAAGTTTGTGTGCGAATTGAACTAGAAGAGGAGGAGGAGGAGGAGGAGGGGGAGTTTTAGGGAAAAGAAAGCAGTTATGAAGAGAGAACATACAAGACAACGACAACATGAATGTTTTTGTTCCTTTAATGGATTCTCGCTGTTGTTTTATTTTGCATACTTTTATATTGCTTCTGTGAATTGTTGTTTAGTTGAATGAAGTTAAATTTGATTTGATAAATGGAAAGCTTTTGTTTTGCTGTATGTTAACAACTGACTTTTCTCTTGTTTTCATTTGTTGTTTTGGTCAAGCACCTTCTTCATTCGTTTTTCTGGATGTGCACGTCCACCACAAACTTTTTTGCTACCTATGAATAAAAGTAAAATTGCATTTCCTGGGCTTGATGGAAAAGTGGCAACAGGTATTTAAGAGTAACCCTCAAATGTAGTTATCGAAAACTTGTGACAAGGATACGTAATGGAGGCTGATATTTTTACAGTCTAACATTAAACTTCATGGAAATGTAATAATTATAATAAGTTATGAATTAAAAACAACAACATATGCATATATTAAACTTGAATAAGAAAGGTTCAAATATACATAAAATGCTGCCTGCATAACTTATATACTAAAATATTTACATACATATATGTTGGCACATATCAGACGTCATATTCACTGATACCAATATATCTGTGATAGATCAATATCGCCTGACTAATATATCGGTCGGGCTCTAGTACCGAGTACAGTTATATTTATACTTAGTTTGATGTGCTATTTATGAAGAAATAAAATTGCAAAGGAAATGAACACGTATTTAAGACTAACCCTTTCCTGTATACTGCTCACAACCGTGAACAGCTATTCAAAAGCTGTTTTCTTATCTATATACACACACATGATGATGGATTTTAATGGCATTGTTGCACTTCAGCCACCACAGTGGACACTAGTACATCAACCCACACACTACCACTTCATCTACAATAACCTTTTTTGGTTGCAAATCAATTGTTTTATGTTATGATAATGTAATATGATGAGGGAAAATGAAGTTCAATTTTTTTCCCCCCATGCATACTGAGAAATAAAAACACAATCTTGTCTGAGGTTATCATAATTCATGTATGAAAGGATAACATTAAGATAAAAAAAAAAGAGAATATAGAAAATGTAAAGTATAGTTAATCAGATCTGTTATTTTTGGAGGGCATTCCTTACAAACCCCCCTTTACAAACAAGGTGATAAAAGAATAAATTTATACTACACATATTTAGAAAGCTTCTGATTTTACCCCCTCTTTCTTTCTAAGTTGATTTCGTGCAAAATAGATAAAAAAGCACGTCTTAAACGACTCTAAACTGTTAACATGCACTGAGTGTAGTTGCAGCCTCTGCAGCCAATGAAATCTACAGACACGCTACGTCACCGATGCAACAAACAGGTGCTGTGTTGGAGCTGTGGGAGTCACAACTTCCTCCAGACATAGCTCCAGACCCAGAGCACCGAATCCCGACTGCTCTCAATGAAAGACGAAACCGGGATAAAATAAATACACCCCGCTATATAAACCCCCACCTTTTTGTATCGAGCATGTGACATAAAAAAACAGGCTGTCAAAGTGACTCGTAAACACTTCCTCCAACACAGACCTCGCTCTCTCCAGCTTGTGTGTGAGGGGGTGTATTTATTTATTTATAGATTTTGAAGGGGGTGTAGGTGGTTTGTAGTATTTTATAGTCACGTACAGGTAAATACGGACATCTCCTTACATGCAAAACACCACCACAGCAGCTCCTCACACTCTTACCCCTCTATTTTTTTTATGGCCTACTAAAAACACCCCAAGCACCGACCTCGAGTTACAGCACCAAGCCCGCCATTTAAGAGCATGGCGCAGCAGCAGCAGGAGCAGCAAATTACACCCCTAACCGTGTCAAGCAGGTAAGCACACCTCCAAAATACTACCCTGCGTTTACCTACCCCTAGCGTAAAAGTATATAAAGGTGGTTTGTTTTTGTATTAACTTCACCCGTAACTTGTTTGTCGCTGCTTGGCTAATGTAAACAACATGAGTAGCCGGAGCTAGCAGGGGAAGCACATGCAGCTGTAACACACATTGACCTGACACAAACAACCTGAAGCGAGCATAAGATATCGATTTGTTAGAGAGATCATATGTGGTGCAGATTACGAGTGAGTGACATGTAAAGAAATGCAGATTTTTTTTTCTTCTTGTAGTTTACTCAAATCGCCTGGTAACGGTTGCTAGGTTGCTAGTTCTCTTGAATGAACTCACCCCTCTCTCTCTCTCTGCCTGTCTCTCTCTTCTAAATGGCAAGCCCGAAGTTCGTAGATGATGCTTTTGATATAATCCGGCAACCGCTTACATCTCCTTGCTTGTTGGGGTGTAGGAAAAGGGACTTATCGGTTCATTAAAAAAAACCCAACAACAACAATTCAAGCTGTGTATGAGAGCTGCAAAGTGAAAATCTCCCCGAGAGAGGAAAACAATCTCCGTTCGGTTAGCCGTGGAACACGGGGCGTGGTTTTCTTTTATATAACCCCGCCCCCGGTACACGCTATTGGTCAATTCATCCAGAGGCTCCGCAAAAGGGCGGGGTGACATGATCCGATTGGGAGTTCGAGCTGTCAGTCAAGGACTGGACGTACATTTACCTAGTACGCCCATTTTGATTTGAAGCGCGACAATGCCAGTGAGGAAAGGAAGAGAGGAGAGGAGGAGTGTCACTGGTATGTGTGATGAGAAATTGCTGCACACTTTTCTTACTTCTCCAATACTTCAGTACACATAAAAGGACCCTAACCCCCAACTCACCTACAGATTATGTATATATACACCCAGGCCTAACCTGTGACAACTCTGCTTTTTTACATATATAAAAACACATCAGCTGCACAGAAATAAAGAAATTGCAATTTATTTCCATTTTTGTAAATTGCATTTTGTCCTCTCTATTAACATACATGAACACCAGTAAATATAATGCACCCCAGTATGCCAGCACCACTTAGTATGACCTCAGCAATAAACATAAAGTAGAATTATCAACAAAAACTGAAAAAAGTAGAATTTATGGCAGAGCTGTGTGTATTGATTGATTGAATCAGACTGCACAGGTGTACCTACTGAAGTGGTCAGTAAGTGTGCATTTCATTCATTATTGTATATTTGAACAGGCTTTATATACTTTATTATATATAAACATGTTACTTGTTAAATAATATTTCATTATCTCAGCACTTTATGCACTCTTAACACTTTTGCACTATTTATGTGCTGTTTACAGTGCAAAGATATGTTTGACTGATAGACTTTGTGTGTTGTTGACCACTTGTTGTTTCTATATTTATGTGTTTATGTGGTTTTTGCAGCCATTTGCTTGTGCATAAAAACAATGTTATGTTATGTTTAATTATCTTTGTTGTAAGTACGTCAAGAACCACTAAACCATTGTATGCATAAACATACTTGACCAATAAAGATAAAGATGATTCATGTTGTTAATAATAATAATAATAATAATTGTGTTTAAGAATATGTATTTCATCAGGCTCTTTTCCACTTTAAAGAGCGAGTTCACATTTTTTCAAGTCTACACATTGAAATAGGTTGTTATCATTCCTTTTGGACATGAAGATCCCTCCATAATGTACTTACAATGTAAGTGATGGGGGCCAAAATCCACAAGCCTCCTCCTGAGCAAGAATATATCTAAAAGTTTATCTGAAGGTAATATGAACCTTCAGCCCTCCAAGCGAGTCGAATCAAGAAGATATCTTTCAGCGTTGCAGTCTTTTCAGTGCCAAGATCCTTCTTTTTGTTACTATATTTCCACTGCAGCTCAACAGGGTAACACTGTCTAAGGAAACACAAAGCGGGAATCTGATGGTTAAAAAGACTGGAAATGTGGCAGATATTCACTTGATATGACTAATTCAGACTGCTGAAGCCTCAAATAAGCTTCAGATGAACTTTTAAATGCATTGTTGCACAAAATGACTGACACATTGAGGATTTATGTCCAGATGTTTTAATAGCCAGTATGCAGAGGAGAAATGATTAGAGGAAGGAAAACCTCTGTCAGTGTTCATGTGGGGACCTGACTGTTGTTTTAAGACTTCTTTTAAGAAGGACAAACGGCTGACTTGCATTCTAGGACATTCATTATATCACTTATTTATCCTTTAATAATGTTTAATGTCCTCTTGCACTTTGAAAATCAAAACCACAACTGTATTTTGTTTTGTTACATACTTACCTGGATTGTAAGATAAATATTCACTTTTTTTTTAACTGATTGATAGCTTGAAATGAAAAATTACATTTTCTGACACTGTAAAAAGACATTTTGTCTTCAAATTATTGTCAATATTATATAAGATCATTTTGAAGAAGCTATTGATTATGATGTTTTGTATGTATGGTGACTTGTTGATCACATGATTAATTGGTAAAACGTGCTTAAGAGAAATGGAAACGGTTATAGGCTCCATCCCGATGAAGGCATGAGGCCTTCATTTATGAATATAATAAATTGAGTATTTATCAAAAATCGCATTTGTAAAAACCCCAATATTGTCACAATATCAATATTGAGGTATTTGGTCAAAAATATCTTGATGTACGATTTTATTGCCCATCCCTACTAGGAAGCAAGGTTTAGTTTATTTTGAGTATAGATGCATCAATCCTACTTCTTCAGCACAGATATCGCTGGTCTTTGGCGTATTTGGCGGATACAGAGTCCAAAACCAGTGTTAAATTAACAAGCTAGAAGAGACTTTAAAATTGGTTTTGTATTAAAATAATGATATCAGATACCAGATTGACCCATTGTCACCAATACTCGATCCAGCTATCTGAGTCAGTATCGGGCTGATATCAGATTTAGTTCAGTTTGGTAAGATTGTAGTGTTTTGCTTTTTTTCCTTATTAACTTTTTTGAGTGTTTCTAATATTGTTATGTGCAAATATCTATCTATCTATCTATCTATCTATCTATCTATCTATCTATCTATCTATCTATACTTCCTGGACTTTGGTAACACGTGATTGAGGAGGGAGCTACTCTGCTCCTGCACTTTTGTCCCTCCCCCTTTCTGGTCATCGCAGCCAATCATTGCGCGCAACAGTCATTACAAATCCCCAAAAGGTGGAACCTCTAAAATAAACCCTCGCCCACGACAGGCGGAGCTGCAGCAACCAGCCCGGGATTCCTTCCTCGGTCCAGCCCGGGCAGAAAGGCTTCAACAGCGACCGTAGGGCTGCAGCGCACACACACACACACACACACACACACACACACACACACACACACACACACACAGACAGAGCACTCCACTATCTCCCCCAACACAATTACATACAGCTGATTTTATTGCTAGCTTTCAACGCACCACGGTAAAGACTATTTCCCGGCTGTTGTGCAAGATTTCTGCAAATTTGTGCAAAAGCATGCAAGACAACAAGCTGCTTTGCTGTGGGGTTTGGAGACCCCCCCACCCTCCCTCCCTCAACAACACCGGACTGCACGGTTTAGGAGGATCAACGAGCCCCCCCCCCCTCCAAACAGCCAGCCAGCCAGCCAGCGTCGGTCGACGTGCGTAATCGCCGACTGCACACTCCAAACAAAAGGCTTTATGGCACTAAAACGCACCATCGGTAACCCTGCCGGACGCGGTGAAGTAGCCGTGGCCTGTTGGCGGCTATCACTGCGTGTCTTCTGGGCGGCAAGAGCTTGCTCCAGTTGCCCCTTTTTTATTAAACAATGCCAAAGTCAAACGAAACGGGAACTACGGCGTCGCTGTATGGAAACATCGGCACGCCATTCCCCGCGTCCCCCTCCACCACCACCACCAACACCTCCTCCTCTCCAAAAACAAAAAAAACGCAGCCCCATTTTTTCCCCTGCAGAAAGGACGACTACGCGTTTAACAAATCATATTCTTTGTTTACTTCAAACAGTCGGGAGTAAAATGTCTAACCTGCCCCCCCCCCCCCCCTCTCTCTCTCTCTCTCTCCTTCCTCTCACTCTATCTCTCTCTCTCTTACAGATCCATTTGCAAACAAGCGTTACATGCTCACACAACGCTGCAGACAAAATGTTTCCACTTCCAGACAGCGGGGAGCCTCATATTCCCATTACACAGCCCCGGGGAGGTTGTTTACTAGCCGACTAAAAATGACGTCCTGCAAATTTTGGCTATCTACCACGTTATGTTTTCTGGCTATTCTGTTGCCGTTTACGAGCATTAAAAAAAAAGCCCCCCCCCCCCTTTTTCTAATTCATATAAGGACACAAAAGGCGCGACTGACAACAAGAGAGAGCTCCCTGATTCTTAATAAACACCGTTCATAGGTTTTAGCAGCAGTATAGTTAATATTATTTAGTTTAAACAGCTGTTACATACCCAGGAAAAAGACTCCTTACTCCGGATTCGTGTTTGTAACAAAATATTAGGAGACGCCCCCCTCCGCTGGTATTGGCGCACAACACTGGCCACGTCATTTTGTTTTAAATATCACCCGCTAAAAAAGCCCAAAGCGAAGCATCACTAGAGCTGCAGTGGCTCCATCAGATGGAAACTGTGGAGGCTTTTGAATATCATGTCTCTTTCTCAGTGATAGATAGAAAGTGGATCAGAAGGAGATATTTCACTTTTTATTTGACTGATTCTTTTTCAGATTGTACATTTAAAAATCAATGAATAAAATATGATGCATTGCTATAATAAACTTACACAGCAGTAGGTCCTTTTATATGAAGTAGTTCAAACTGGCCTCACTTAATGCTTCTTACTCCTTCATGTTTTAGTAATAACATGAATCCAATAATATGCTTTTTAAATAACAGTACTGTGAGGAGGGCCGCTGCAGCTGATGTTTTATTTTCATGATTAATACATTATTGATTCATCATTGAGGTCTATAAAAAGGTCTTTATAATGTTTCTTTTGCTTGATAAACAGCTCACAACCAAAATATATTCAGCTTATTCTCATTAGAGACAAAGACAATCAGGAAAATGTGAACCAGCTGAAAATGTTACCTAAATTGGGGCAGATTATTTTCCTGTCTATCTATAAATATGATATATATAGTAGATCTCACAGAAGGTGTTTTTCTGCATTGAGTACTGTTTTAATTTTTAATGCTGTAAGTAGGCCTTCACTTTGTTGATAGTACTTACACACTGTTACTTTTACTTCAGTAGCATAACATTAACTAGTAATAGAGTATTTTTTACAGTGTGTTAGTGCTACAGTACTTTTAACTAAGCAATGGGTCTTACTACAGTACTACTTCTACCACAGATGTACTATAGTAAAAAAATACAAGATTGACATACATTTAATTGACATGTATTTAAGTCCAAAGTAACATAAAATAGATTTCTATTTTAAAATGATGCTTAAATATAGTACTTGATTAAATGTGCTAATGTGTAACTTTTTCTCTGCTGGATTATCATATTTATTTCTAAGCATGAACACATTTTTGATACTGTGTAAAAATCCTAAACTCTTTGTCTGACTTACTGCAGGAAGAGGATAACTATCCTAACACACCAGAAGAAATTGTAAGTGACTTGATTTTAGTCTAATCACTGAGTTTTCTAACAGGCTTTCCTTGTAAACTACAGGCGGTGCTCTGGAGCTGAATTGCGTTTAATGGGAAGCAGTTTGCAACAATAATTATTATTAAGAGTGGCTAATGGCTGAAACCATTAAAGAAAGCTTTTACTTTGATTGCAGCCTTGTACCTGAAGGCCCGTGGGTGTAGATTTTTACTTTTTTCACTTGTATGCATGTTGATTCACTCTCACTTCACAAAGCAACAAGCTGAGTTTAGTGGAATAAAATAAAATAAAAATGATAATGGAGAAAAATTTGTCAGCACCAGATGATGGAATATTGACATTTGTTAATTTTATTTTAAATATTGTATGTCCAAGGTGTTTCTTTAGGCAACAAAATGATGAACTTTGCAGATTGAACCATTTTGATGAATATAGTTTTTATCAGTTGTCTTAATACTAAAGTTATAGACACCTGACAGATTAGCTTCACTCATGTAGAGAGTTTAAACATGAGAGCCTGTAGATCCTCCTCCATATCCAAAAAGTGTTGCTTCATTCAATTGCATGTTGCGCAAGAGCTTTGCCTTTGTTTTTCATCCTGGAGCTTTTTGGTGGAGTCATGTACACAAGTGAGAACTGGCCAAGATACATGAATTCTGCTTTATGGTTCAATTCTCAAGAATAAACTATTTTTGAAGCTTTTTCTTTATTTTAATCTAAATGAGCCTCGATCAAAGCTATAAAAAAAAACTAGTAAATAAAGTCTCATGTTGTTAAAATGTTTACTAGAGCAGTTCAAAGATTTGCAGGCTTTTTGCATGTGGTTGGCGCTGTTATGAGCTGCTTCCACTTGTTTTTATCTCACAGAAGCAAGAAGAAAAAAAAAACACAATCCCTGGTTTCAAAGTCAAACTTTTGTTTTCTTGGTTACTTTTTTTTTATACGTTTTTCATGTGGTAAAGAGGATGATTAGAGGACTTGGAATCTTAAAATAACTGGTCTTGTTTATCACTGAGTCTGTGACCATGTGATCAGGTGTGAGGTTTGGAGGCTGTGCCATGTGTAATACAGGCATATAGGCATGCCTCCACTGGGAGGATACTATCAGATAAGACAAAAGGCTTAGAAACAATTGTATACTCGAATGTTGCTGAAGAGAGGAAATAGTATAGGGTGTAAATGAGTGGAAGGAAAATGTTGCTGCTGCCAATATACAGAGGGCAATAATTTGGCCCGACGACATTGTACCACACCAATAAGCATTGTTGAGAGAGAAAAACCCACATGCTGCTGGATGAAGCTCCCAGCATGCTTTATGGTTGCAGTGTTTTAATGTAGTGAAAGTATACATTATTTTGTGGGTCCTCCTGTTTCAATGCTGTTGCTTACACTGCTCACTTGTTGGCATGCCAGTAAACGTTGAATTCATGCAGCAGTTAAGGAGAAGTACTGTAACCACCAGTACTGTAGTTTCAAAGAAAAGTGGTACTTTCATCCTCCTTCAGTTGTCAGCTGAAGTGACAGGTAATAATTACTGTCTTGTAATCAGAATTTGGTTTGTTAAACTTAATCTAAATTCTATAAGAAACTTGAAATCCCTCATCTCATGTATATTATATAGCATTTCTAAAAATAATTAAAAAAATAAAAAAGTTCAAGTGCATCTTGGTGAGTTTCTGCCGCTCTACTGGAAGGATTATCAGATGGTGTTAACAGGTATTCAATTGGGTTAAAATCCATTGACCATAAAGGCCATTTCAAACAATTACCATGATTGTCATAATCATCAAATCCATTCAGTGTTCTCTTGCCGGCTGAGTGGAAGCAATTACATTTTGTATTTTTCTCCACTTATACAGGATATTCAGGTTTTTTGATAGTGTGCATGTATGCTCTACCCTGACTGAAAGTACATCAACTTAAAAACCTAACTGATAATAAATATATTGTGTATTTTATACCACTTGCTGCTAAGTGTTGTGGATGCTACTTTTGTCTGTTATCGAGGACAGTCAAACTTTTAATGACATAAGAGCAGCAACCAACGATTTTTTACATTATCGTGTTGCTCAAGTGATGGTTTCTTCTATAAAATGTCAGAAAATTGTGAAAATGACATATCCAAACTGACATATTCAAACCATTTGTTTTTTTTCTTCTGACGGTCAAAACCCACCGTTGTTCAATTTACTATCACAGAAGCCACAAAATCGACTAATTGATTAATCTGATATTTTTCAGCTTTCTGCCATTGATTAGAAAATGACTACTGTTACCTTGTATGACTGTGGGGCAGCTCTAATATGGATGCTAAAAAAAAAAAACCTTTACAAACATACACGTTGACATAGTTTGTATTTAATACAGTATAGCTTGATTCAATAGTCATACGAATGATACAGTAATAGGTTATAACAGAACAAATATAAAATTAATGTAGATAACTGTATATCCTGGGCAATCGTATGAAAACAGTTGTTGAATACCATAGAAAAATAAAATAGGGCACATTCTGCGTCCATCATTGAAAGGAAAAACAATTCTAAAATCAGAGTGCATGAGGATGGCAGACTTAAAAAATGCTTCACTACAAGCAAATTCAATATGAATTTTGTAGCAAAGAACAAATTTTGTTTTCTTTTCACCCGGCAATAACATAATGCAAAGTATGACAGACAGACACTCAGATTTTGTACATGTACTCTATAATAATGGCAAGATACTGGGACCAGATGAAAGCACTGATTACAACCACAGTCTGTAGAACTTAAAAGTAACAATAATATTGAAAATATATTTAAAGACAGAATTTCTGACTCTCACGTGCCCAAGAAGGACTTTATAGGGTGTAGGCACAGATTTGTGCATGCTTATTCAGCTATTTTTGCTATTCTATTGTGACTTTCTGGTTTCCCTGTAAAATCCTCTTGATTTGTCCAATAAAGCTCTATGCAGAAGTTTACAGTAAGTCAAATGTCACTAAATGTTTTTATATTCAAGCATTGCTAAATTTAACAATAATCAAGTTATCCCAGCATCACATGTAGACCTACAGAATTACTATTAAGTCTTATTTGTCATCCCAACCTAAACGCCATAATGACTTATCTCAGCACATTGGGAATAGTTATTTAAAAGTGCTAAAACATGATTTGTGTAAAGAAAAAAAAAGTATTGCACTACTTTGAGGTCTTAACTGATGACTTACACAGATGTACGCTTCAATGGCATAGTCACTGCAGCAAGGACTGCTCTAAACAGGTGTGTGCACATGTTTGTGTGTGTGTGTGTGTGTGTGTGTAAATATAGGGACGCTTAGCAATACATTTGCACAATCACTAAAGCATGATGGCACTGCTAGTGAGCAAAGGCGGACACGGGCACTGGTCACGGTCTGTACTGCAGGTCAGGAATTCTCAATATTAGGTGAGATGGAAAGCTTCAGTGGATGCATTTGAAAAAAATAAAACAAAAAGAAGAATTTACATGGACAGCGATTTAATGAGTGATCACAGAAGGGATGTATTAATAGCCTGATCATTTGGGATGTGCTTTACCTCTCCTCACTGCCATTCAGTGGTATTTACTGAAGCAGAGGACAAACTCAAAGAACGTCTTTTGCGAATAAACAAGCCAAGTAGCAGTTTCACCTCCTTGTGTTCAGTAGGACACTCCTGAGACAACGCAAAACTAGCTCGTACCATCTACTTGACATACACCTTGTGCTAAAAATGAACTGCAGTGAACTGAATACTTAATGGACACAGACGGTGTAGAAACAATCCTAATCACAGTGGTGATCACACTTCTTACCTGGAATAAAAAATGGTGCATTTAAAAAAAAAAGGAATATTTCACCCCTCCATGTCAGTTGAAACTCCAATGAATAGATTATATTGCACCACAATTACATCTCAGCTCTTCTCAGTAAATCCTGAAAATGTTTTAAGTTAGTTTATCGCTAACTTTTGCATCTGACAGAGATGTTGTACATGTGGGGCAGTCACTGGACCACTAACCATTTAGATTACTCTACAGCAGATGTTAAGAGAATGGTAAAGTGACTTTTTGGAGCACACTGGCTGTGTTAGGTTTATGACTGAATTGCAGTTAAGACTTCAGTTCAATTTTGCCATCATTACCTTCAACAGAGTTTTAACTGACATGTATTGAGCAGATAATGCTTTTTTCTGGGGGGGTGAACTACTCTCTTAGGGTCCCTAAACCGTTGGTTTAAAGTGGAAAGTAAAAAAATTAAAAGTTATCGAACATTACCTCGACTGTGCCTGACCACAGACCACAAAACTGCACAACACTGGAGCACTTTGTTCATTTTAACCACCTATTTTCTGAGATATGTTCAGCAAAAAACAAAATGTCACAATGTTGGCGGCCAGGATGCTATCACATTGAAACTTTGTAATGTCGACACTCAAGCCTTTCTCGTCACTGCCTCGTCTTGGTCTGGCGTGTCAATGAAGAATGGCCTAGTTTCAAAAAGACAGCCTCTGTAAGGAAATTTCTTTCCTGTGCTCACTAATTGGTCACACAACACGGCTTGGGGTTAACAGGTTGACTGCAGAAATCTCAGGGCTCATGGATTGGGTTTGGGAAGTCAGGACTGAAGCTCACTGATTGGCTGGGAGCAGACCCTGCCTTTGGGCATGCTCCAAAATGGCATTGTAGCAGAAGTAGTACTGGTCTGGAGTTTGAATGCTGAAGGCCCTCTGTGTTCTCATGCGTCGCACCGTCTGGCATACATTTAGCGAGCCAACGTCCTGTAGCTGGGACAGACAGATGTCCAGGGCACAGAAGGTACCTGCAAACAACAAGTGGATTGAATAAAACAAACGAACTGTTGACAATAGGGAACAGTTGTTATTACCACCCTGAAAAGTGATGAGTCAAGTTGAGGCTTTTGTGTTCAAATCAGAAAGCTTTTCAACCTCATTCGTTCTGCGCTGAATGTTAACTGACCCTTGAAGCTCATAACATATTTCAAAACTGAATGTCAATGATTCAAAAAAACTAAAAATCTTACCTGTTCTCCCAATCCCTGCACTACAGTGGACCACCATTGGGGGTCCCTGTGGGTGGCCTGACCATTGAAGTCCCAAAGCCTTCACCATTTTCCTCTGCTGTCTCTTCACAGCTCCCAGGAAGTCAATGAGAGTAACCGCTGAGGTGGGAACACCGTAGTCAGGCCAGCTGAGGTACTGGAAATGACTCACTTGTCTCTGTTCACATGTCTGAATGGATAAAAAGAATATTTTGACAGTTACATGCTGGTTGTACATTACTTTTAATTTTTTGCTCATGTAATATGGCTTGATTGCACCATTTAGGTTTTAAATGTGAAAATAAGTTTATTCTAGCAGTGTAAGTGCATTGGCCATCTGATGTGGGGTCAAAATGTAGCTCAAACCTCAGTTATATTTATAACATCGACCTCTCTTGCTGACCCCTGACATGCTGACCCCTGCCTATAATACTGGCTCCTATGATGTTGAGTGTCATTTGTCTGGTATGGAGGGAGTCAGCGCCAGTGTGGGAGGTGTTACCAATCAGATATAGTCTAGTTACGCTGGTTGTGCAACCCAATTTGCCTCTATTGCCAGTCATGGAAAAGAAGGTTCTGACTGTTGTTTGCACCTACACACCGCAAAGCAGGTGATTGCATTTGGCCTTCATGAAGTCAGTAGGTGAATCTTTGAGATGGCATGGCCTGGAAACTCCAGTTCTGATTACTCAACACTAATGTGAGTAATGCCAGAGACATCTATACGTGTAATTTAGAAGAACAGCCTGCCAGGTAGGCTTTGTTCAGTTGCAGAGGTTGCTACTTGCAGTGGTAACAAAGGATGTCGGTACCTATTGTGGTGAAAATGCAGTAAACCTTTCATGAACACAAACAGTGAAGGAAGGCGTAAGGTTGAAGGCGAAGACCTTTGCTGGTCCTGGGAACTCAGAAGCTTCTCTGATTGAGGAACCAAAAAACCAAGTGTGGGAGGAATTCGAGAAGGTCACAGAGAGAGACTTTTGGTTGGTCTCAGACATTTTGTAACTAATTCTGTTTGTGGTTTTCATGGTACACTTATCTTGGCAAAGACAGTTATGAAGTTCTGTTGGCTTCACTGTACCCTCCAGTACATGATTTATATGCTTGGGTAATCCAGTCCACGTCTAGTAGTGGTATGGTACCATGGTGCTCTGCTAGAATACAGCAGGCACAGCTTGGGAGAAAGTTGCTTTTGTTGGATTTCTTGTTTATGATTGATGAGAAAAATGGGGAATGAGGTACAGAGGTAGATTGATGCAGCATTGGGTGAGTAGCTCAAACATCTAAATGGAGCCTGACATAGCCTGGCTGTTCCTTTGTCTTATATGGAGCCACTTGGGATGACTTTGGCAACCTGATCATCTGATGCCTCCTGGGCAACCTGCTAGACTCCTCCCTGTAGAGGTACTCTGGGTTTGTCCTGCTGGGGCAGACCTAACCCTGCTGGAGGATTTCTTATCAGGCCTGAGAACAACTTTGGATCCTCCAAGAGGCACTAGAGAACTTTGGTGGGGAGAAATTGTCTTGCTAGTCTTGTCTCCACTGTGTCCCAAATAAAAAGGAAGCTGGATGGATATCTTAGTATAGGAATTTGTAGGCCATAACTTTAAATTGAAAAAATATCTTACGATGCATTCATGTGCCCAAGAAGTATTAGATGTTCCCAATAAGTTGTTCACTGACAGTCTATTGCTACATGACCTCCCCAGTATGTATTCTTGTTGTGGGTCCATGGCTGTACCTCAGTGTTGTGCAGTTCGAGGGTGGTGTGGTTGTAATGGGTGTGGTGGTCGACCCTTTGGTTCACCACTGCCATATGACCATAGACCTCCTGTCCTCCTTCATCCAAAGGCCAATACTGTCCACACTTCCTCCGACTGCCCTCGTCTGTCCTGCAAAACAGAACCACAATACACGTTTATACAATATTATACAATACATTTTAGTCTCACAACTGTCTCAAATCTTAAATTAGGTACCGGTATCTTTTTTTGATTCAACAAAAACTATGTATTGACTTTATCTTTGTCAAATTACCTGGTTGTCATGACGATGACCAGCACATTTTGTTCCCAGACCATTCTCCAGAAATCACTGTAGGTCTTTTCCAGTGGTCCTACACAGTACAAGAGAGTAAATTGCAATTTATTTTTTCAGTGAATTAGTCAGTGATTAAATGTAATGGAGCATATCCACTTGATTGCACGGAACAGAAGCCTAATGAGATACTCTCATACTTACAAAATAATTAAGACGTGGTAGTGAAAAGTAACCCTTGCCTTTTCTCAGCTCTTCATTAACTGTTAACAACTTTTACATACTATTTAATCAAAAAAATTGGCCTCAGTGTGTTTCTGGTCACTCTTTCGTGTGCACCTGAAGTAATCTGCAGTCCATCAGTTTATTCTGTCAGTTTGAGACAGTCTCCCTCATATCTTCAGCAAATTAGAGCTTATCACAAAACCAACATCCAGCAAATCTCATGGAGCTTGTTTTGATAACAGAGCCCTGTTCTGCCCACTGTCACTTATTTACAGGTCTCTTTTATTGCAATTTGTCATCGTTTTTTTAATTAAAAGTAAACATTAAACAACTGAGCTGAATGCTGATGTCCAAAACAATCAATTAAAATACATTTATAATCTAATAAAAAAGGACTCTGGCAATTTTATGTGGGAGAAAAGCACACCATGCTAAGAATTTTCACAGTGATGTATCACAAGGCTCAGCACACTGTAATTTGTATATGCTACTTGTTTATGTTGTGTGTGTGTTGGGTTGTGTTGGCCCCACATTACAAACAGTGCTGTGTGTCATGTGTTATTTTAAATAACAGGAATTCTGCAAAAACACTTTGGTAATTAATTTATTTTTCAGTGTGCAGCTGGACAAATTAGAAATAAACCCTCTTCTTTCAATATATAATACCAAACTACCAGACAGACTCAAAAATGATTTTCAAGTTACTGACAAAGTCACAACAAATATAAGCTTAATGAATTATTAGATGTTGCAAGATCTACCTACTCAAGAAGTTTGGAAAAATGTACTGAAAATGGTGCAAAAAAAGAAAAGTAAATTCAACTTTGCTGTAAAAAAACAAATCTTTGTGTTTATATGACAAAACTTTCTCCATGACCCGTTAACTTTAAAAAGGCATGAACATGTGATTCTGAGCGCATTAGCTAAAATATCTGACATACCTTGAGTCCCAATGTATGCATTCTTCTGTTTGTAGCCGTCCATGAAGCTTGCATTGATGTAGTCTGATCTCTATAAGAACAACAAAGTTTCATCACAAAGTTGGACCGAGTCTGTGCAGTACTTTAAGTATACAGACGTCAGTTCAAGAAAACACTTCTATTGCCAAATGCCAGCTAGCTGATGATGCTAGTGTAGCAGTCTTTAATTTATGAGGCTTGTCATGTTTCTTGGCAGCCGAAAGTCTTTTTCTTTGTTATGAGTGACAGCTGTATTTTAAATATCACCAACCTCATTCCTTCTGGCTTTCAAACGAACTCTTGTTTGATCAAGACACAGCACGTCACCGTAGCGATTCCTCTCCTGATTGTAGGCTGCTCTGTAAACAATAAAGAAGATTATTAGTGTCACCTACATCTGTAACCGCCAACACTTGAAGACTATCTACAAATAAAAACTGACGTTTCCAATATTAATACATTTCTTTTAGGATGGCTACAATGAAACTATTTTGAAGAAGATAGTGACCAGCATTGGGTTCATATATTAGAAAGTAATTACACTGTGACTCTGATAGGAATATGAGACAGAATAGCACCTTCACAGATACAAAATCACAAACTGCTTTACATAATGAAAAACATATTATTATTATTATTATTATTATTATTATACATATATTAAGGCAACAGCACAGGGCTGAAAAGTTAAAATAATAGCAACAACAAATCAGGACAGAGACACAAAAACACAAACAAGGACAATAATAAAAAAGAAAAGGCAATAAACAAAGTGGAGCCACTCTTCAGCCAGGCTAACTAAAGCGTGATATGTCTGCTCTCATAAACTCACTGTGCACAGTGGAAGGTTCCAGGTGGAGGTTCTTTTCGGAGCTCCTCGTACTCCTGATGGATGCCTGTGCGCTGGAGCCTGCCGAGGTGTGTCAGCAGCTCCTGTGGGCGCATGGACTCGGGTCCGGGGACGTGAATGGAAGAGTCTTCCATGGGGATTCCCACCAGCTCGTCCACTGGGTCCACCCGGCCATTCTGACCTGCCAGTAGCTGCTGGTTCCAGCTGTAAGCATCCAGAGGTAGCAGGCCACCGAGGTGCTGAGGGAGACAGTCTCTGGGGAGGTGCTGGCGCAGCTCAATCATTTTTACCATCTGAACCTGGAGTTAGATGAGACAGGGGTGGACAGGACCCAATAAAGACAGAGTTAAAGGGTAAGGGTTAAGGATAGGTACAGGTTTTTACAAGTGTGTCTTAACATAATACTAACCTACCATTATGTATATGCAAATGAGTCTTGGTTGCTGTAACAGTTCCTACTGTCCATACTGATCCTGAAGCTATTCTCTTGGAAAGCGACTACACTGTGGAGAGTGATGAGGGACAAACTCTACAGCCCTCTTTTCATGTAAAAATGCATTCCAAAGTTCATCTGGAGCCAATATGATGCTTCACTGGTCTCAGTTAGCTAAATTAAGTCAGTGTCTTCTAAAATTCATGTCTGTTTGGTTTGAAATTTCCTCTTTTTGTTTCTGCAGGATAAAGTTCCTCGCTGAGCTGTGGCAGAGGGACACATTCTGGTAGCTGTGTGTCAATTTGTGATTTTACTACTTAAGGAGGTGCTCAGAGTTTGAAATAATTTGAAATATTTTCTATTGCCTTGGTAATCTTGAAACACAATTTACAGTAGAGAATCAGGTGACAGCCTCTAAAAGAAATCCATACTAATGTAATTTTCTTCGGGGACAGTAGTGTTGGGTGATCGACCATACTGATTCAAGCATTCAGCAGGGAGGGGATTAGTGGTTAGAGAGAACCCTCAAATCAAATGATCACTTGCAACAATCAATGACACTGACCCACCTGCTCCCTTATTGTATGCCTCTCCAGATGAACTAAAGAGGTTTTCTCCGATCTCTTTTTAAGATATAATCATGAGTGATGAGACAGCAGAGATAAAGAGAGGATGTGAGAAAATCAAAGTATTATAAAATGAGCACCAAGCTCTTCCATTTACCCTCTCCCTAAGTTTCTCCTTGAGAAGCAGACTGAGCAGGTTGTAGGGCACTCGAAACCAAACAGGGGCCCCGACAATCAACACCTTCTTCAACCTGGCAGGGAACGCCCCCTGGTGGAGAGAGACAGCACACATTTGGAACAAATTACAAGGGAACTGTCAACCGAATTTGACTGACGACAACACTATTACTGCAGTCAATTTTTTAGATCGATATGTAGGCAGAGTATACATGCAGCTGATGCTGGTGTGGCGACATGAGTGTCTAAGTTATTGACTCCAAATGATTCACTGCAGGGCCCTTAGAGCACAAATCACCCAGAAGTGGGCATACATGCAGGTAACTGACACAATAAGCAATACTTTACAGCCACAGTGTATGTATTATATCTCTTTCATACTTGTCAACTCATTCAGTGAGTCAATCATTTTGCCCTTCGGACAGGCGCTAAAATCCTTGAGGACACCAACTGCATTTTAATTGATGTGCTTCAGCACAGGATGCAGGAAATAACTCAGTTACGCATTAACCTTGTTGCTGGAAAAAAAAGTGAATGATTTTCAACAGTGGCTGAAAATTCAACTTTAAACCCAATAAAGTGTTTACAGAGTATCTGTGTGTATCTAATTATGGCTTTATTACATTTATTACCTTTACAATAACATTTACTGTGTGTGTCATTCCAACCTTAAGCAAGTTGAGGATCTTCTTGCTCAGGTCCAGCTCAAAGTTTGTGTAGTTGGAGCCCGCCATGTCGTAGATGAACACCAAGCCATTCCTCTGGGTCTCAAAGCTGCGGGCGACAAACATGTCATGTAACAACTAACATACACAGCAGAGTATGGACACAACTATTATTTTCATTATCTATTCCTATTCTTGTCTAATATGCCAATCAATTCATTGTTTAGTCCACAAAAAGGCAGAAAATAATGAAAAATGTACATATCCTGAAGCCCAATGTCATCAAATTGCTTGTAATCTACAGGTATTCACTTTATTATCACACAAGACAAAAAAAACAAACATAAATTCTCACATTTCATAAGCTGGAATCAACATAGTTGCAAATTCATGTTCAGCTGATCTTTTAATTTAGCTCTACTTGATTTGTCACCATTACATTTGGTATATTTAGATTTAAGACTGTATGTACCATGATAGATCTCTCCCATATTTCCCATCCCTCATACACATCTAATGACCATCCTGTTGTACAGTAGGAGTTGATAAAGTAGTTCTAGTCACATTGTTTCAGCTTTAAGGTTAAGTAGTATTTTTAACATCTTCAACTTCAGTTTAGTTGCCTCATGGAACTACAAAGTGTCTGAATGATAACCTTGTAAAAGTCTAATTTGATGTGAGTGGAACAGGATTCCCTCAAGGACAACTGACCTACTCAGAAATAAACTGGGTGATGGATTTGGTTTCTAATAAAAGAAGAATTCTCTACCAGCCTCCACTGTTAAAGCAAGATATACCAACCTAACAAAGAACTGATGCCCTGTATTGTATCTTCATATATTCAGGTTATTCTACATTGATGGAGTCCTCACCTCTCCACAGCCCGATCCAGGAGGTAGAAGAGGGCCTGAAGCACTACATGGTTGCCTGTCTTATTGGGGTGATGAAGCTTGGCCGTGTACAAGGCAATGGAGGCGCCTGAAGGGTCCCGAACACTCTGCAAATACACAAAAAACAACAACAAAAATCAACTAAGTTCGACAAGTTCATCCCCTTTTCACCACCAGCTCTCATTTCCTTTGACTAAACTGTGGAATATCTGGGTAATTCCCCACCAGGCATCACATAACTATTAAACTTGTCATTATATGCATGAAATACAGCTGTAGAAAAGTTCTAACAAAAGTTGACTGATGTGATTTTCATAGAAATGTGGTGCTACAAGCCACTTCAAGGAGTGAACACGGGGCTGGTTTTAAGTGTGAAAACAAGGCTGCCAAATGGAAGCTGTGCAAAAAATGAAGGCTGAACAATGACCACAGGGGGGCACTTAAGTTCATATGCTGGTTACTGGCACCGTGCCAAAAAAGGGGTTGTCAACATTTCAGCAGGAGGAGCAACTCATGTCAATTATGATGCTGCCTCTTGCGTCTCCTTTCTTTCCCCTGAGAGGGACACAGAACATATTTTTCCAGTCAAATGTGATCAGTGTTAAAGCAGCAGTGTATCATGAGAACCGGTGAATCTCAACTTTAATGAAGTCGCCGACCAAAATGACACACCGGAACCGTCCTTTGTAAGCAAATAAAGCCTTGTGTTCTCGGCCTGTGGAGGCTAAAAATACCTCAGACAGGATATGAAGCCCGCTGCTGAGGCTGGAGACCTCCGACGTCAGACAAGAGGATGTGCAACATCAATGCCACTGTGGCACGTCAGCGGGGAAGGAAGAGGGGAAACGCAGGAGAATGGGAATGTGTGCGTGTATGTGTGTGTGTGTTAGTGAGCTGGAAAGGGGGGGGGGGGGGGCATCTTTTATGGTTGCGATTTGGCTGACAAAGGGCTAAATTTATCTGGCACAGGAAAGCCACTTGGCATGAACATTAGCCAGTAAGTTACACTCGAAAGGACCATTAATTCCTTAATTACGAGAGACTACTTTTAATTTTACACCTTAAACCTTTCTGTCGATGAAAAGTTGCCTCTTTTCATCAGCAATTTAGGACATTATTGAAACTTTCATTGCAAGACAACAGCAAACATATTTAAAGCTTTGTCACAGCCTGAGGCATTTTATTAAATACAGAAGAATCTCCATAATTTCCTTGATTAAAGGGGGAACTTGAAACAGAGGAGGTTGTTAAGTCTGAGAAAATATAAGGAGACTACAAATTTTAATAAAGCCTGCATTACAACCTGGCAGACAGGAAGTGTTAAAGGAAAAAAATACAACAGGTTGCATTATGGGAAAGTGTTTTTGAAGATTGATCCAGACTATAAAGGACTAAAAACCAGAGAATCTCTATTTTTTGACCATTCTTCATTTCAAATTTTATGGAGGTATATACTAAATTAATGGAGGAGTCTTTGTTTTGTCAAAAAATGGTAAATACTGTCACAATTTCCTAATACCCAAGCAGGCATGTTGAAACCCTAACAGTCAGAACACAGAAATATTCTGATTATAATCAAAAAAGACTGAAAACCAGCAAAAGTTTTTATTATTCAGAAGTTGGAACCAGATAATATTAACTTATTGCTGATTAGGCTCGGCTACAACAGACAGTAACAGTTAAATATGGGATTTCAAACTGAGATGGTCCATAAATAGCATTACCTGCAGTCAGTTTTTCCACAAGTTGACATTAGACCTGAGGTATGCTAGATGTTAAGGAAATGTATGGCATTATTCTAAAAATAAAAGGTACCCAGATATGCAGATATACTCTCTTACCAACACAGTGAACTTTCCACTCAGCAGCTCGGAGCGTAGAGGTTCCTCCTGCGGCTGAAGTCTGACGATTCCTTCTTTAAGACGCGTTTCCTGAAGAAAACAGATCACAGCAGGTGAAGTCAGGCTTTTGGAGTAACAGGCATCACTTTGAGCTGAATTCGTCTCTGTGAACAATAGAATTACACGCCTGACTTTCCTGTCAGAAGGATCCCCTCTTTGCAAGGTTTCCACCCCCCCCCCCCCCTCTAAAAAGGAGGCTGTGTGGGAGTTTCTTGAACTTATTGTAAAGCCAAGCTGGGGAGGTGTGATTTCCATTTGCTATTTTATTTACTTTTTGGTTTAATACTGTGAAGTTGTGGGAGACTTAACTGGGATTAAAGGCCAATACTAACCAGTGCAATGTGATCAGGTTGGGGATGAGCCTAACCCACCTGGGAGAAGCAGTGTTTAAGCCCTGATAATTCCCCTATGATTTAATTTACACTGGTTTTAATACAGGGTTTAGTTTTCACTCAAGCTTTTTCTTGAAACCAAACCCTTGGCTACAGCTGTAACAATTTGTCAATCGTTTAAAATAAGATAAGATCGAACTGTGGAAATCTAGAGTTACACAAGCAACAAAAAAAACTCTACAGCTGAAGGGAAAGTGTCAGAGTGTCAGTTTTCACACAGTCATTTGTTAAAGAAGCTTTAACACTAGAGATAAGCGGCATTAAAACAAACAGGATGCAAAAGTGATATGAAAAGAGTGTTAGACTGAAATAAATGAATATCAAAGATTAGCTTAACTTAAAATAAGCAGCAATAAAACAGCTGAATTACATATTTTTTCCCTGAGATGGAAAGAATCTGGTTAATTAAAGCATCTAAAGTATGTTATAAAATGAACCATTGAAACACCTGTAAACTCAGCTTCAGTGTGTTACTAAAAAAAACTTTTCCTGCATATTTCTTGCTTTTTATAAAACACTTTCTTTGGCAATAAATACAGTTTTCAATCCAGTTCTGTTGAGTGCAGTTGTTAAAATTGTGCTGAAATAAGGACTTTTATGTCAAAAATGTATCACTGGCACCTCCTTTTTTTTAATTTGTGGTTTTATCAAAGTGCTGAGATGCTTAGAAATATGTAAAGTCTTAACTTAGACTACACTCAGGCCACTTACAGTAGATGGTGCAATACAAAAATACTTATTTTTCATGCCAAGCATTTTTGAATGCCAACTCGACCCGTTTGTGTGCACCCCCCTCCCACCAAAAACGTATTACACTGGAAACCCCCCCCCCCCCCCTTAGTTTGTCCTGACAAATTACTTGCACCCGGCCCCTGTCCCAGTGCTGACGCAGCATTAAACCGAGTTAAATGAACTGTGGCATAGCAGGGGAGACTAATCCGTCTCAAAGTCACATTCAAGGCATTCATAAATGAGTGGCGTTTATGCAGGCCAACTATTCATTGCTGAAATAAGAACCCACCTTGGTGATTGAAGTGACTTTACTAAAAAGGTAGGAGGTAAAATCCTGCCATGTCTTGAAGCTATTCAGGTCATTAGAGTCTGAGCGAGACGTCTGGGAACTTTCCGTTTGCTGCAGTGGATAAAACCGGAGCAGATCTGAGCAGATAAATCCTATTTTGTAATTTACAGCAGAATAGACCATTTAGGGGCAAAATGAGACATAATCCTCAACTCCCTGGTACTTTTTATGTGCCTCGAAGAAGGTGTTGATTATCTTATTTCCAGACCATACAGTAAATGAGACCTGCATTTTAATGACAAGCCCTGCCCTGGAGGTTTCATCTTGATCATCATTTTCTAGTTTGATGGTAATAATATCATCAAGGTCACCAACAGCTATTTCAGCGATATGAAGTGAACTGACATCTTTTCTCTATGCTGGATAATGTTCAGGCCTCTGTGAGACCTCTGTTTTCATTCATCTCAGCCTCAGCTGCTGCTCAGTCAGCTGGCCTCACAACCTTTCAGTGAGTCTGCAGTACAATATCTGCTGTGGGAAGGTTGTGATACTAGCCGCAGGGGCGTCATGCTCACGCCATTCATTTTTTTGAGGGGGGAACCATTTCACAATGCATATATAACCTTTCCAGTAATTATCTGCATTACATCTAAAACACCCCCTAACTAGTGACTATCCAGATCTATTATTAAATGAGACTTAAAAACACTTGTATTGTAATTTAATGGTGACACACTAATGTTAACATGTGGGTTATAGTCGAAACTTGTGATGCCAAAGTCACTTTAAGAGAAAGAAATTTACAAATCCATTCAAGTCATAGTGTGAGCTGAAATCGGTTTTCACCTATACCTCACACTGCTGTTAAAAGTATAGGATCCCAATTTCTAAAGTGTCTCTTAAATTACCAGTTGGGTGCCCAGATCACCACTGAAAGAAGTTTTCCTCACTGTATTCATTCCTCCTGTTCACACTGGCTATTAAAAGATCCCCTTCAAATGTGCTTTCAATGGAAGTGATTGGAGGCCAAAATCCACAGTGTGTCCACACAGTTATTTAAAAGTTTATCTGAAGCTTATATGAGGCTTCAGCAGTCTGAGTTAGTCACATCAAGTGGATATCTGCCACATTTACAGTCTTTATAGCATCAAATTCCCTCTTTGTGTTTCCTTGCACAGTGTTTCCCCTGTTGAGCTGTGGTGGAAGTATAGTAACAAAAAGAGGGATTTTGGCACTAAACACACTGTCATGTTGAAAGATATCTACTTGATTTGACTCATTTGGACAACTGAAGCTTCACATTTGCTTCAAACTAACAATACAATACATTTTTGCACAGAAGGAGGACTGTGGATTTTGTCCCCTATCACTTTTATTGTAAGTGCATTATAAAAAGGATCTTCTAATGGTCAGTATGAACAGGAGGAATGATTACAGCAAGAAAAACCTATTTCAATTTCAATGTCTGACTGTTGTTTTAAGATAGACTGAAACTGTGAGCCTATCCTTTCACAGTCACACAATGGCAATTTGCAACAAATCAACACGTCATCCACAGCCACAGCTCAACTGTTAGTAGAGAACTCAAAGCTGGAAGAAAACAAGTAGCCTCAACAGTGAAGGGCTGTGTGTAGCAGGGAGAGTTAAACATGGGTAAAAACTTGTAGAAAAGCCACTACACTAAATTAAAAATACTTGCTGTAAAAATAGAATTTGACATTTGTCTAAAGCCACCAATTTTCACACCTCTGGCTTGCAGCGACTGTACGTTTTAAACTTAAGTCCGTTTCCCAGGGAGGAGGTTCACCAGTAAACAAACAAACAGGAAACAAAAAGCAGAACATCAGCAAAGTTCATTAGATATGCACCTAAAAAAAAAACCCTCCCAAAAATAAATAACCTCACAGTAAGAGGAAAGCAGATTACAACTCTTTTATTAGATTGAATCAAGAGCAAATGAAAAGCATCCCATTCCATTATTGTGTTGCATTCAGGCTCAGCATGCCCTTCCCAGTGAAACTTTGATGTGTTCTACTTTTTAAACCAGAGACTCATAAATCATAACCTCAGCCGTACCAACCAATGTCCTGTTCTGATGACAACATAACACTTATTTTGTGAAAAGCTTGAAGCTCTGCTGGAAAGTTGAATAAGCCTGCATGCTGCTTCTTGAAACATCCCCCTGGTGTATAATTCAGTGTGTGACTCAGTGCTGTGTATGTGTGTGTGTGTGTGTGTGTGTGTGTGTGTGTGTCTGGCCTCAGGTTTTTCGTGCATCTGCTTAGTCCATCTCTTGCTTGGCTTGGGCTTCTGAAGAAATCTGTTCAATGAAAAAAGGGCCTTGTGTTTCTTGTGCTGTGGGTGCGGTGAAGACGCTCTGCAATGAACTCTACCTTTTCTACCTCCGGATCAACATCTGTATTATTTTGAACTCCTTTTGTCAGCGTCTTTGGTTTTTAATTTGAAAAAGGTACTTTAACATTGTTGTTGGTATATTTTCTGTTTTTTTTTTGTCCATCTAAAAGCTTTGCAAAATTTGCGTGAGAGAAGCAACTGCTGACTTCACAGTTGTGTCATAACCTTATAAACAACAGACTAAAATAAGACTAATTGGTTCTATGGAAATAACTGGCAGATTTACAGTATGATGTGCTAAAAAAAGGAGTGGTACATGAGAAATTGTGTTCCACTGTGGGTGTCAATCATTTCTTATAATGTTTTTGAAATTGTTTAGACAGATGTGGTAGATATGTATCTAAATTTAGTTTTCTGGAAACTATGTCTAATTAAAACAACCTGAGTTATAACTTGAGAACATTCAGCTAAACAAAAAGAAAGAAAAGTCTAATTAAGATTGTCTTTTCCGACTGTGATAACTTTTTTTATCTTCCCAACAATGTTAAAACAAGCAGCTTTGAATTTTTTTGTTGCCTTTGTGTGTGTGACACGAGCATCAATGTCACCAAGGTCTCCCTTCACTGATTAATGATCTGGAGCTGAGGAAGAGGCAGACATTGTAGTATTTCAGGAAAAACAGCTGCCTGCACAGTGTGAAGTGTTGAGACAGTCGACTGCATCTCTGCTTGTGGCTTTGTAACATTCGTAAGTGTGACGGTCACCAAATGTGTTTTACACATGAAGTACTGAAGTCAGAAGATGATTTATACACCTAATGATGTATGATTAGTGCTGCTGGGTATCAAATCTCAATACTTGAGTTCAACTGAAATGTGTTGTTAGCATTGAAAAGAGTACAGTATTAAAGGTCTCCATTAAAAACTAGATCAGATATTTCTTGATCTAAATGTGAGGCTGTGTTTAGGCAAAGTTCTTTATATTTAAACCCATTTAAAAATAAAAATAAAAGTTTCTGGTGTGATGGTAACTTAGGGATTGTATTGCTACTAAAAATGTGAGGATTTAAATCTTATCCAGCACTAATGAGTCCCCCCCCCTTAAGAAAGTTTTATCTGCCTGCTGACCTAGTGGAAATTATTTAGACTTTTATAAAAATACCCAAACTTCTCAAAAGGTGGTTTCATTTAATTTCAGTTACAGTGGAAATAAACACTAAAAAACATCCTTGTGGTTGAACATCAAATTATTACCAACTATGATTTCTTGAGCTAAATTTCGTGAGCTTGTTGTAAGCTAATTGAAAAGCTAGCATTAATAAAGTGGGAAAATCCATAGCAGCAAACATGTCTGATACTGATGGACAAGTTGTTGTTTTCAAGAGATGCGGACTTCCAATATGGCTGCCAGAGGGAGCCGTGACACTTAAACGTGCTCCAAGTTGTGTGTACAGCTGCAAGATATTCTGCAGAAATCTGACTGCTTCCTCTCTCTCTCTCTTTCTCTCTAACTCTCCCTGTCTTTCTCTTTCCTTACCCTGTAGCTGTGGAACAGCTCGATGGCTCGGAGGACATCAAACTTTCGAGCCATGAGGAACTTGACAGCCAGTTCGCGGGACAGCGGTGACACTCCATGCTGACTGGTCCACTTGTTGATTTCCTCCAGAAACTGCCTGGTAGCCTGAAACAGACACAGATGTGCTTACAAACTTTGTTCTCTCATAATCGAAGGGGTCAAACAGGAAGGAAGTGAAACTCTGCTTTAAACTTGATACATCCTCTGACGTGGCCTGGTCTATGGTTGCGTTTAACATGCAGCCCTGCTTAATGTGAGTTCATGTACATACACACAGAAGCAGAAAATAAAATGACTTGAACTTTAGTGCGGCCAATGTAAAGGCTCAGTTTCACACAGGTTCTTCCTCAATTTTGCTGATCATCTCACGTGATAACCACAGACTATCTTGGGGAAAGTTTGGACATTTTGTGGAAGCCATGGAGCGACAAAATTCCTGTGCATGGTTGAGCTACAAAGAACAAGAAAAACTAAGTAGTGACGCATGTGAACGGCAGCACTTAGATCAACTGGAGAGGTTTGGGAATTTTGTTCAGTACAGGAACAGTTTCAGTTTAGAGCCGACACTTTTATTAAGCGAGTGCAAGAGCATGAGAGAGGTGAAGAAGATGGAATCCTGCTGAACTGGTGTCTGACACAAAGCTGCGATAATGACAGGGGAACATACGCTTTTAATAGTACTTGGAAGTAAAGCCAGGAATATCTACTTGTCTAGTTCTGAAACATCAAATATTAAAGTAGTTCATTGCCAATAAAAATTATGTTTTCTTTGGAAGAATTTGACTGAAATTAAAATGGCTCTTCTACATTTTTCAAGATCCATTTGTCACCAAAAGCCTATTTCTGGTTTTATGGTCTTCTTCACAAGAAAGAAGAGGAATAATCATGCATCAAACTACGATGGTGAAGCTTGAAAATGTGCATCTGACAGCTGTTTTGGGATGAAGATGCTAATTAGTCAAATTCTTGTGAAATCTGGCTGCAACCACAGGAAAGAACCCAAGAAGAGCACAGCAGAGTTGAAAAGAGCTAAAAATGACTACTGACATTATGATAGATGGCCAATGATTACATGGCATTAATTAAACTCACATTTAAAATAAAAAAAATACAAGTGTGTACTGAGTGATTAAACTTGCATCTGGTATTTACAATACAAAATGTAGCATTTATTATTGTTGTTCACTGAGAGGCAGCAGAAATGGGCTGAGTACAAAACACATCATCATCTGATAAGTTAAGATGTCAGTGTGAAAAACAGAGAAACATTAACATTCATTTGGAGATGGATTTTAGTAAGTCTAATACTTGCTCTCCTGTTAGCTCTGTTTATGGTCTCTCTCTACCAACTCTGAGGGAAATATCCGGCTCTTTAGCTGCTAAATGCTAACCAGCTAGTCGCTAACTGTGTTTTTCTCCATTTGGTGCTGAGCAGGAAGTGTACAGTGGGCTTTTAGCACTTTTCCTCTGATAAAAGCTGTCTACTGTGACTGAAAATATAAAACAAACATATAAAAGCTGTGAGAGTGAACCAAAACTGTAAAGTTGGAGGCTGAACAGCTAAACAATGAGCTTAAACTGGCTAAAAAGCCCCATAAAGCTGCAGAGCCAGCTGATAATTCTCTTTAGGTTCATCGCTACTAGCAACACCTTTCATGTGGCATTCATGTGGTGTCAGAATAATTGGAAAAATTAGTTCCTGATTGGGAAAATTCATGTGAACCGCACCTCAAGTTGGAAAAACATCGAAAGTTGGCAAAAATGTTGGCACACGACTTGCCAAAGGTTGACATCATATATGCAGAAACATGGCCGAAGAAAGTAAATGTTTGGTTGATGTAAGAAACTTTTTTATTAACTCATGTATTGCATATTTTTGCTCATGTAATTTCTGATATGGCATTACATTATCTGTCAGAAAAGAGTTTGTTAGAAAAGTTGATCCGTTGCTCTTCGTTGTCACGCAAAGACTAGAAACGGATCAACGTGTTGTATAAACACTGAGAACACATCTTCGTCATAGAGTCCATGTTGTGTCAACATTATGACTTTATGAGCTCATGAACACACTAAAGTTCGAAGCATGACTTCCAAACTCAGGAAATGGGACCATCCAAGGAGCATGAGAATGCAGCATTACATTACATGTCATTTGATATATTGCTATAAAGAAATATCAATTACAGCCATTTTAAAATAACACAATAATCAAATAAGATTAAAGAAAAGTTGGCTTGCTTTGAAATTTTTTCAAAAACACTTTTTTAATCAAGCACCATGTTAAGATGCTCTTTGGTTGATTAGCTCAAATCAAATTCATCATGTCATCTGATATCATACACCACACTGGTAATTTGCAAAGTCTGTTTACCATTAAAGCCTCCACTCATCTTGCAAATAACTAATGCATTTAGCCAGCAGTCTTTCAGGGGCTTCCTGTCCTCCCCTCTCCTCTTCTACCCTGCCTCAGGCCCCCTAACCCCCCCATCCACCCACCCTCAGCACCCGCAGAGTTAGCAAGTCAGCACCCAGTGAATCGTCAAAAGGCGACAGAGGAGGCAATGAAAGCTCACACTTTAAACACAGGGTTCCGCTTCTCTGCTCAGGCACAGCGGCGGTGGGGCATGCATGGGAGACAGGAAGTCAAGTTCTGGGATTCCACGGCTCTTTAGGAATACAAAACGATCACTGACGAGCGCCGAGCCTAAAGACAGGATGCCACTGTCTCTCCTCAGGAAAGCCAGTGCTTTCAGAGACAGGAGGGCCTGCAGCTTCTGCTCTGTTCAAAAGCCTTAACATGCAAGGGATGAGGGATGATTGCACCTGACAGGGCCGAGGTCGTTTCATATCCGATTCTCATGGGGAAAAATGTGGAGCAGTGTTTTTCTAGACTCTGAGCCATACAGTGCATCGAGGATGTGATCTTTGAGGCATTCAAGTTGATTCCTCCATAAAATACTGGCATAACATACTGATTTAAAAAAGGCAACTGGATAAGAAAATAAGAGTAAACTGAACTACAAACACAATTTAACAGCATTAATATGGCCTATGAATCCAGGCTTTGCTGTGACATGAAGCATTAACATGATTTCATAATATGAGAAAGTAATTCTAATTAAAACCCATGCCTTAATGTCTCAGTCTAGTTTTACTATAATAACTTCCACTTCATTTACGGACACTAGATGCAAGTACTGAGCATGATTGTCAAATAAAGACGGCCAAAAGACACATCTCATTCAGCATCAATAGCTAAACTCTCAAGTGAAGGACTGTTAAATGACTGAATGGGTTATATCTTTCCCTTTTTCAGCTCTTCGTTGGATTCTTGCATGTTTTCACACTTATTAAAGATTTGGCTTTACCAGCGGTGATGTCAGTCCACCAGTTTAGTTCAGACTGTAATATCTGAACAACTTTTACATGGATTGTGATAACACTTTATACAAACATTAATGGTCCCCACAGGATGAATCCTAATCCTGACTTTGGTGACATTTTTTCCACTTTTATTATTCCTCTGTGGCCGGCCATAATTTTCACTTATCCTGAGAAATATCTCAAAAATCTACAACATAGATAGCTGCAAAATACAGATGTTCATGGTTCACAGACAATGTATCCTACTTACTTTGGTGATTGTGAGTTTTCGTCTAGCACCACCACAAGACTGATATTTGTGATCTTTAGTGAAATGCCTCTAGAAGTATGAACACTTTTCATCCGCTGCCATATTCAGATAAACTGTTTAGTTTCAGTCTAATACTTTGGTTTATGACCAAATACCTGCAACATTAATGACATTCACATCAGGCTCAGCTCAACATGATGTTCAGTTGGAATTGGAAAACATGCTAATATGCTAAACTAAAGTGACATGTTATCATTGTGAGCATTTTAAAGCAGCTAACATGGCTATATATATTTAACCAATGCAATCTAGTGGGAATCTCTAAGAAGATGAAATGTGATGACACTGACAGAGGTGAACCTGGACTTAGATCTTCTGCTCCGTTTGGCCAGTTTGATTAAGGTGGACTGACAAAAATCAAGCAAAGCTAAATAATATGAATTGAAAAGGAATGCAGCAGGGAGTCTTAAAGTCATGGTTTGTCTTCTTTATCGCAAGAAAAAGTAAAACACACCTGTGATGTCAACAAGATATAAAACCTGGAGCTACTCCACAGAATTTTTGGTCTTTGTATTTGATGAAACTGTAAAAAGCATCAGTGAGAGCAGTCAGGGGTCAGGGTTTTTTTCAAAAGGATAACTTATTGTTTCGGTCCAAATCTTTGTGGGCATTATAAAACATCCTATAGTCTATAAAGAAAGTATCCAACCTCTGTTTCTGTCACTATTTTAGATTTATTTACAGTCATTAAACTGAACTAGACTGAACAGCAACATGTGACTTTTCAAAGTGGTTATACCATCTTTTAAAAATACAAAAGTTCACAATTCCCATCTAATGTGAATTGTCTGCTCTTTGTTGTTGCAGAATGAAGCGTTAATCCTTTAGACTTCGCCAAAGATAACTTCCTGTCAGACTGCTGTCAGGTACACTCGGGTTTCCAAGATTTCAATGGCCTGACAGCTGCTCTTTCTCTCTTAGCCTTTTAAGGAGAGCCTGCCAACTCCAGGCAGTGACCCTCTGTTCCTGGAGAAGCCAGTCTTGTTTGGTTTTTCTGCACTAGGGGCCATATCCGCAAAGAGTGGAATTTGAGGATGGACCAGTTTGTTTTCATGATAGCACACCGGACTGCGGTGGAAGACTCACTGCGGAGGAGTGACTGATTCAATTCCTGGAAGATGCATAAATATTTGCCTGACTTGCTCCAGTTCTGATACAGCAGGAGATGCTTTCTTGAAGTCCTTGATTATTCGTTTTAAAAACACTTAAATGTGGCCAACTCTGCCTGACATGAATCTAAATAGACTGAGAGGTTCTTGCAAATGCTTTCTATCTGATCACCAATCTTATTTTTCCTTTCATATTAATTCAGTTCTCTGTAAATCTTCATTCTGTGACTCTGAAATGCTTGCTGAGGGGGACATTTTAAGAAGTGGTTACTGGCTTTTCAAAAAAAAAAAAACAGCTGACATTGTATAATCCTGTTGGTTGTCAGCGTTGTTCAATGATGGTCTGGGCTTTGTCATTGGTGGGGTTGACAGTGACTGTCAATAACTAATTGATTAGTCTCACAGTGGTAGAAACCCGCTGCACTGTGAGCCAGCGGAGGAATTTTGGAGTTGGCGAGCAAAAAACAGCACAAACATCCGGTGTCCAGGGTCAAAAAGGTTGAGGACCCCTTCCCCGAAGTACACGCCACTAAAAGAAACCGCTATAACATCACAGAAAATGTGTTGCCGCAGGGAGACAGTATGACATCACAGAGGACAAGCTGCTATGAAAACAACTGATTTCACGGAGAGAGAACTCTGTGATTTGGGGAATGTGTGATATCACAGAAACCACAGAAACCATTCAACATTTCAAACAACTCACAGCTACAGAGAACCCTAGAGAAAAATACGGCCCTACCAGGAAGAAGGATTACACAGAAGATACAGATAGCTTGGCGTCAGTGTTTCCACAGAACGCACAAATTACCCTTTCAGTGGAAGAAAAACAAAACCCTGTAGCACCCTAAAGTGTTCCTTAAACACAACGTTTCTGCCCAATACTACAAAATGTTTAATGTTACTGTCATGACTAATATTCTAACATCCAAGAAGTGAAGTGTTTCAACTTCAGTTCTCTACACAATCATTCAATATAACGGCTTATTTTTTTAAAACAATTGCAACACCATGGAAATAATCTGATCAGTACTCTGCTATATTTTACTGCTGCTTCATATTTATTATGCATGTACAGGTCAGTTTGGAGACCGGCACAATTCCACCTGTAACCTTGATGCTGTGCAGGCCTTCTTCTGCTGCGTGTACAGAAAGTGTTTTTCTAACTGTGAAATAATGATAGTGGACTGTACAATATTACAATGTACCATGAGATGATAAAGACTGTCACCTAGGCAGCTTTCCCTTCCATATCCCCGGTGGAGGTGGACTTAGGTCATTATGGGCAATGCTGCAAATAAATGATTGCTTTATGGCTTTGCTGGCATTACAAATGTGATAAATTACCTTGATTTTAGTTTTGCAACTGACAACTATTCATACTATTTGATCCATAAATTGTTAATCATCATTTTTTAAGCAAAAACACCAAACAAACAATCATTGGTTCCACCTTCTCAAATATGATGATTTACTGTTTTTCGTTGTCATATATGACAGTAAATTGAACATCTCAGACCAAACAAGCAAATTGAAGACATCACAATGGGCTCTGAGAAAATGTCAATGCCATTTTTTTCACCACTATTTCATTGACTTAATGATTAATCAAGAAAATTATGGCATATTCTCAATACATTGTTTGGTCTGTAAAATGACCATCACTTTTGTCCCACAACCCAAGGTGACATCTTCAGATCATTTTGAAACTAAAATATTTACTCGCTATCATAGAAGACAAAGAAAACTACCAAATATTCACATTCAAAGAGGGTGAAACTAGTAAAACCTTTCATATATTATATTTTTTAATTACTAAAATTATTAATTATCTAATCATGTAATCAGTTACATTCTGCTTGGTCATGTCATGTATTCAAGTCACTACATTTCTATAAAACAAATCATAGCTACTGTAAATTGCTACCAGGATAGAAAAATACTTATGTGATAGAAACTTCCATCCAGATTTCCCACCCTGCCTGAACACAACTCTATAGAAACTTCCTCATGGTGTAAACTTTTTTAAATGAGGCACTTCAGCATGTGTGTGGTGTGCCTCACTGACTCGCCTAAATTGGATTTCCTTTTGGTTTCACGTACTACTTCTTTGTTACAAGAACTGCTCATTAATGCATTAGTATTGACATGCTGTCTGTTGTGGTCACATTCCAGCCCGAGGGAGTCACACTGTAAGACGGTGACTGTATTAATGTCTCAGCTGAAGAAAATTCAATTGAAAACATGACGGAGAACAGCAGCGGAGGGGGGCGACTGCAGCGTCATGGTTACACCTTGATCCTACCAGACAAGGCTAATGCATTTCCTTATCATTTTAAAAAGAGGATTTTGGCCTTCCCTCGCCTTTCTACTGTCTATTTGATTACAGATGCCATGCTAATCTATTTACTAATATAGGACTGCTGTTGCCAAGCGGCTTCGCTTCACTTCAGCGAGTCCCATTTGGCACGAGTCAATACCAAAACAGGAAGTCAATAATGTCACTCTCTCCCTGCTCCCCACTTTCTCTCACTCCACTGCTTCCTGGGAGTAGACGCAACACACACACACACACACACACACACACACACATACACACTCTTTCTCTAAAGCACATGATAGACACACACTCACTCACTCTGTAACTCATAAACTTGCCTGCCCTCCCCCCACCCCGAGTCTAGTGGAAATGCTTTTAACAGCTGCCTTTAGAATGAAGTTCCACTACACTCGTGTACGCTCCCGAGAGAGCCACCCTGCCACGCACACACACACACACACACACACACATACACAAGCACCCCCTACAAAGCTGGGGATGTAATGAGGGCGTCCGGTACCCTAGCAGGGGGCCCTGGCTCACACAGGAAATGGAGTAGCCAGATAAGGCTTTCTGCTGGCCAGATGATGAGAGGAGTCAGAGAGGGAAGAGAAGGCACAAGCGTGAGCACTGAGCAGCACCATAGAAAGAGAAGATAATGCCTCTAAAAGCCTTTCCCAGGATATATTAAAAATAAACTCCAAACCAAGATAAATGTTAAGTTTATTTGGAACACCTAACTAAAACTAAGAAGGCTGCCAATACTAAATCCTACTTTCGTCAAGGTTGTAATGTTCAGGTTTGGTTTAAACTGCTTTTTATCAAACTTCATGGGACTTTTAGAGGCTGAAGTTAGAGAGAGTGGGGATGTTGGATTGTTATCATAAGAGCCGTTTCTAATGTTTGGTGTACCTTCATTAATATACACAAACCAAAGCCTCCAAAATGACCCCAAAGATGAATCAATGTCTTTCCAAAACTAGTTCAACAAAGCTTCATGAAGATTTACAGCAGGGCGGCTGTTTTAAACTGCATTGGTTTTAGCTACGTGTGCCTAATAAACTGGCAGTACAATCAGTAGGGCTGCAACTTAGTTATATTATTATGACTTAATGTGCTGATTGCTTTATCCATTTATTGTTTAGCCTAACAATTGTCAGGAAATTGTGAAAAAAAGTCAGTAAATGCTTCATTGTATAAGCTTATAATACTACTTTGAAAGGCTATTTCTCTCCCAATTGGGCTTATAACATCCAAAGTAATATCTAAATCAGAGAGTTTATTAATGTGAAGATTTAAACAGCATAAAATCCATTAAGTGTTTCCTTTTGATGTTTTAGATTTGGGTCAAAGTCATTTAAGCTTTAATAAGACATAAATACAGGGAAATGCATTCTCTTTCCTTAATACTGGTTTAAATGTGTGAATGGCTGCTTTATAAGATGATTAGTTGTAATAGGGGAGAACAGGGTCAGTGGTAACATTCGGTAGATGTTGCTCCCTAGAGGGCGTTGTTAAAAAAAATGTTGGTACTCAAATGTCAGAATCAGGGGTCATTATGAGGACAATTCAAGAGTAAAATTGAGGTGAGAGGACTTTTAGTGTTTTTCATATCAAAATATAAACATCCACGTCTTCAGTGATTCTCTTGGGTTTATAATAAAAATAATTATTACCATTTAAAATAATAAGACCTGTAGTTTAGATATGTTTTCTTTCCTAGCTTGATGTATCGTGGCTTGTTCTACATGAGATGTGGGAACTGGTCACATCTTTTTTTAAGCTGTTGGCACAAGACTCGTTCTGGCGCTTTGCTTCTCTTGCTCTCTCCCACTCACAGACATAAAAAGAAAAACCTCACATATATATGTCACATGTACTCCCCCACCTATCCAGATCACTCTCCTGGATGAGTATGTGCAACATATTTAGGTGAGGTAAGGCGTGTCCTTTTTATATCTGACCGAAATGGTTTAACTTTCTTGCTAACAGCTAACAGCTAGTTGTCGCTTTCATTTATTTAAATCATAATAGTACTTTAAGTTTATTATAACAGCACTTAGTCTAGTAGTTTGCAGTAGTTTAGAGATTTCAGAGTATTTATTATATATTGTGTATCGCGATATAGCCGAAAAATATCGCAATATTATTTAAAAGGCCCTGCCCGATTTTAGCCCGTTAGCCAAAAAATCTCAGATGGGTATTCTTATCAGATTCTCTGGTTGTAACATTCATGAACATTTAACATGAAACCAAACTTTATAAATTAATCTTAAAAATGTCCTAAGTTAAATAACACAAGGACATTTGACTACCACCCTTATGATGTGGACGGTTCCCAAACTGCACAAGATTACTTAAAACAGTCCAAATATTTGGAGCAGAATAAGCAAAATGAGAGGAAGGTAACTCCTCTCCTACTTGACACTTAAGTCTTCTATTAGACATTGAAATCTAACAAAGATACAGTTTTTTAAAAAGGGATTCAAATTAAAGTAAGAAATGTGACTATCAACCCTGCTCACCCCTACAGGTTTTTTTTTTATCTAGCCACATCACTATCAGGACACTTTCAACCAGGTTTCTACTGCATTCCTCAATGAGCCAAAATGTGTCCACAAAAAAACTCTGTAATCCTGTAAGATCTCATTCTGTCCCCACCATTGGACAACTGTAAGATCCGAAAGAGATTTTTCTTTTTTTTTTTTTAACATCAGTGGAGGTTGATAGAGGCGAGCTCGGCCTGTGTTTCACAACACTTAAGCCCAGCCGCTGGAGAGGAACTGGCAGTGATGCAACCGGAGCAATAATGCGCCAGAAATCGATACATTATTTCCGCTCTGAGTTCAGGACGATTTCGCAACCGATCCACGATTGCGCACTGCCATCGCCATCGTCGCAGGGCCGAAACACCTCCAGGTGAGGCCGTATAGCAGCAACCTTTAGGCGATACAAACACAATACAGGGAGGGAAGAATGAAGACTTTAATTTAAAAAAAAAAGGGGCCTTACCTGTTCTTCCTCCGCCGATAAAGTAGCTGCCATGGTCCCCGTCAGTTCTCCGCTCACCTTTTCACCGAGACGCGTCCTTTTCATAAAAAGTGGAGAATGAAACGAAGCGGAGAGATGTCTGTGTGTCTGTCCCTCGTGTAAAAAACGGGGTTTAGGGGTTGTCCCTCTCGCACAAAGTTGAAGGCATCAGAAACGCTGCAGTCTGAGCTCAATGTTTTTTTTTTCTTCTCTTGATAACTGTTTTGCGAAACACGGCAGGGGCAATCAGTCTGAAATTGCCATCCAAAACTACAGGCGAAATCCGCTGATGTTGTGTCAGATTTCACCGAGCACACAAGAAAATGAAGAAAGGGAAGAAAGAAAAAAAAAACAGAGAGGACAACACTCGAGCAGCTAGACGAGGCTTGGCTTCGGCTCGATGATAAATGAGTTCAGAGCATGTTCTGCTGCTCATCCGCCTAACCTGACACACATCAGAGGGCTGCAGCTGCCCGCTGACGCCTCCATGCCATGAATTGCAAGTTTTTAGCCCTGAACGTCGCCTTTATGTTGTGAGAGAGGCGTACAGCCCTGAGCAGAGAGAGAGAGAGAGAGAGATATTGGAGGCTGTTCTTCCTGCATGTTGCTCTACCCCCTGGTGGTTAAGACTAGAAAAAAATGACAAAAGCTCACGACCTCTTGCCTTCATTCATAAAAATAGGAAACCAAACAGGAAAATCACCATTTTGAGTGTCAGTTTGCATCTGGAGGCCCGGTGAGGACTGTGAAATATAAAATGTTCCATCAGCTTTTAAAAGATAAAATAACAATAAACTTTAAATGTGTTGACAGTTTTGAACAAAGGCACATCTTTTCTTTTGCTTTCTCCAACAGTTGGTTTATCTTATCTTCTTATCTTTGCTTTTTTGTTGCTTTATTGGTCTATTGTCACTTTTATGGTCCTTTGCTTTTATGGTGTTGCATTTTTGCATGAATTGGGCTATAGAAATAAAGCTTAACAAAAATATATTGATTTTGCACATTTTCGTACAAAATACTGCAGGTATGTGAGTAAAATCTTGATGTACTTGAGTAAAATTCAGATGGAAATATTAGCCTACACTTTCTACAGGTGTAGTTACTAGTTGCTTTTCATATTGCAATTTTACATTAAAAAACGTATAAAAAACTTATAATCTTATAAAATACAGTGCTCCGTTACAGATTAAACCAGAAGTTATAACTAGCAGTGTCTAGTTGGTTGCCCCTTATCATGTCTAAGATGTTTGTCTGATGATGAAGTTCAACCAAAAAGATATTACATCTCTAAACTTCTCATTATTAAGGCTCCAATGAGGTAAAAACTCAATATTTCACAACAAAAGCAAATATTATAGAATATATATAAGAAAATGAATAAAGTTTGTCACACAACTCTAGTTTTCTCTCATTTCCTTTCCCATTAATCATCTCATGACTTCCCAGATTCATCATGTGACCTTTTGAAGGCGATTAAACTACCTACCAGTAAGTAATATAGTTAGAAGTAGCTCCACCTTAACTAACTTCCACACTAACATGCATCTTACTTATGCTGATGTATCAGTATTTACAATCTAATAATGATAAGATATCAGTCACATGCAGCTGTACCTTTGTACCTTTAGTTAAGAAGTCTTTTTTAAATGACTTAAATTTTTAATGAAGTACTTTTTCATTGTGGTATTTTAGATTTATATGTATATAAGTAGTAGTAAGTCTTCTAATGCATGATATAATGTGAGAGGAAGTAACTAATTATAGAAACAGGCCCTTCCTTAATAAGTAGTTGCAAGAAAAGCAATTTAATTAGAGAAACTTTCGACTCATGCACCCCCTTCTCGTCCCCCCCGAGGCCACATTATAGTCCAGTACACTTTACAGGAATTGCATGACATCATAGGAAGAAGAAAATACCCGACAGTACGATAAAGTCTCTGTAATACGACCCACAAACACACAGCAGGTCTCCATAGGCATACAATCGCTGCTGGTATATGTCAGTAGGAAGGTTAGTTCAAGTGCAGTTAGGAGATTGCATTTCCTGCAAGACATATTGATAGCCTTTAATTCATACCTTGATGTGTTTTTAATTGACACCATAAAACGACATGTGATGCAGAGAGTGCAGATAAGATTCCTCCATGCTACATTGTAGATATCTTCTTATACCTGTAGTTAAACAAGGAAAAGCCTTTTGAGACAGGTTGGCTATTCACTTCTTTGAGTAGAAGTGTTTTTGTAAGAGAAGGTCGGAAATTATGTGTGTGTTCACATGCTGTTTATATATTTTTCCCCCCCCACAAAAAACAAGCTCCTACAATAGGAGAACTGTAAATAATGAGGCGTGAGAAAGTCTGGCTTGAAAACCGAGGGAAAAGGGAGTGGACAACAATAGACTTCCTGTCAAACCAGCTGACGTCATGTCATTTGGGAAAATATGATTGGTAAACCCCTTAAGCCCTGCCCACGTAATATCAACCCTTACACACACAAAACAAAAAGTCTTCTGAGTGCATGCAAACATTAAAGAATATTAACTGCACTGTCAAAGAGGAAGATGAAAGTATTTATAGAGACCAATAAAAGATGAGCTTGTAAGATGTGTAGTTGTAAAGATGCTAGTTCAACATGAACAACTCAAGCCCTCATCAGATAAGTCTACTAAGTGACTAATATTAATGTGAAATCTGAATATCAGATTTAACTGGATTTTTATAAGAAGCACAAATGTACTGAGCTAAATTCTGTGGAATCGTGTCCGTAGCTACAAACGAGGACACCGAAGTGATGTCTTCAGCAGAGTGTCTGGGAGTTTAGGGGGTTTTAATGACCTGGCATCGTATTCACAAACATTCTGGGAATAATCTCAGAGAGCTCCTAACTTAGCCTTAATAAGTTTCCAAGTAGTAGAGTCCTGGCTTATAGGAGAAAATTGTCTGAGCGAGGAAAGGACAGACACATTTACCTTTATTATTTATTTAGTGAGGAGGTGTGTTTGACCCTGTTGACACTCTATGACTCATTCTTTTTTAAAATGTGTTATTAGTTGATCAAAAAAAAGAAAGAAAAAAGCACTTTCACTGATAATGGGCAAATAATTGACAGTGAAATTGATAGGCCTAATCATAGAATTTAGTAATCATGAATATTGTATATAATATAAAAATTATAGTCTATACCAGGGGTGTCAAACATGCGGCCCGTGGGCCAGAACCGGCCCGCCAAGGGGTCCAATCCGGCCCACTTTCATTCCTGTCTTCTTTTCCGTCCATCTTTCCATCCACCCTTTCTTCCTTCCTTTCTTTCCTTTCTTTCCTTCCTTCCTTTCATCTTTCCTTACTGTCTTCTCTCCTCTTCCTTCCATCCTTCCTTCGATCCTCCCTTTCTTCCTTCCATCTTTTCATCCTGTCTTCTCTTCCTTCCTTCCTTCCTTCCATCTGTCCTTCCTTCAATATTTCCTTCCTTTCTTTCATCTTTCCTTACTGTCTTCTCTCCTCTTCATTCGATCCTCCCTTCCTTACTTCCTTCCTTCCTTCCTTCCATCTGTCCTTCCTTCAATCTTTCCTTCCTTTCTTTCATCTTTCCTTACTGTCTTCTCTCCTCTTCATTCGATCCTCCCTTCCTTACTTCCATCTGTCCTTCCTTCCTTCCTTCTTTCCTTCCTTCCGGCCCACATAAGATCAAATTGGGCTGTATGTGGCCCTTGAATGAAGGTGAGTTTGACACCCCTGGTCTATACAGTAAAATGGTTGAAAACATAGGCCTACCTGTGCAGTAGCTGCTGACATACTGATAGTTTTTATAATTATTTAAATATGTTTGGATTCAAATGCTGCTCATTTGATTTGATATTAACAGGGAGGAGACTGGCTCAGCTTTCATCAATCTCTGTGATTACTGGCCCAGTCGATGATGAGCAGCAGCGTTTGTTGGCATGTAAATCTTTTTCTTTTTTTCCCCAGCTGCCACCAAATTCAAAATGACTCAAGCTGCCAAATATCTGTTGTGTTGATCACTTTCATTTCTGCTTTAATAGTGTTATTGCATTGGGTGTGAAGACGTGAGCACATCGCTGCACTATCTAATCTGTAGCATTTCATTAACTCACAGTCACTCAGTGTTAGAGTTCTACCTCTTTGTCTTTTCACTATTTTCTCCTCTGCTAAAGGAACTCCTAAAGCCGCACCTCAAAAGTCCCCCTCCCCTACTCACTTACCCCTTTTTCTCCTGAGGGTTAAAATGCTTTTTGTTAATAACTTTTTTCTTTACCAGGAGCTATTCTTAACTGTCAGGGGCAATTCTTAGAAAACGTCACAATAACAATTTTCTTAGAATTTCATCACCAGGAGCAGCTGTTTCTACTAGGAACTTTTATGAGTACGGCCCCCTAGGTGGAGTTTAGTTTCTACAGTTACACACGTTATGACATGATGGCTTTTTAAAGCTGAGTTTGATGGTTTTCAGACCAAAGATCTTTAAATTTGATTAGCTGATTGTTGATTTGTTGAGCTACAAAAAAAACATAACGTTGATATAAGGTTTATATAAATTATATTTAATTCAATTATTTCTACTCTCAGAATTATATGTGACAGCGTGGAACTGCATTCATGAAAATACATTTCACAATCGTTATAGCTAAACAGTTAAAGGAATAGTTCTGCATTTTGCATAAGCACTTTCCCTTTCTTGACAAGATGAGAAGATTGATGGTATCAATTTTAACATCTCTTGACAAGAAAGGCAAATACATGCCCCTCCCCCCTCCCCCCAAACTAACTATTCCCTTAAATGAAAGAAAAACAATAATCAGAAATGTTTTTATTATCGGCTTGTTAAAACTTTCCTCAGGGTGTAGTGTTCCCTTTGGGGATTTGTATTTGACTGCAGTATTTTCTAAAAAGACTCACAGTTCAACATGCATATTAACTTTATTTTTTTCAGACCCTAATATGAGGATTTTATCAGGCATGTAAGCTTCTCAACATGTTGGAGGGTTGCAGAGGAAATAAAAATGAGCTTCCTTAAAAAAGGTTTTCATATATATATATATATATATATATAAATATGTGTGTGTATATATATATATGTGTGTGTGTATATATATATATATATATATATATATATATATATATATCGTCACTTTTTTATATATTTATATGTGTGTGTATGTGTGTGTGTGTGGGGGGGGGGGGGGGGGAGAGATCGAGAGAGCTTTGAAAACTAACTGAGGACTGGAAGGTGCTCAGTTCCTGGAAAGCGATCTGTGCTGCTGACTAATAGCTGAATTCTTGCAGTAACCGCATGGCTGACTTTGCTCTCTTTGACAGGCTTCTCGGTGTAAAGGTGACTGAATGTGAAAGAAAAAACATCCGACTGTACTCGGCGTCACCATTTGTCAAACATTTTTGTTCACAGATACTATTTAGAGGACAAATTCTAAAACTGAGAATTGCTTGTGTTGTTCTTTTTTTCTCCTCTAACTAATTTAAAACCTGAATGATCACAAACCATATGGTTCAGTGTGATAACCTACATCATAGTTTCTCTTCCTTTTCTCTGTCACCCTAACCTAAAAACAGATTTCAAAGTAAAATAATCAGATCTTATGATACCCAATCTATAATTTTAAAAAGACCGGCTTACCAAATACTCTTATCAACTATCACATTGTCAGAAATTGTTAGTTTGTGATGTTCGATGCTTTCCAGGAGTTATTGCATGATCTGGTATTGTGGTACACCAAGTTTCCCTCAACCTCTGATCTCCTACGTTTCCCAGAATGAGTTGTAACAAGCCCCACAGACGGGATGTGAACCTGCTATTTTCACCTGTCTGTGTTCCGTGTAGGTGGTTCGATACCATCATAAAAAGCAAGAAAAGGAGAAAATGAGACTTTCTTTTTTTTTCCAGTGTAGAAAAAGTGAGTCGTGGCTCAAACACAAGACACATCATGTCTTCTTGCTGCACTGCATGCTGGTTAAGTGAAGGAGGAGTTTGTGAAGATATGAAAGATTTTTCTACTGTTCATTTCTCTCTGTATGATCGCAGTTGATTTTTCTTTGATCCGAAAAAGGAAAAGAAAAAAATATTTAGTCTTTAGATCACTTCAAAATGTATAATTCATTGATCTCACTCATGGAATTAGTCTTAATTGTAGTCATGGCTTATTTTCAGTCACTGGGACACTAACTATGCTACCAAATGACACAATAAGCACAGAATATGTTACAAAGCTCTGAATTTGAAGAGTTTTTGGGTCAACCACAACTACCTCACTTACTTTAAAAGCCATACCAATTAATTTCAGAAAAACAGACCTCAGTTTGTCTAAGTGGGACACACCGATCCAGGAAGTTTAAAAAGCACTGAGTTGAAACCAGAAACTTCAAAACTGTTTTCACTAAAAAAGAAAAAGAGGAAACAAAAGTAAAAAAAAAAAAAAAATAAAAAAAAATCGTGTGATCTCTCTTTCCAAGAAATTGTGAATGACTTGCCACAGCAGCCCAGATCTGATAACCTGCAGCAATGATCTTAGGTGTTCTTTCATAGAGGATGTGTTGACATGCGTCGCTGAAACAAGTTCATAACCCCGCAGGGCACTTTCACGTCTTTTCCTGTTGATCATTTCCACCAAGCTACTCAGTGTTACGCAAATGGCACAGTAAGCTCAGCGCAGAGGGAACGGTGCTCATGAATTCTGCTGATGAGCACTAGTATCAGTGGTATGAATCACGTCTTACATACAGGAACATCAGCTACTTGCAGTCATATTGACAGTGCAAGTTGAGTCAGGCCTGATATAATTGCAGAGGTTTTCAAATTTTGAAGCAGTTATAAAATTGAATCATTGACCCTTAAGAATATCCATGTTATATGTGTCTTTAGCTTTATTAAAGAAGCAACACTGTTTAGAAATGCACTTGTAAATGAACAACTATTAAATGGTGAAAACAAAAGAGCATTAAGACATTAATACATTAAGAAGACTTGCATGCTAGCCAAGTGAGTTTACTTTACTTACTGAGCTAAATGCTAAAATAATCATGCAAACATGCTCATTCAAATATTAGCATGTAGAAGTTTAGCACTGTTTGCAATTTTGAACATTTTAGAATAGTTTTATTAGCATGCTAACATTTGCTACTACTACTCATTAGTTTTACAGGTATTTGGTTGTGTTTTGGGGGAATGCTTGTCTGTATGTCCACCCAATAGATACAATTTTCTCAGAATCACTATAGCGATACTTTCTATAAATTAAGAAGACTTGCATGCTGGCCAAGCTAAATGCTAAATACTTTGAGCTAAATGCTAAAAAAATCATACAAACATGCTCATTAAAACATTAGCATGCATATGTTTAGCACTGTTTGCCATTTAGAACATCTTAAAATAGTTTTATTAGCATGCTAACATTTGCTACTACTACTCATGATCACTTATGACTGAGCTCTTTTAAAGCACTTTACATTTTAATCTTTCATTTGCACTCTATGTCCTTTTAATGATTTTAAAGCAAATCATTATATTTAATGCTCTATTCTAGCATTTTATTTCTCTCTTTCTATTTTTCTGTAATTTGGTTGTATCATTAGTGTGGGGGGTGGGGGGATGGGGGGTTAATTGCATGTTTTTCTGTTTTATGTAAAGCACATTGAGTTGCCATTGAATATGAAATGCACTATATAAATAAAACTGCTTTGTCTTGCCTTGCCTTACTCATTAGTTTTACAGGTATTTAGTTGTGTTTTGGGGGAATGCGTCTGTATGTCCACCCAATAGATGTTGAGACACTTTTCTCAGAATCATTATAGTGACTCAGGGTGATTACTGACATCACGAGGACTCATCATTTGGAAAACTTTACAGCAATCAAGCCAACAGTTATGAATATTTCAGTCCAGACCAACATGGTGGACTAACAGAAAGACCAACATCCCTAAAACCATGTTTCTGATGTGACAAGAAATTATAATAATAATAATTATACTATTTTAAATCTTTCTTGGAGAACTGATCTGACTGATATATTATAGACTTTAAACCAGGGCTTTCAATCAACCCCAAAAAAAGAATTAATCACCCCTTTTGCTGCAATGAATCCAATAAATCGCTTTTTTTCTTTCTTAATATTGACGTTTTTAATAATAGATATTAAAATGTAAAAATCACAGAATTAATGTAGAATCAACACCAAGGACGTATGTTAAAATAATTCAAATACTATTGTTTAATATCATCTTTTTTGAACACTTGAATTACAGATTTCCAGTAAAACCATTAAGGCCACTGACTGTCAGCTTGAAAGGCATTTTTCTAACATGCACTAGACATAATGAACCCATACCTACATGTTAAAGTGCTGTTGAATTTTAAAACCATCAAGCTCATTAAAATTAGATATTAGTTAAGAAAGCAATAACTTCTCACATGCTAAATGATGTCCAAGTGCCAGTTGAATTTCAATAACATTCACAGTATTTCATGCAAATATGGAAAAAGAACAAGGAAAGATTCAGAAGACAGAGAGAAAGATAGAGCGAGAAAGAGTTCAAAATGTAACGTTTTAACAATCTGGCATGACATCACTGGTACCAATAGATGCATGAGAGTCATTGTAGTTTCTTGTGATATTAGTAACTTCACTCTAGCGTTGAGCCTGCTACAGCCAGAAAGACAGTAAGGCATTTTCTTTTAACACATTCAAGATTTCAAATTAATAAAATCAATTAGTTAATTTTGACAGCACTACTTTCAATAATAACTATAATCTAATGAGCAGTTACGAACACAGGAGCACAGAGAGCGTAGGGCAATTAAAAAAAACATTTATTTAGGAAAATAGACTTAAAAATACCTTTGAAGCAATTCGAAATTTTAACATTAAAAAGTCCATATCCACATGATCTCACAAGGTCTGACCAGTCGTCTCATCCGTCCAACATGCACACACTACACCAAAACGGCAAGCTTGTTTAGATGAGAGAGTATCAGTGGTAGAAGAAAGCCTGCAGCTGACAACAATGAGGGTGAGAAGTTTTTTCATGTGGCATCTGTTTAAAATGCAAAAAGGACAAAGTGTGCAGAGCATCAAAATAACACTTGACCACAAAATGTGCTGCACCTTGCACTATATCTCACACGTTAAACCTCTCAGGCCCTTTTTTTCAGATGTGACTACCCACGCTGTCATGACAGTAATCTGCATAACAGACTGTGACGTAATAATTACAGTGGCTAAATATTGTGCAGTCATTTCTCTCTCGAAGAAAACAAGTTTCCGAGTTCAACGGAATGTTTAAAAAGGATGTAAGTGTCAGACACATATACAGCATAGCTCTACTAATCTGCACTCTGAGGGCGTCCTGAGCAGTGCCGGATTAGAATTAGCCATGCTTTGCAATTGGTCAGATCTGCAGAACCATTCAGGAGATATTCTAAAGAGCCATATGTGGGCCGCCATCACTCAGAAACACTGAGTTAGCAATTTGCATCTCTTTAAGCCTCCCACTTAGCTCTCCATGTGCGCTTCCCTTATTGGGTTTTGATTTAAAAAGTTCAGTCCGTCCCCTCCGTCCTGGCTCGGCGTGGACAGGTATTCTAACTCGTAGCCTCCGCTGTTATTGGCGGGGCGGACTTCACTCGATGGTTTTTTGTGCTCCAGGATCTGCTGCAGCTGGTGGCTGGCGTACTCTGGCTTGGCGGTGAGGGCTCCGACGGGAACCTCGATACCCAGGATGTCGGTGACCATGTAGGGGCGGAGCCAGCCCACCAGAGGGGTGCTGCCAGGGGTGTAGTGGGTCTGCTGGTGGTAGAAAAGGAGACCATCCACCTGGAGCCAGAAATTCAGAATTAAACTCGTCAAAATTAATGAATAATAAGACCTAGCTTTTCAAACATTTCTCTAACTCTAAAACTTTGTGCAATGTTTGCTTCAGCAGCAAGGGAAACGATTCGTGGAAAACGGATGAAGGACTGAGGATCTGTTCTTACACTGAAGCTGTACTCGGCTGCCAGGGCTTTCTTAATCGATTCTGCTGTGCAGTCTGTGTTCTGGAGGCTCACAAACCGGAACTGTTGGACCAAACAAAAAAAATGACAGCACCATGTTATTACTTACAAACTCAATTTGTCTTCATGTCAAATGTGATCAATTGCTTTTGTGAAACTAAGTTTACTCTATGAGGCCTAAGCCAGATTTAGCCCCTACCGAGCTGCACCACACAAATGCTGAGGATTAAGAGGTGGAACTAGAACTCAAAGTTCGCCCTGAAGTTTCCTGAAGGCACCATAATCTTGAAGATTTGTGTGCAATAATCACTTTAGTGCACAATTAGCCCTGAGGATACTAATGAGAGTTTGCCTTAATTTTCCTTTTTCCTTCCATTTCCCCCCTGAGGAGTTTAAAGTTCAAGTTCAGGACTTTATTTGGGGTATTCAAAGTGCAGCAAGGCATGAAGCACAATAAATACAAAAAGCAGAAAAGATTGAATAAACATGTGTCTCAAATAACAATACTAAGAAAAGAAGGAGCATGACATGGACAGGCTGTGTTTCTGGCACCATTACTCACGGGGTTGCGTTTGGCGATCTCTGATAGGCCGTCCGTCTCCTGGACTTTGGATTGGAGCCAGTAGAAACGGAACTGGGTCTGTTGATGAGAAAACAAGCACTGTAAACAAAAAACAAACCAAAAAAAAAAAAACAAAAAAAAAACTCCTTTTCCGATCCTGAGCCAATGAGATGGCAACGTGGCAAAAACGCACATCTGTGGTCCAGACTTTGCTACTTAAGCAATTAGACAAGCATTCCGGGATTGCTGGAGGATTAGAAACCAGTCTTACCGTGCAGTCATAGACCGGGTGGCCTCTCCAGCACATGACGTCCAGGATGTAGTACGTTCTGTCCACTTCACTATAAATGCAGTCCAGGATTGTGTAGTCTGCATGGACCAAATACAAAAGGCTCAGTTATAATTATGTGGCAAACACAGGTAGAAAACTGATCCTATCAACTACTACTGACTAAAGAAAAAGCAATAAGAACATGTTTTACAACCTCTCTGAATGACTTAGACCAACTCCAGTAGGGTTTAATAGTATTAATAGTCGATATCAGCTGGTTCTGATGTATTTGGTTCTGCTGATTACTTTCAGGTTCTGTAAGATGCTTTAGGAACAAAAATTCCCAAAACGAGGAGAGGAGGAATTTCAAGATACTCTCACCAACCCCCACACATTGCCCTGAGGATGGTGCAACAATGAACAACCGTATGCCTCGAGACATTTTAGTTACAGAGACCTAAAAAGACCCCACCGTCGTAACAAACGGCAAATGACAAAAACTTCTGCTCTGGTTAACCCCTTAACATCCAGCTTTTACGGTTGGAAAAATGTTTTATTCACAATATTATACTATATTTACTAAAAAGTCATCCTGACATATGTGGTACTTTTGGGAAATTTGAGATCTCCGCTAGAATTTAAAGTCAAGTTTCATGACTTTGGCCAAATCTTCTAAGTTTGACAGTCTTTTGATGTTTAAATACTACATCTGGCTCCGAATGAAACTTAAATGTGTATGAATGAGAGCCAGTGGGAGATCCTGTTGTTGGTGGAAAAACTTTCCTGTGTTGCTAAATTGACTATTGTAGGCGTTCATTTTTTGTGAATCAGGGAGTTCCAGATAAAGCGGGTCCACCTACCTTTTCCCATGGCGGAGTTGTGTCTGTTCCCACCAGGCAGCAGGGAGGGGAAACGATTCACACAGTAGCCACTTTTAGTGTACGCTGCAGTGGAACCCTTCAAAATAAACCCAAAACAAAACTTCAAAACCAGAGACGATATAAGAGGAAGAGACAAGTGTTACTATGAGGTCAGGTACTCCCCACAGCATTGTTCTACGCTCTGATCAAAAGAAAAAAGGCTTTTTGACAATATGTGGCATCTTCTTTTGAAGCAGTGACAGTTATTTTTGGGAAATACACTTCTTTGGTTTCTTGTTTAGAGTTAGATGAGATCACTTTTATATCTGTCCAATAAATACTAGAGACTATAGCCAGGAGACAGTTAGCTCAGACTGGAGCACATGGAAATAACCAGCCTGGCTCTGTCCAAAGGTAACAGAATCCACTTACCAGCACCCCTAAAGCTCACTAAATGTCACTCTCAGAGATCGCCAGGCAACCAGCAGTTTTAAAGGCCCCTTAAAACCGTGTGATTTTGGGCTGTCTGAGTTGAAAAGTGGTGAAATCTTTGGTTGTCAATTTAGAAAACTTCAGACTCGTTCGCCTTAATACATCCACAGTACACGAAAACCGAACTGGTGGAAGTGAAGCAAAGAAAGAAATCTGTGCGCCTTTCCTACGGATGATGTGTCTCTGCTTTCAGAAACTTTTTTTTTTTCTATTTACGCTGCTTTGCTGAGATTCACCACATATGCAGCGCACAATCTGACAGCCTGAAACTGACATCATGCAGTCTGATTACTGCGAAGATTGTATTCAAGGTGCCTCGAACATGCAATATATCACTGAAATAAACTTCATCGTTGTTGTCTCATATTCTAAAAGGCGATTTAAGCGTTGTATTTACCAGACAGACATGTAAACGGTATACAATCTGAGTTTTTATCAATTTAAAACTGATTTACTGATCTGAACACTGGAAAAAAACCCATAAGAAAGGGACTAATTTAAACAACATAATTAAGTAAAACAGTAACACAGTATGATTGTATTGTCGTGAAACCATCCCTAATAGTCCACAGACATCGATAATACTACTGAATTATCTCTAAGACCTAATTTATATACATAATCATTTCTGTATATTCTATTTGAGCTTCCTCGATGCAATAAAAAAACAAATAGCATAAAGTGTAAATCTTATTCACAAGACAACCTGATGACTGTAATTGCAGGGGTCATGAGAATTATGGGACCTAAATATGGCATCATGGTTGAGAAAAAGTTTTTTGGTGTAGTCTCAACATGAATCAAACCCCCACACAGTCCCCGCTGAGCTACACAGGCGCTACGAGAGATAAAAGATAAAAACTTGGCCAAAACTGACAAATAAATCTGACTTCTTGCACGCATATAAAAAAAAAAACTTGTCTCATTCAATTTTCCTCCAGCAACGGAAATCCTCTGTTGTCTCTTCTCATCAAAAGACCGCTGGGGTGAGGCCTTTCACAGATTTGTCGTCAATGAGGTCAAGATCTCAATGAACGAGGAACCAGATGACTGTAGGTGCACAGTCATTATGGTTTTATAGATGGTTGCATCACAGGGTGCGGAGTGTGTAACAAAGTTACAACAAAGGGTTTGCGTGTGGTTTAGGGGTCGGTAGGAAAGACAGTTACCAGTAATTTGTATCACATAGTGATAAGCATTTTCAAGCCCCGTCATTGCTCAGAAACCACAAGTTAGATCTGGTACAAAGTAAAACACAAAAATGAAGTCAATTTGGGGAAAACAATCTCAAATTCGGACAAAAAGCACATTTTATTTCACAAGAACTTGAGGTATTAATATCCAATTTCACTTCTTGTATTTTAAGTCATGCTGACAATTTAGAAAATACTGAAGTGGATATTGGTCTCTTTGGTCTTTCGCGGAAATCTCTTCATAAACACCAACTGGTACAGAACGCAGCAGCAGCTCGTATCATAACCAGAACTCCCTCTATTGAACACATCACTCCTGCCCTGCAGCATTGACTTTAAGATTCTACTCCTCACGTTCAAGATCCTTCACAACCTGCCACCATCATATCTCTCTGAACTTATTCACATCTACACACCTTCTCGAACTCTCCGATCCTCCTCTGCCAACCAGCTCTTTGCCCCATCTGCCAACTTAACCACCATGGGGTCAAGAGCCTTCAGCTGATCCCCCCCCGCCGTCTTTGGAACTCTCTCCTACCTGACATTCACAGTTCTGACTCTGTCTCCACCTTTAAATCCTGCCTGAAAACGCACCTATTCAGAGTGGCATACTCTGTCTCACACTGACTATGCAATCTTCATTCTTGTTTATTTATTGTACTAATGCACTTTGTAGTCACATTCATATTTATTCTTTATCTTTGCACTAAATGTCACCTGATTTATATTGTTTGATGTACTGTTGTTGTGTTATATGTGCCTTGTAAGGTGTCCTTGAGTGCTTTGAAAGGCGCCTTTAAATAAAATGCATTATTATTATTTATTATTATATCAAAGGCTTTAAAAAAGGGGTGCGTTTGATTTGACAACACTAGAGCCGTGGTGACAGCTTCAGCCTGGCTCCAACCTGCCTCTCAAATTTGGATTTTCTGTTTAAAACTACTGACAAGTATAAATCCAAACCCAAGTCAGTCAGTCTTTGCCTCCACAGCCAAAACAAAAATATTCACAAGAGAAAGCAAAACTTCCTGCAATCAATCATCTGTAAGATGCTTAGAAAACTCTGAGCCGTTTTAAAGGCGGTCCTTTTCTCATCTTGACATTCTGATTCAATTAAAACATGTTTAATATTATTGGAAGTTTTTGGCTCTCTTCACACATACACAAACACACGACAGACGGCCAATTAACAGTGTTTGGAGTCTGTGTTTAATTTGGCATGTATCTGATCCACAGGCCAGCATGTATTTTAGTGAGAAACTTCAATTTTTTGAAATGGTTCGCCTCTCATTCCCACAGTCTTCTCCCACTAAAAAAAGTGCAGCTAACCAACAGAAACTTGTATTGATTAAATTGATACTGAATTGACAAGAAGACTGTTAAAGTGTCATATTTCTTTAAGGTAGTTTGGTGTAATATTTCCCCTGGAGAGCGCAGGGAGCTAACTTGTACATTTTACAACCACTACAGAAACATTGGCTAACTGCTAAAGTATGATAAGGTTGTTGACATTGACTGCTGTTAGTTATAAGTTTGATTAATGGCTACAGTCTGCTAATGAGCCTGTTTGTATTGAGTACCGACAGTGGCCGATCAGGCTAATTAACAGTTTATTGGACTGTCTCTAACGGGCCCTATGCAGTAAATGCTTTTACTGTCTTTCTACTATCCTAATTAAACGTGACGTGCTTGATGATGTTATTAATGACTTTTGCTGAAACTTGAAAGCTCAGCCATCTCGTAGCTTCCCTTTTTCCTTTTTTTAATACGTCACATTAACGTTTATTCACCCAGAAAAAATAATAATATTCCTCTGTATAATATGACCTCCTCTTTCTGTCAGCTGCTGAGTGTCTGCAGTGTATTTACTAGTTTTTCACACATGATTTCGAGCCAGTTGGAGGAGCGAGACCTTTGTATAATTTTCCAGGCTGCTGCCGTTTCTGCTGTACTTCATGCAGTTTGCAAACAGAAATGCTCCGACGTCCAGCAGCTGAAAGTGCTGTGTCCAGATGGGTAACGGTTGAAGGTGGTTTCTGTGGGAAGCTGTATAAACTGTGTAGCTGTTTTAATGTTGTAAAAATACCTTGTTTTCACATGAATCCTGGAAATCCTGAAAATTTAAAGCTTACTTCAAGGACAGGAAAACATGACTCTGATCGTCTTAGCTTGACGTGATCTAAGAAAAAAAAAGGGCCCTAAAAGATCCCCAAGTATTCGCCAAATCTGTGACTTAACACAGTGATTTATGACACCTTTTCTCTAGATGTGACTGGGTGTCAGATTGAAGTATTTTAAAAGTCTTTTCAAAGTCCTCTAGTACACAGTTGGTATAATCCAACTCCTTTATGACTCGACCGGGAAGTACCCCCGCCACCCTCTCCAATCCCCCTCTGGTTAACACTGCCCCCACGGCAAACCTCTTGTTCCACAGGAAACACTGAGTCCTTTTATCTCCCTTACCTCTGCTGAAGAAACTTTCCAGCAAATCTCTAAAACTCTTTTTTTTTTGGGTGCTTTTTACTAGTAATGAAGTAATCATAAAAGTAATAGAAACACGACACGGACAGACTGAGCAGCTAAGTGGGTGATGACGGAGTGTTTCTGGGGGTTTGACAGGGAGAGAGAGAGAGATGAGGAAAGTTGCACAACAGACTGACTGTGCCATGTTCAAGAACACAGCACAAATACCCTGGAAAGTTTTTATTAAATGTATCTTTTCCAGGCAACCCGGTCGAAAATGTTTTGAGGCCCAGTTACCAGTCCCCAAACCGTAGACTGGTAATCACTGCTGGCAATGACACACACACACACATACACACAGTATTTTTAGTTAAATGTTCCCCAGAATGGAGGAACATTTTTTAAAGATACCCTCAACACAATATATAAAACATATAAAATACTTTGCTTTGACCTCCACCTCCTTCCTTTAATAAAGCTTACAGTTAGAGCTGGCCGAGGCTGGTCTTGGACGAACCCCAAGTGATGCTGCTATAGGCCGAGACAGCATCATGGGGAACTTCCTATGATGCAATGAGTTCCTGTCTCCTCCTCCTTACACTCTCCATCTGTACACATTCATGTACCACTAATGCATGTTACTGACTTGGCAGCTTTCCGGGAGTTTTTGTGCTCTCTCATCTCGCAGGTAAACGTCAGCTGCGGACCGCCTACTGTCCCATTTGTCCAGATTAAATATCTCTGTGTCTCACTCTAGCCCATCTCCACTTCCCTCTGTCTCTCTAAACCCAACCAGTTAAGGCAGACGGCCACCTACGTAGAACCTGGTTCTGCTCAAGGTTTCTTCCCGTCCTCTGTGCTGCTGTTGCCAAGGGGATTGTTGGGCCTCTGTAAATTGAGGAGTGTAATCTAGACCTGGGATATCTTCTGTTGTGATTTGGTGGTATATAAATAAAACTGACTTGTCTTCCTCACTGAAAATCAAAGAATCTCTAAATAATATTGTTTGGTTCAAAAAGTTTAATTGCCAGACACAAGATATCTCCTACTTCACTTTAAAGCCCATTTTCAGTGAATATACACTGGAGGCCTCAAGTTTCCACATCACACTTGTGGAAGGATTGTGTAGAGTTGGCTCAAGTCTACTACATGTGATGTGACAAATACTGCTCGTAGATAAACAACTTATATTTGGATTTGAGGTGAGCAAAGAGAACCTTTCCACCTTCGTCAGATGAATGTGAAAACAGCCTTTTAATGTCAAACTCAGAAATGTCAAGTGAGGTAAAAAAGGGGGACTTTTAAAATGACAAAAATTCTAACTTTACCTTTACTAACCTTATTAAAACATATGTGCCACATTTCAATAGAGCACAAAATCAAACTACTCCTCATTTATTCTTGTATCATGATCTAGTGACATAATTCAGGTTTACATCAGAATAATTTTAACTTCTCTTATTTAGGTGCCGCGGTGTAATGTGGGTCAAAACAGTCATTACAAAACTGGTTTGGCTTGTGTATGTGTGTTTGTGTGTGTGTCTAGCGCACACAAACACACATGCTTTTGGTTCTTCAGTTGTTCTCAACATATCTCTTCTGTGTTCTTGTCTGTGGTCATGATGTAGCGTGTTTACAGGAAATACTGTAGTGTTTAAATTATGGTTGTAAGTTAAATGCCAACAGCTGCATATTTTATCCCACTGTCACCTTTTTGGTAAAAGTGTTTCACATAATGACTCAGGCTTAAAATAGCTCAAATTGTGTGATTCATACTCTACTCATATCTCACCTTAGGTACCAGAATGAACATCTTTACTGTATTATGGTGGAATCACTCCAGGTTTACGGCTTACGTCACTGATTCAGGAAAGTTTTTCTTCCTTGTGCGCCCACATTATTAATTTTATGTGGGGTTGCTCATACTGGTTGGTTCATCTTACTCACTCGTTCTACCCACTACCAAGAATGCATAGCTGAATTTACGAGCAAAAAAAGGTTAAATACGGTAATCCTCTCAAAGTATTGATTAGAAAAGGATCTGAAAGCTGTTGATCATGTTCATCATTTTGGAAACTGGTTACTCTTTCGATCAGGACAGGAAGATGACACAATAGAAACAGCAGAGATGGAAAAGTAATTCATCAGTTAGTAAGAGGCAGCTCAAAGAGTGCAATAAATTCTTAATGTTGGGCCTTTAAAATAATTACTGACCAATTTAGAAATGCAGGAAGAGGAGTGAAGGCAGTGAAAGGTTCTTACCTTGGAGGCAACAATGAGAGACCTTTTCCCCACAGGACAAACCACCATTATCCATTCAGTGTCCAATTCTGATGGCACATCCACTAGCCACTCTGACAGCATGAGCTGAGGAGGAGGAACTGAGTTAACAAACTCTGCATTTCATCTTCATCGACATTATATTCAAGAGTCAACCACTGAAAATGGAAAAGTCTGTCAGCATTCAAAAAGCTGGTACAAACACAAGAATGATTTATTATTGAGTCTTATGCCAGAGACAGAGAGCTGTCATTCTAGAGACTCAAGCGCCCTCTGCTGGCCAAACTGAAGAATGTAGCTGAGAAGTACAGCTGAGCTGCTGTCCTTCACACATGAACAAGAGTAATACCTCTGGGTAATAATACATCAAACACTGACCTGGTTAGCATAATGTTTTGGCAGCTTCCTCCTCTCAATCTCCATCCCCTCTTCCTCCTCTGCTTTGTCATCTTGCTCCCGTTCCCCCTCTTCCTTTTTCTCCATGTCCTCCTCCCCATCGCTGTCTGCTCCTGTCCAGTCCCCGTCAGCCAGACGCCGTGCATGGTTGACATAGTTTAACCTTTTACTGAGATAAAAAGAAAAGTTCATTCAGACGCTTTCAATGTGGCATAAAACATTAAATAATTAAAATTCCAGCCAGAACAGACACCACTGAATATAAACCTAAACTAATCAAACAACAATTAGGGTGACTGCAGTACAATTTTCAATGAAAGTATCAAAATATGAACCATTTATAATGGACAAATACTGGAAAATTCAGACATTTACCTTTTCTGCAGGTCAAGGAAGCGCCGGCGTCGCTCGCTCTGCTCCAGCACGCTGTACTTGCTCTTGTATTGGGCCAGCCGAGGGTGGGGGCAGGCCGTGCTGTTGGACTCCTTGGACACAGCAAAGCTGGCCGAGAGGGCTTGGGTCAGGTCATCCATGGGGACTCTGCAAAACAACACAGTGGTTAATTAATATATTGTCCTCTTTTTAAAACTCCCTTTCTTCCACCCACTTATAATAAGGATAATGTGGCTGATGAATTCATGAGTAACCACTATGAAAACCTGAATATCAGATGTAATGTAATTATTACAGCCACTCGAGCAGCTTGCAGTAATACTACTTTGATTTCTTTTAAACAGCTTTAAACACCTCAGATGCATTACGGACAAAATAACTGTACAGTTATAAACACATTTTGAGTGGGAAAATAATATTGTGATGTAGTTTTCAGGTGTTTTTTGTGTTAACAATAGGCAATATTTCTTTTCAAAAATATTGGATTAACACTACTGAAACCTGAGAAGCTGAAACTAGCAAATATCACACATTTTTTGATTGATAAGCAACTTTTGTGGTGGAGATTGGACAAAGTAAAACATGTTAAGTTGTTACATTGGGCTCAACACATCTTCACTCACTTACTGAAAAAAATAACGACTAATTGATTAGGGTTGCAATTTAAGATAATTCATCTGCTAACTTTTTCTCTCATTTTTTTCATTAAGATATCAAATTGTGAAGAAGTTATGACTTCCCAGAGTCAAAGGTGAAGTCATGTTTCTTGTTTTGCTTGACCAACAGAGTCTAAACCTCCCAAATAATTCACTTTACTATCATGTATGATGACAACCAAAAACATAAAGTCCTCACATTTATGAAGACATAAAAGAATGGCTAAAATGATTATCAAAATAGTTGACAATTCATTTTCAGTTGATCAACTTATCAACTAATTGTTTCAGTTCTACAATTGATAATGTAAATAATCAGTAGTTCCAGTCCTGCAGATAATTCCCTCTAAAAGATATATTGATCAATATTCTGTTCAAAATATCCTGATAATGTGATGATGAATATTAATCTAGATCTTTGTTGATTGACAGTCACTGACAACATCTGGTTATGCTTATTTGTTTCTGTCTATGTATCCTAAATGATTCTTGGTGCAATGTAAGAAGCTGTTTAGTGCTGCACATGGTTAGTTAATGTCAATACTTGCACACTGAACTATGACAGTAGCTACGTTTCACCTATATCAATCTTTGTACAAGTTATAAACACATGCCACAACAAACACCTTTACAACAGGTGATAAACCCACTTCTATCTAGTCGAGCTTTAGTAGAAGTTTTTAAAAAAGCCCGGGCTCTGCTAACTCTATATCCAGCTAGTCATGCTAGAGGGTTAGCATTGTGCTAAAGCTGCTAGCATACAGTGGGCCGACCAGTCCCTAGCAACAGTGATTCTAGAACGTTACGTCACTGCTAACACGTCTACTACAGAAGACAATTAAGCCGCTGCACCCGATGTTTAGTTTTGATAATAGTGAATCAATTAGAGAAATACATTTAAATAAATAGATACCTTTGGACATGCAGGGAGGTTGCTGTTAAAAAAGTGTCACGCTGTCATCTCTCCCCACCGGCGGTGACTTTTTTGTGGGCCGACTACAGCAACAAACTAACCCGGAGTTTTTTTGCAGCAGCACACGATGAGGATGGAGTAAACACTGTACATTCATCGGCTATTTCAATATGTACATCTGTGCAATCTTATTCAATCAAGCTCTGCCATAAATTGTACTGTTTCGATGTTTATACATTTTCAGGTTATGTTGACATTATCAAAAAAGGTAATCATTTTACTTTTATGTTTATTACTGAGGTCATACTAAGTGGTGGTGGCCTACTGAGGTGCATTATATTGACTGGTGTCCCTAATATTTTGTCCCCCTCATGTATGTTAATGGAGTGGACAAAATATAGGGGACACCATTCAATATAATGCACCCTAGTACATCACCATCACCCACTGTGACCTCAATATTAAACATCAAGAATGATCACCTTCTTGACAATATCAACAAAAACTGAAAATCTATAAACTTCATAAATATAGAATTTAAAGCAGAGCTGTTGTATTGGATTGGATTGCACAGGTGTACCTAATAAAGAGGCCAATGAATGTACAGGAAATACTTTATAATAAAGATGATTTATTTAAGTAAAAGTAACAATACACTATAAAAATAAGTACCAGCAACAAAATGCATTTGAAGTATCAAAACAAAACTAAATTACTCATTATGCAGAATAACCGCTGTAAGTGTCACATTACATGTTATTGGATTATTGTTATGAAAACATTAACATATAAACTATATATATTTGAGTAACTTCTTGCACTATTTGATAATATAATCAATAACAGTATCTGATTTTAAAAACTGATCACATGTTTTGTATGTAAAGTCTTAGTCTAAAAAGTAGCCATCGCTATCATATAAATGTAGTGGAGTACATGCAGTGAAGTAGAAGTATAACATAGCATAGCAAGTACCTCAAAATTTGTACTGTACTGCATAATTGAACTTTCCTCTGAATCTATGTTGTATACTTTTGTATGAAATGGTGCTATAAAAGCTACATTTTATCTTAAACATGAACATCTTTATGAACATCTTGTGGTTGAGAGATATTTGAATTTCAGAATGTGAAATAAGTAAATATAAGAATATAATGGTGGGTTTTTCATAAAGAAAAAAAAAGATTGTGCAAATGTATAGGAAGCCAAAGCCAACGATACATACCACTACTAGAACTAATAGCCTACCATACAAAATAATAATGATGATACGAAATAATAGTTATGGCCTTTATTATTAACTTTATTATCATTCCTACGTACTTTATTCCTCATTATCATAACTTAAAGCCTGATTTCATCAAGTATCCTCGGGATGTTGTAGGTCATACTCTGTTCCTCCTGTTGGGGGCGGTGTTGAGCCAGTTTCTCCCCATTGAAAGAATATAAAGGAGCTGATGAAAAAAGGCGAACTTGCCTTCAATTGTCCAAGCCTAACGTCATGGAAAGAGTTACTTTGTTGCAGCGCGCATAGGAATAAACCTCTAGAAACAACACCGGCCCGTGATGCGTGTTGATACTCAGTAGACGGAGATTGTTTGGTTGCTGATTCCGCTCTTTGTTTCATGTGAAGGGTCGACTGAAGATGCCCAGGAACCTGTTTACAAGGAAAACGCAGCAAGTTTCTGTCTGAGGGAATGCGGAGCAGGCTCAAAATGCACAGGGATACCATTACTCATCCCTCTGCCTTTCTTCACGCCAGGCCACTTTGTCTTGGAGATATTTTCACCAAGGATCATTTCTAGGGTGAGAAACAAGTGTCTGTTAAGCGAACAACGCGAGGTTGCTGTCCAGGTTTTGGGGATTAAAACCACCGTCGGTGCTTTTGCAGGAGCTCTTTGGTGAAACCAGTTTGTTTTTAAACCTGTTGTGTTTGTGATGTGATCGGAGATACAGTCTTATTCAGTTAGGAAGGAGTTCATGTGTTATAGAACATTTTTATCCTAAAGATACAGTTAAAACTTTAAATTGAAATAGTTATTAAGACAATAGAGCGATGCCCTCAATGGGCTGAGGATGCCTGTGGTCCCAGTAGGTGTATTTTTGGACATTTAGATTGTTTTGGCGGATGTAAATAGTAGTCTTATGTAACTGTTGACTGGTCCTCTGTAAATTGAGTATCAGTTAATTAAATTTTAATCAGCTATCTTGTGCTTTTGCACACCTGATCCAACAGCTGCCATGTAATTTGAGAAGAGTTTAAATATTACAGTGAGTTAGTGTCAAATGTTTCCAAAACAGCATGCATCAAGACAGTAGCACCAGTACAGTCTAAGCACTATGTGCATGTAGAAGTTTCTGGTTGAGGACCCACTGAAGTATCAAGATGTCAGCGAAAGCCAAAGCCATTTATACTTTTCAAAGTGAAAACAAAGAGGAGATCAGCATTCAAGAGAATGAGGAACTGGTTATCTTTGACGAGAACTCAGTGGACGGCTGGTTTCAGGGGGAGAACAGTCGAGGGGAGAGGGGTCTCTTCCCTGCATCCTATGTGGAAATTATTCGCACTCGTTCAAACTCTAACGTGACTGACTGCTCCATCAGTCCAGCAGGCTCTTTAGGAAATGACTCCTCCTATTTCCCTTCAACTCCAAACACCACTCTTCACATGCAACAGAGTTACTATGACGACGACGACGATGACTGGGATGACTGGGACGACAGGTCCACAGTGGTGGATGATGACCATAGTAGGAGCCCCGGTGCAAATGGACATGCCCATCAGAGCCCACTGTCCAACAACCCTAATATACACTACCGGGCCAAACCGCACATGGACAGACAAGACAGCATCTCCAGCTCCAGGAAAGGCAGTATGGTGGGCAGGAACTTGAACCGCTTTTCCAGCTTTGTCCGATCAGGGGTAGAAGCCTTTGTGCTGGGTGATGTACCCATGATGGCAAAGATAGCTGAGTCATACACCATTGACATGGGTCCCCTGGGGCCCCGATGGAAGGAGAGCCCACAGCCTTTCTCCTGCTCCATTGAAGACCCCACAAAACAGACAAAGTTCAAAGGCATCAAGACCTACATTTCGTACCGGGTCACACCGAGCCACACAGGGCGCCCTGTCTATAGGCGCTACAAACACTTTGACTGGCTGTACAACCGTCTACTGCACAAGTTCACTGTGATCTCCGTGCCTCACCTGCCTGAGAAGCAGGCCACGGGGCGATTTGAGGAAGACTTTATTGAGAAGCGGAAGAGACGACTGATACTGTGGATGAACCACATGACCAGTCACCCTGTCCTTTCCCAGTATGAAGGTTTTGAGCACTTTTTGATGTGTGCTGATGACAAACAATGGAAGTTGGGCAAGAGACGAGCTGAGAAGGATGAGATGGTGGGTGCCCATTTCATGCTGACCCTACAGATCCCTAACGAGCACCAGGACCTTCAGGATGTAGAGGAGAGGGTGGACACCTTCAAGGCCTTTGCTAAGAAAATGGACGACAGCGTCATGCAGCTGACACATGTTGCCTCGGAGCTGGTGCGTAAACACCTCGGTGGATTCAGGAAGGAGTTCCAGCGGCTGGGAAATGCCTTCCAGTCTATTAGCCAGGCATTCATGCTGGACCCTCCCCATTGCTCAGATACCCTCAACAACGCCATCTCCCATACTGGCCGCACCTATGAGAACATTGGAGAGATGTTTGCAGAGCAACCTAAGTATGACCTCTTCCATATGCTGGACAAGCTGTCTCTCTACCAAGGCCTGCTCGCCAACTTCCCAGACATTATTCATCTACAAAAAGGTAATGAACTCAGTAGTTTCAGTGTTTCAGCATTTTCTCTTATGTCTTTATGCATGCAAACTCCAGTAAAGTGGAATAACATGTAAAATAGTAAAACATTATAATTATGATAACATTCATAGTCAACACAGATGTTCAGATGCAATCTTCCATTATTTTTCAATCCCACAGCTCCATTCATATTCATGTAAAGTTGGTTTCTCCATATTTAACTTTCAGGCAGAAGATAGAAGATATTATGGTAAAAGAAGAATACTCCTCTAGTTTTCCCAAGTTTTAATTAAACCTAAATACTGAAACAACCACAAATGTCTGAAATTCTTTATCAGGATGTTGAACAGGGTGCTGTAGCATCCTACAGCTGTGACAAGAGCAACTCTATGGGAAAGTGTAGCAAAAGCCTAAGCCAATCAGTCATACCATACTAAATACAACATGTCTGCTAATAGAAACTGTGAACACGCTTCATTTGTGTTCTGTGCTCATTATTTTGTTATGGATGACATATTAGGTCGAGCTTTGCTTCCAGCGTCTCAGCTCCCCTCCCCTCCCTATAGTCACACACCTTTTGAATCCCAGAATGAAACATCATGTTGGCTTTATGTATGTGTCAGTCTTGGATGAATATTAGGTCAGCGTGTTTGCCTGTAGCATCTGAGGTTATTAGCTCCACCTCCGTGACCCCCATCTACCCACATCTACCCACTTCTACTCAGACACACACAAAAAACTCACATATTACTGGTGTATTTAATATTGTTGACCTTAAATTCCTCTAGAGCTTTGTTCTACTGTAATATTACAACCAACAGCCATGATGTGACAATGAAACTTGAGTAACATTGGCAGGGAGTGGTGTATGGAACAGACAGTCAGAATAAGTGGCAGGTTATCAGGTTGCCTTCATAATCATTCTTAATTTCTTAAGTGTTTTCCCCATTTGTATAACCATTACCATTTGAACCTGTTAATAGTCAAATTCCTGCTCAGATTTGAGTGAACCAGAGCTGATTGCAGTTTCACAAAAACAGACAAAGAAGTACTCCTTCAGATCCTTGTGTTTTTATATTTATTTACATTAGCAGTTAACTTTCCAGCTCAATGACAAATGTCTTTTTCTCATGAGTAAGGTTTCTGTAGGTAACACTTATTTCTGTGGTTGTTTGATCAATATAGAGTACATATCATATTAAAACCACTGCCCAATTCAACTATTATTTACATCAGATAAAGTGCTGTTGTTGCTGCCATAAATGACTGGTCACACTTCTTTTAATTGTTAGATATGTGTAACACATCTAGTGTGATCTGATTTATGTCCTCCAATGAAGCCTTTAGATTGTGCAGCATTGTTTGCTGTGTCTGATACTTTACTGTTGTACACCAGTCTACAACAACAAAATGATATTCAAAAATTGTTAAATAGTGATAGCTGGATTCGCAAGATCACACAAAAAAAACATCTTGTCAGGCTTCAAGTTATGTACTCGTGTGTTAACCACCATCAGCCTCATGAATCCTGCTCTCTCTCACAAGGTATGACAGTGATAGATGGTGACAGACAGACAGACAGACGGACAGACTGAAAGTGCTTGCCCTTTTCCGAGTAGTTTCCATGGACAACTTCTCAGATGGTTCTGTATAACAAACCGGTGTGTCGTGTTAGATGGGAGTTGGAGCTCAACAATTTTTACTTAAATTGTTAGTTTGTGTTATTAATTTTATAATTAACATAATACACAACAACAATATAATAATAATTATAATAGATGATGATGATGATGATGATAATAATAATAAATGTGTTGAACACAGGCCACATCAGTGGATAAAAATAATATTATGGAAAAATGTCCACAGTATTTCATATTTCATACATAATTATTCAGCCGTTGATTGTTAAGGTGGCCGTCTATTGATCAAGGAAATTTGCATTCCTATGTAGGCTCAGCAATCACCACCACTTTTCTATCTGAAATCTAAGCACCTTTCACACATACACATCATGAGTCAGGAGATGTGCATACATTTCCAAGAAGTGGTTCATCCTGTTTGTAATAATCAGTGCTCACAGCTGTAAATGACTTGAGTGTAAATACCCACAGAAGCAGGTGATGCTCTGGGCATTTACTGGAAAATGTTGTACTTGTTCTGCCACTGGAATCAATGACATACTTTACTCTTATGTGGTATCATGATGTTTAATCAGTAACTTTGTTGGCTTCAAATCATAAAGCATGCCATTGTCCTGTCACTGTGACATACCTGATTTGAATATGCTCTCGCAGTTGTGTTTTACGGCTGATTTTCATAAACCACATGGTAAAATATTAGTTCTGGTAAGATCTGCATCCCATGTGTCATCTCCTGTTTACCATGTAAAGTTTTTGTCCAAGACAGTCAGAGCACTGGCACATTGGTATTCTGTGTCAACCCACAAACAAATAACCATATGTGTTGATTGGAGTTAGTTCAGGAGGAAGGAAAGGGCAGCTACCAGTGAAGAAATTATGTTGCTGGCAAATGATATTATCTCTTTAAAACAGCTGGCACTCATTATAACAAAGATTATTTGCGATAAAATTCACTCCACCCTGGAATAAATACAACATCTGAATGATATTAATGGGTCAAACCACCCAATTACAAAAAAATGCAGCAGATTTTATTACTCAGCCCTAGAGGTTACAGGACATGCAGATAGGTTTAGTTACGTATACAGAAGTTTGGAGATCCACCTCTGAAATGAGACTCTCAAAACATGGTTGACAGAAGTGGATATCTCAGAACCTGGGTGCATGAAGCCAAAAATATCTGCTTGTGAAAAATATAAATAATGCAGTATTAGATTTTTGGAATAATTTTCTCTGTGGAATTGATGCTGAGCATACATTGATCAGGTATGTCCTGTGTAAAAGGCCAAACTTTTGAGCTAAGATAATGCTTAAAGTGCATACTTTAGATTGACTGTTTGGAACATCTAAAACATCGGAGGATCTATAGGAGAATGAACAACTGACTATAGATTTAAATACTATGGCTATTTTGTGGAAAATGTTGTCAGCATACTTTTACGTGTCATACATTGCTCCACATAATTTTGCTTTTGCAGCTTAGCTATACTCTATTCTTGCCTTTCCATTTATTTGCGAAAATGGGGTATATAGTGGACACCAACATTTGCCTGAAAGTTGGCATTCATTCATTGATTTGGTCATGTTAAGTTCTAACTATAATATGTCTGTACCACTGAGTACTGAAAACTGTAGTACTGAAAGTTGCTGTGGTCCTGTTAACTTATTATTTTATCTTATTTTATCTTGATTAAATTATTATTTTGCCATGTTCAGGCTATTTTAAGTTCTCGAGATGACATGTAATAAAATTAGCCCTTTATGAAAACAGTCTATTTTGGGAATCTGTACCGAACCTAGCAAAGAGACAACAAATACTGTACATGAGGAGGTTGAGCAGCAGTGTTTTTGTGCAGGCAGCAACCTTTTCCCTCTGCTGAGACTTCCCTGTCGGTCCAGATAACTTTTCTTGATGTGACTTGTGTTCTGCTGAACCAGATACAGCTGTGGCAACACGTAGAACACACAGAACTGAGGTCAACCTTTTCCGGTGCTCTCCTCCTCCTCATTGCTTCTTTCCTGCCTGACTCTCTTCTTCACTGAGGTCTATAGGAGCTGGCTTTTAACTGTGATCCTGGCGAGCCTGTGAACTGCAGGAATGTCTTTGAGATGTGGTGTTAGGCAACGAGTGCATGTGGCCTTGATAAAAGGGATCAAGGGAGGAGAAGGTTTTGGGTAATGTCAGAAAAATGTCAGAAGTGTTTGCAGCTTTCATCTCTATCTCCTCTTTTTCCTGTCCAGTTTAGGCTTTTACTTAACTGATTTTTGAGTCTCTTTCCTTTTTGACTCTGCTGTTACTCAATCAGCAAATCAGTCTATCGCGAATGCTCTGCCCCTGTTTCGTTATACTCGTCATGTCTGTCTGATTCTTTTGATCTATTTCCCTGCTGTTTCCCCCCAAGACACCCATATCAGAACTGTCAAAGTCTGTCTGTGCAGCTGCCCTGGTTTCAATAGTTAAATCTAGTCCAGTCCATGGGCTTGAACTCCTAAGAGTGCACTGCTTTGAACCTCTGCCAAAACTACTCCCATAGTTAGACCCTTATCTCATTTGAAATACAATTGAAAATCTTGATCTGAAGGGTTAATTGTATTGCATTGTTACAGAATAAAGGGCCTCTGAGGCTTTTGTGTGAGTACAGAAATGAGCTACTCTACTGTAACCGCACTGCCTGTTACAATTACTAAATTGTTGGTAATCCTGGTCTTCCGAAATGTATTTGTGTTGTCTCCTTTTGAATGATTAGAATTTATTTTGAGTTACTGTACATAATCATAAACTGAGCAGTGTTGTTGGTTTTGTATCAGTCTAGTCTCACAAAATAAATATGTTCTCTCGACGTTATATTACATCGACTGTCAAAGGGCATTTGTGTGAGGAACGCAGATATCATGTTCTGTAGATCTTGTACCTGGCAACAACTCCGGCATTAATCTCAGCTGAAGCTTTGATTTGATACAAAAGATAGCACAATAGAGAGAAACCAACCTAGTCCTTTTGTAGGTATCTAGGTATCTGATCTCATGTTGTGCAAGAGGAAACCTGAGGTATTGAAGCATCTGCGTCACCTGTATTCCCAGAATGACATGTTGAGGAAACTAAGGCAACAAAGACTTAAATTCTTGGGGGCAAACCAAAAAATATGAATTTATTTTTGTGGGATTGTTAGAAAAGGCCACACTTAACTTTTAACTTTCACTTAAGAATGCCGGAGCACAAGGTTATAAATTACATAAAACCAAAGTAAAAGACAGATGTGTTGTGGTAATCTTTAGTGCATTTTTAAAATCAAACTGCAGCAGATCTCAATTCTACTGCTATAAAACACAGAAATTGTTGGGCTTGTTTTCTATCTTTATTCAGCGTGGTCTCTCATTTTAAGAGCATGATGTATTGATTCCATGTTCAGATTTTGTAATTAAAGTAAACACAGACAATTAAATATATATTTTTAAAAAGGACAGACGTCACTGTGATGTCACCCATTGGTTTGTTAACTGTCGTTTTGAAACCACAAGCCATCTTTTATTTGACCATTGTTATCTTTGATTTTCAGAGCCAGAAGTCCCCATATTTGTACGAGAAGGTGGAAATGACCCTACTGCTAACTGCTAGCTTGATTAGCACGGTGTATTTACCGTCTGTGGTTAACTGTGATGATGCTAATGTTAGTCTGCAAGTAAAGCAAACATGTCTAGAAAGAGGCATTGATCATTTAATTGTTCAACACTACACCTGGCATTCTGTTGGTTTGGGGATTTTGACAGGGTTGTCTCACAAAACATCTGAGAACAGAGCAGAAATCTGATAGCAGATGTTTCATGAGAACACAGAAGCAGCCTGAGTGCGAGAAGAATAGTTGAAACTAGAGTGCTGGAAATCTGTGCAAGAAACAATACATTGGAGTCCAAGCATACAGAATAAATCTAAGAGCAAGCAGGAGCTATTTGAGTACTATTGCAGGGTTTTGATGGAAAGAATGACAAAATCTGACATCGAAATCAATAAATCATGCTCTCAAATTGAAAGAACACACTCTCAAGTAAAGATAGGAAAAAAGCCTCATAAGAAAGAGTGTTGTGTGTCTTTTCCTCCAGTGCGCTGTTACTGGGATAAAACCTACAGTGATTCACAGAGCATTATTCAATTTAAGGATGACCTAGCTTCCCTGGTACGTCTCCAGCTTGCCAGTCAGACTTCTAATCTGGACAAGAGGTTAGTTTTCCTCCATATGGCAACACATTACCAATCCACATGCAGACTCTATCAGTTTTAAGGAAAAGATATTCTGCTGCCAGTCTGAGGAAATGTGTGCACCAAATGCCACCATGATCTCCCATTACAACTTCAGGACTTTTGCCTGCATGAACACATGAATGTATCTATATGTTTTGTCCATATAGTTCTCAGTATTGTTAAGCTTTTCAAAATGCTGACTAGACCACATGACATGTTTAATATGGTCTCACAAACATGTTACGAATTAACATTCCATACACTGCTTGCAACACAGAGGAAAATACTGCATTGTCAGCAGGTAGACCAACCTCAATCCATGAAACCAGGCTTGGGTTTCAGAGGCATGCAGTGGCCCAGTTACGGCACCTTTTTGAATGTTGATTGTATGTTATTTTGTTGGCTACAGTCCCCTTTACTGACTGTGGTGACCATGGAGAGCAAATGTTTTCTCTCTCTCCTGTTTGCGGACTCATAAATCTTGAAAGGCTAGGTCTTCGTCTTCACACTCACTGTCTATCCACATGCTTGTGCATTCCTGTCTATGTTGGCCCACTGCACTGGTGTTTCACACTAAAGGAGATTACAGATGTCTCCAGGAACTCAGTCTTAACCACCAATGCCACCGCTTCCCTCCTCTTCTCAAAGACCCACAGATTTGATGCTATTAAAAAAAAAAAAGGTGCAAGGTAAGAGAGGAGGCAGCCAATATAATGAGGACTAGCACCATGATTTTTTAAAAAATATTCTCATCCATTCACATAACTATCTTTAAATGGTAATCAGATTAACCATTTCAGTCTAATGTAAAACAACACCCCCATCAACTGTGCCTTCTGTTAAAGTAGAGTTTAATGGTTATGGCTGATTCTGTCAATGAGTCTAGCAGCAGAGCACACACAACAATAAACTGACCTTCCTACAAGTTGTGTATCCAAAGCTTGATCTATCTTATTTCTCTGTGCCATACACCTCCAACGTTGTCCAAAAAAGATTAAAAACACGTCATGGAGCCACATTGCTGCACCATTAGTCGTGCTATCACAACCTCTTGACTTTATACCAAAGTTATTTACAATTCTACAATGTTGTACAAAGTCAAGAGGTTGTGATATGTTGCCCAACAAGCTGTGTAAACAGAATAGCGTTCCTGTGCATGCGCAGTGACGTCTGCTGTACATGGAAGTACTCTCCTGAGACTGAAAATGTGATTGTTGTTTTTAGTCTTTGGAGCCATTTCTTAACATACTACCATGACTATAGTCTTTGTGGGGAAGGAACTTGTCACTGGTGTCTTTGGACAACAACAGAAGTCTATTGTACAGAAGAAAAAGGTATAACTGCTTTGGCTCTGCACATGAGCTTTGTTGGCAATAAGGACAACAGAAAATCACAAGCCATATCCTTCAGCGTCTCAAAGGAAAGCTACTTTGCCTAGTTGGCTTCACAAGTTCAAACTAGACATATGAGCACCAGCTCTGACAAATAAGGGGTTATCATCATAGTCAGTATACACTGTATTAGCCAATCAAGTGTTTTAATGGCTGATTTTACTCGTTACCTCTCAATCAACAAGACAGGATAAGACGTTTGTCACTAGGAGAACCTAAGACACATAAAATGCTGTCTATGAAGTTGAGGTGAAGTGTTTTCACATCTGATAAGCCTTCAAACTCTTTACTCAAACTAGATTTTCTAAGTTGTATTCTAGATTCTTAGTTGCAGAAGTTTTAGTTTCTTTTAGGTCATTGTTTTGGTTTTACAATCCGCAACTTCACAGTTTTTGGTTCACTCTCACCAGAGACCACAACCGATGTAAACAGAGAGTAAATATGGGGCTGACTTCAAACTGTAATGTACAGTAGCTCTATGTCTGCTGGAGGTGTAAATTGGGCAACAGTCTGCTAACAAGCTAACACTCCATTCAGCTTTATATATTGATAACATTTCAGTGTTGTGATACAGTTTGTTGCAGACTTTACTTTATTTCTTAAGTCTGATAACTTTAGTGGAGATAACTCATGCCATCAGAGTAACCTCTGCCCGTGAGACCCTACGTTTTTTCAGAAAGCTGGCAGTACAAACTGTGGGTGCAGAGTTTAAAAATCGATCATTTACAGGCAGGGAATGTCCTCTTGTAAGATCCAGTATTTTTTCATGATCTATAAAAGTTTCTTGGCTTCTGCTGCCACAGTGTTGACCATTTTCTAAAAATATGCCTCTTGCAGTGTTCCCAACTTTGTGGGAGTGCAACGCTAAATGGCTGGAGTGCCCCTTTCATTGGAAAACTGGGAAAGTACAATGTTATATTTGTTATTATAACCCTGTCATAGATTGGCAACCTGTCCAGTGTTT